>NC_092860.1:101710177-101867206 GCF_032062135.1 Pyxicephalus adspersus
AGTAGTAATTATGTTAATGATACAAAAACATGACAAAACAACTTTACTTTGCCCTATGAAATAACCTACCACACTTTGTGCCTACAAGCTTTAGCTAGCCTATGCAAAGAGAAAGTTTCAGATGAGTTACTGATAAGGAGCAGTAGAATGTGCAGGGAAGTTCAATAGAAAAACCCACTTCAGATTCACTGAATTCTTTTACATTGTGTTCACAAGTATGCTCTATTAAACAGATAAAGATATACAGTATGTGCAATAGCACAGGGGTAATGTTACCATAATGATTAAATGCCTTTCAGAATGTGTAACCTCTTATAATGAACATGCATTGGGAACATCTGTTACGTTTTGATGCACAATTTGCTACATCCTCCCCTTAGAGATGTTTAAA
Source organism: Pyxicephalus adspersus (assembly GCF_032062135.1). NCBI lineage: Eukaryota > Metazoa > Chordata > Amphibia > Anura > Pyxicephalidae > Pyxicephalus > Pyxicephalus adspersus. The sequence continues at coordinate 101,710,569 of NC_092860.1, forward strand.
TAGTTCTTCAAAAAACACCCATGCACCATTAAAAGGGCAACACTTTAAGTAAGGTTCATTTATATTTTTATAGAACATTGGAGAGATAAAGGATGATGACATCATTCTTTTAAAGCAGCTTTAAATTTACTGTTATATCAGAAATAAAAATAATGTTCGTCCTAGATATTTATTTGTAGAAGAATGTGATTTAATAATTGTCACTTTTATTGACCATTGTGGTACTGAAGTCACCAATATATAGATGTTATCAATTATAAAATCTTCATATGTTAGCTAAATCTTAAATGAGCCTAAATAATTGCCATTGATAATTGCACTGCAACATATGACATGCAGGTATGTCTGCAACGCGGTTCATTGGAAGCCTATTTAAGATGAGTGGGATGACTCAACACATGGTGAGCACACATATTGAGACCCATGCCAAAGGAATGATGGACAATGAATGAAGGACAAAGGTTGTAGTAATGTAGTAATGAGAGAATTATAACATTGAGTTATTTAGTAAAGGATGTAATAATCAAGAGGTAAAATATATATTAGGACAAACACTTAGTAAACTCTTTTACAACTAATAACAATTTCATTCAGTTTACAGGTCTTTTTTTTGGAATTGGATTCTTGGATTGGATTCTTCTGACCCTACAACTACAGAGATACGAGGTCTATGTATAGTACAACATTCCTAAATCATGTAAAAACAGTATATTAATCAGTGGGACTTTCAAGGTACAATATAAAAGTAAAAACATTCACTTTATTAAGACATAATAAAATATATAAACCACGCAATGTCAAACAATTCCTTCCAATGATAGTATTGTCTAAAATAGAAAATACAGCTCATTATATTATCTATTAATATTTATACAACTGTAATATTATTTTACTGTAATAAATGCTAAAACCATCACTTCTTATAGACTGTAAATATATACTATCAACATATTACTGATCAACTTACATGGTTAACAAACCTAACAACACAGTGTTAAGCAAACTTAATGTAAATTCCACCAACACATTGATACAGGGACTAATCAATGAACTTTAGTAGTAAAGGATTGCCATTCAGGTGGAGTCTGTGCATAGAAAAAAAAACATTCTTCTGACCCTACTGTAACCTTAGTGGATTAATTAGGACCGTACTAGTTTTCTTTGGGGCACTATTAGTCCAACAGATTTCACATTTCACAACCTTTGTGGCAATGCTTACAAATATTTACCAAAAAATAATTATGCTGAAACCTAGTTTAATCCATTATTTATACATGTTTTATACATATAAATATATAATTATGTTCTCTCTGCACTTAATAATAATAATGAAATGAAATATATTTTTTAAAATAATTACAGTTTGCTTTTGCTTTCACTTTACCTTCAAATCAGAACTTTCTTAACTTTATTCAAATAAAATCAATTATTTTATTAGTTTCCTTTTCAACACCCTGAGCAACCTAAACAACACAGATCCTCATTATGCTAAGAGCATGAGTGCAGTGGAGTGGAGTACCATAACATAGCAGAAATGGCCTCCAGTATTATATATTATAACAAGCTGAAAGAACATTTTAAAATTTTCTAAAAAATGTTTTTTACAGAAAGACGATGTTTTTATAGTGGGGCATGTGAGTTCAAGGTATAAAATAGATGCTAGGTGTGCAACATTCTACTAGGTGCTTGCAAGTCTTTTTCCACACCTAAAAATAAAAAGTCAGCATTGTTAGAGGAGTACAGAAAGTAGACTGATTATGTAAATAGAACAGCTGCTTCTCTTCCTATTTTAGGTGGTGACCTGTCAATAAAACCAAATTCTTTTGTCAGATACTATTACAAACGTCCATTTTGGTGAAAAAAGGTCACCAGTTAAAAGCAAGACTTTTAACATTGTGGGCTGGCATAAAATGAGATGAAATGGCATGGTGTTATGAAACTAGTTTGAAAAATATGCTAGAAATGTGGTTTAGAAATACAAAAAAGAATATGGGTGAAGGTCAACAAAATTATTTTAAAACGTTCAGCTTTTCTAACTGGCCAGCCTGCTAATCTTTTCTTTTCCAGTTTGGCAAACCCATTAACACTGCAGTGACTAGTGTGAACCTCAATAATTGAACGGACACTGGATTTTTTCTTGCTTATTTGGAAAAAGCAATCGCATTTTATTTCTCTGCACTGTTACTGATGCACTCTGTATAACATCACCACGTCCCTATCCCTTTCTTCTTCCTAATCCACAACGCCTAATATGATACTCTGCTTCTGTGTGCTAAGATTTAAATGGAGGAGTTCTCAGTTACTTCACTTTGCAAACCTACCAATGTCACAACAAAGGTACACATGGCAAAAAAAAAAGAAATGGTGCAAATTTGGTGGTTTGGTCAATAATAGTTTACAAGCATTCGCCTCGAATGTTGTGAAAACTCTTGCCTTCTTGATGCTATAGCATTGGGTGTTTACAATACTTTATCAAGTTGTAAAAATAAAAAATGATAATGATAAATATAGCATTATAAACCCAGATAACATAACTGAAATAACTCTTTGTATTGTTGAGTCATTACAGGTGAACACAGGTCAATGCTCAGATCAACAGAAGCCAATAGGTACATGATGATAAAGCAGAATGACATAGAGATGAGCTTGGTAGTCTTCTGCCTCTCCTTCACTGTCCAGTCACAGGCTAGGTTAGGAAAAGATGTGTAAGTGTTAATTACCTGCATTAGAGAAAGATCAGAATCCCCTCCATGGTAAACTGGAAAGGAGTTGTTTGGCAGAGCTCTATAGTTTAAAAACAAGATGGCCAGAAATCCAAATCCTTTTCAAGGTAAAGCAGTGCTCTTTATCTGTGTATTTAGCTGTTTGTATACAGTTAAATTCAAACAAGAAATTATCATGATACCATCATTAATTTTATTTTGTGCTCTTTATATGCATTTATTTTTTAAATACGTTGCTGAAACCATATCAGTAGGAAATGTCATAAGAAACATAGAAGGATCCCCTACAACAGCTTACACTGGCATTTGAATGGCCCTTATGATAGAAAAAGTAAAAATACATGTATAAAATAATCCAGCTGAAGCGATTTTACTGACATGCCCTTATACAGGATGTTCTGACATTTATGTAAGCTTTATGTAGGCTCAAGCAGAGCATTGGATTGTGGATGAACTTGAAGCATTTGTTCTTGTTATTATCAAACAGAAGAACATGCTTCACTTGCAATCACAAGGCAATTTTCACCTCTGTAGTCAAGTATGCATTTTTATATCTCGCTGCTTCTGTCAGTAAGACCAGATCTTTGTTCAAGCCAGGACATGGTAAATAGCAAGTCCTTTGACTAGTGTAAAGGAGTTCTGCGTATCCATCAGCACTGTCATCCACGTCATTGTTAAGTGACCAAATGTCTGCACAGCTCTCTCACGGTAACTCTCACGTCATGCTGAGAGTCACGTCTGACTAGAAAAGTCCAGAAACTTTATCCCAGACAGTGGAATTAACATCATCCATTCTGATGTCCTTGGCTGGAAGCTTTTTTAGGTTCATTTGCTTCGTCTTCAAAGCAGACTGTAGTTGATAAAGGACATCAGCAGCTGTAAATCCTCTCATCAAAGAGGCATCGACTTTTTAATTTTACAAATGTGTCTCTTTGCCTCTGTGAGCAATAGAGAGAATTTATTAGTAATCATACACTGGTGAGCTCATCCTGCTACTTGCTCATCTCCGCTGGCTATAGCTGGCTTACACAATCGTTTTTCTTTTTCCATGTAAAAACTTTTATTTGCTATTTTCTTCAGTTCTCCAATATCATATCCTAATGCACTATTTTCTCCCTCCAGCTGACAAAGGAATATACAGAGGGGCAGATTTTTGCCCAGAAATATGCCTATGTGGCCTTTCCTCTCACCTGTCAAGTTATTACTGCCTCTGTGTAGCCGGGAAGACTGCAGCTTAGTTCTGCCATCAGTCCCGCAGTGGATGTTGACTCCATATATTTTGCCAGATTCTTCTTATCTATACATACCTAATATTCAGAATATAAAGCACAAATACATTGGACAGACATTGATGATGTGTTATCTCATGCGCAAAGGTCTTACACCAGATTTTCTTACTGACATACAGAAAAGATCAATCATTGGGTTTGTTAGTACAGTATCATACAACAATATCTCATTCTTTGTTAAATCAATTAATCTCTGTGCCATTGCATTTTGTTTTAATTTTATCTTGCTGTGCCATTTGTGGACTGTTGTGGTAATGCCGAGCATTAGGTGAGCCTTTCTCAGCCTTTTCGCTGACAAGGACTTCGACAAGGATAATTCTCAGGTCTCAGAGTACCCTTGCTAAGGTAATGCTAGGCACTAGATCAGTCTTTCTCAATCTTTTCACCCACATTGATTCTCTAATTTCAGGGAACCCATGCGGAAATAAATTCAATAGGGGTCATTGGGAAATGCTGTTTATATTGATGGTCAGTTTGAAGAATGCCCCCTTACAGATATTTATTAGGTTCTTAGTGTCATGCATGTGGCTGTGCCAAATAGTTTTATAAAATAACTTTATGGGCACTGCATCAGAAAGAAGGACAGCCAACCACAGCTCAAGGAATACTTGGCAACCACTGATACCCTGGGGTACCAGGAAACCCTGATTAAGAATGTCTGCACCAGATTATTCCGTTATCCTAGAAAAGATAAGAGACAGATAACAGACAGCCCTTTCCTGGGCTGTGCCGAAGTGGAGCCATGTTTGAAAGTTCATATGCTAGGTTTAATGCTACTCTGGATTTTATTCTGGAGTAAACTGTGTAGATCCTGCACATGGTATATTAAAGAGATCCCTGTGTACCCTTTGGCTTTCCACACAAACTAAGTGAAGCTAAATTAGCCATATGGAAAAAGCAAACACTTGAACCTTCTTACTAACCTACAGCTTTAGAGATTATGATCTACCAATCACACCATACGTTATGTGTACAGGACATTAAACAAAAATATGTAGGAAACCTAGAACACTACTGTACAGAAACATAATGTTATGTGTTTGTGTATTCTGTTCTCCCTCTAATGTGTGTGCAGCAACAAAACTAAACTAAATATGTCATACCCCACTACAAACCAACTTTGAGTGAATGTTTTGAAGCTAAACTCAAAGTAAGCTAAAGGAGTAGTTTATTAAGCTCCAGCCAAAAGATTTTATTTAATTTTGGCAACAGAATACCAGGGCTGTTTTTGTGAAGCTATGAAAGTAATCAGCTAGGGTTCTCTGTTGCTCTTTTCCCCATATTCCTCTCCAGCCAGGGCTGATGCCAAACCCTGTATAACTCAGAGCTGTCATCAATTATGTCTACCCTAGTTCCCCTAGGGCCAGCGCTGGACTGTCTCCTCGAAACTTTGTGGCACTGCCACTACAACTGTGAAAATCATTTGCTGCTCTGTCCTTCTTTTCACAGCAGCATGCACAGGCTGGAACATGCCCAAAGTGAAAAAAAAAGTGCAGCAGCAAATTATTTAGGACGCAGAGGCCTAAATGAAGATAACTAGGCACAACTCTATCCACAAAGGAGGTTGATTGCCACTGTGGTCATTTTTTTTTATTTACCAATTTATAGATTACTATGTCTAAGTAGCATCTAGTAGTGTGTGGCTTTAAAGGTGTCTTGTTGGCTCGGAGAAGGGGGCCGTAAATATTGGATAGTACTGCTGTCTGTCCCTTCCTGTCATGGTAACATGGACAACCCCCATTTTGAGGGAAAATCTTTCAAATAGGGTCACAAAAGAACAGAAGAAATTTGAATTCTTTCCCACTCAAAAACGACATAAACAAGAAATAGAGTCAGGCTTTAAGTGCCACTTTAGCAAATTGCATATTACTTTACCTGACAAAAATGCATTGCAACCTTGAAACATTTTATGTTCATTAAGCCCTGGAATCCCCGCTAAATTGGAAGAATATGATTTGTAGCATCTGCATTGTGTTTTGTTTTTTTTTAGTGTTGATCTCTATTTCAGCAAAGCATATTTTAGAATAAATACAAACATTAAAGGGCTATGCATGCCAATAAAACACAATCCAGTAAAAGTCTGCAATCTTAGTAACCATGTACCACTCGGGTGACTGAGAACCACTGTAAGCAGCAACACAATCTCCCTGAAGCTACGTACACACGTCAGATTTTTATCGCCCGATAATCGGCATCGGCCAATTATCGGGCGAAAATCTGCCGTGTGTACAGTCGGTGTCGTCCATCGTCCGGACGACCGACCTGCCGGATCCACGGACGATGGACGACAGCCGATCGTAATGAAAGTGAAGGGGAGAGCGCGCAGCAGGGTGCCGCTCCGTCGCTCTCCCCCTCCCCTCTCCATAGAGCATGAACGGTGCTGTATGTACAGCACCGTTCATGCATCGTGCACTCCCTTGTCGTTGGAAAGGATCGTGAAAGATCCTTTCCAACGACAAAAATTGGCAGTGTGTACGCAGCTTAAGTCACACTAATACCCACTATATAAAATTCTAAAAATACTCTTTTATTGATTACATTAAATCCTAGTTTAGGATTAGGGCAATCAATGTATAATATTCTCCCACATGGGGTATAAGTAATCTCCTTAGAGGAGGAACTTGGATTTCAAGTAAATATATCATAATATATAGTTACTCTGTATAGGCACTCATAGGTTTTCTGGCATCACCGTAAAGAAACACTGAACAAATCAACAAATTGTTGGAATTTTGGTTTTTAGTGTTTTTTGATTAGGAGTTTTATTTGCTGCATTGCATCAAAGATATATTTATTATTTTATTATGTATTGGTGTAAAAGCTAGAGCAGCCCATGTGGCTGCCATGGGGTTGCCGGTCGAAAGGGAGCCTTCCTGGGGAAATGCAATGATCTCCGAATTTTACAAGGTGACATCAGATGCAAATAGGAATATAGCCAGCATTTCTAAACTCTATACCTTATTCCTAAATACTAAATAATAAATAAAACTACAGCTACCAAATATTTGGTTCAACTTGGCTACAACCTTTATTATTAGATTGAATAATTTTTTTTAAAACTATTTAACTATTCATTTCAACATTTTACACAAGAAAAAACGATAAGAGCTTAGCTACCACAGCTTAAGCCCATAACATATGACCTCCTTATGTCCTCCTCACACGAAGAGACTATACCACATACCTTCAGTACGCTACATAGGGCATATGAAGGGCGGGACACGCAATCTACAGATTATGTCCCTGAGACCCCAACCATCACATTTCAGGTGAATTTTTTAATTATCTTTATTAAAACAAAAACTGGAGGAGAGGGATATTGTTAGGAAAAGGAGAGGAAGGCACAGCAAAACACAACCATTTTTGTAGCTGGCATACTCCCATGTCAGGGAGCTATTCATTTTGCTAGGCTCCTCTCTCAGGAACATGCTGTTGCTAGTTACAGAATACTTCTGAATCTCCCCTACCAGTGGCCGAAGACCTATTGCCCAGAGATTCTGCTAATCCCCACTAGCATTTTAAAATGAACTGTGTTGCCTTAAACTGTGTACATACCTCATACTTCTGTCCCTGGAAACAATCTTTTGTGATCGTTTCCTGTAACAGTAGAATGAACAAGCATTGCTCACACATCTTATTTGGAAACCGAGGGGAGGGGGGGAACAAGTGGGAGGCATCCTGCTGTGTCCTCTTTCGTAGGAAATGACAACTGTCTTTCCCGCTCAGTCATTTAGTGTTCCTCCACATTGGTGGAATTTCTTGGCATGTGTACATAGCTTATTACTGTGTTCTTGAGGCAGAAAAATCCCAACTTGTCCTCTCAGTTAAAAGATGGTAAGTTTGCATTAGGTTTATTGAGTCTTTCAAAACAATTTTGTGCCATGGACACCTTGGCATAGTCTGATATATATGTATAAGTTTAATTTTAATTTCCATATGTGCAGACAATTGATAGAATAAAAAATACTGTCATATTATGGTGTTGGGTAGGAGCACAAATTAAATGACCAGGGTGTGAAAGGCACCAGAAGACGTGAAATCATATGACCTACAACAAAAGGAAAACAGTGCTTGATTGTTTTCAGCAGACAACAAGTCTTCAGGTAGTGTATCAGAAAAATGTGTAGACCTCTGTTCATGAAAAATTGAAAATGAATACAAATGTAATAATTTTGTGCCATTTTATTCAATTTTTAATTGTTATGCTGTTCCATTCTGCCTGTTAAGAGATTTTTTGGTAAATATCATCTTGGAGCCTATATTTGAGATAATTTAAAATGAAGACAGTACTTGATCTTCTTGCATGTGCCTCTTGATAATAGTCAGATTTTTAGACTAACTGCTCCATAGAAACATTTTACTGAAACTTTCCCAGATTACTTGATTTGTAAATCTAACCCGATGCGCTTCAAAACCCATAAAGACAGCTCACTGTTTAATGTGTGTTCGACAAACTGTTCAGTATCTCAATCACTTTACTCTGAGAGAGAACAAACAGCCTGAAGCAGCTACATGTTTTTTTACCTAATACTTTCTTTCTGCTCTCTGTTCCCTTTCATTTTCTTGCTTTTTGCCGTTTTACTTTATTGATGATATAAAAAAGATCATGTTGCCTACAGCAACTGGAGACTGATCCCTCATAAGCAGCAATGAGTTAACTTTCTCTTAAACCAAAAAAAAATCTGGAATTATTATTCATTCCTCCATGAGACTTCTCTTCTTTCAGAGGACTACATGTTCTGCATTCAGTGTCTAAGATACAGTCCCATGTGTTTTCCCGGCTCAATCAAGTGTGTGAAGGACTGTCACAATAGTCCTTGATGCCAGTGAAATAAAATTTAGGGTTGAAAAATATAGGCGTGAGCTGCATTTTAATCATTACATCTCACATTGTACTTCTTTTGTACAAAGCACAGGTTATTAAATAAATAAAAATATTTTCTACAGCATGGACAAATCAGTTACATCTTATCATTACCTTTTCTAGCAGTGAAAAGGGTGGTGAGAGAAGCAGGGGATTGGGGAGGGGGGCTGTTTTTTTATCTGGATGGATAATTGTTACTGAAATGCTGTCAAATTGTTACAGGTGGCTATATTTCTTCTGAGCTGTGCCACTGGGATTTATACACAAAACTGTTTTGTTTTTAAGAGGAGGGGGAGGCGGAGAGACACATAAGTCAAAATGATAAATTATGACAGAGAAAATCAACAGCTGAATTTTAAGATAATGGCAAGAGAGAGAAGGGTTTTGTGATAGTGGAGCAGTGGAGAGGAAACTGCTCTCTTGAAATTACTGACAGAATCGAGAATTTCCTAAAGAAGAACAAATGACTTCTCCACAGACTGTAATTAGACTTTTTTTTTAGGAGAAAATGACAAAAAAGAGAAATAAAAAAATGCCTTTTCAAGTTAGATTATGAATTCTATGTGCTACTTTCCCATTTCCAGTCTTAGAAATGGCTGCATCTCTTTAGTATAGCTTAGGAGATGTCTGGAGTGTTTTATATACCGCTAATATCAGCACTGTCATCTGATTATACAAGAAGGACTTACCTTAAAGTGTATACTGAATGGCCAAAGTTTCAAAGGCCCCTAATTCTCGTTCAGTTTAATTTGACTAACTACTACTAGCTCGGTTGTTACCGGTATATACTTTTGCAATGGCTGTCCTAAACCTTGACCTTAAAGAACAGCTTTTATCAGCCTGTTTACTATGGGGGAACCCTCAAAATAACTTTCAGGTCTTCAGGGGACCCCTGCTATATTCATATATCCACAGCTCATGGTATATTAGTGGGGTGGGCAGTAGGAAGAATGTCTTTTACATTGCTGATTATTGGGAAGAAAGTCATTCCTACAGATAGGTCCTTGACCAAAAATGATCATTGGTGTCACTTAAACTTACCGAGGGGTAAGTTTAAACTTAAACTGAAGAGGGAAATAATAGAATCTCACCTCAGATTAGACAACCATCATTTTATTATTATTAACATTATCATCACAATTTGATTTAATAGCAAATAATAATAAGTTTGTACAGTTTAGAAAATCCAAACCTGTCTTTAAATTTGTATAGACACCCTGCTGGGTTGTAAAGTAACAGTGAAATAATGAACATCTTATTCTAATTTCCACCAGTCTTGTAATTAACAACTACTTTAGTTATCTTCCTATAAATTAGTATAGAATGTTCATTGTTATGTACAGAAGATTTACTCATGTAATAAGTCATCGCTTTTCTCCCAAAAAATCTCAGCATCAAAATAATGTTTTTTTAAATTACCTAAAGTTTGCCTAAAGTGAGCAATATAACAGGTTTATTTTAGAGAAGGGACTTATTAGCCCATATTTGATTGCACACATTTACCAACAGGCCACGTGAGCAATACTTCCTAAAGCAGTCTTTCATCCATTCACAAATTTTTATCCTTATTATGATAGTCAAAGGAAAGAAGGCAGCCCCTTACAATGATGGCTAGAATACCACCTTTATAGACTGCTAAAACATCATTAGAGTCACGCAGTTGGCCCTGCAAAATGGTTTAGGCCAAAACTGTGCAGACATTATCAAATGGGAGATCATCAGACACAGTTTAAAGAAAACCAGCATCCTCTGGAGGAACCCTGGATGGGAATGGATGTACTAGAGGATATGATATTTGCTATGCCTGAGCTTTGGCAGATGTCACTAGGTTGAGCATGCTTGGTTATGTATACGTAAACCTTAAAAAAAACTATATATATATATATATATATATATATTATATTATATTATTTATATATATACACACACACATTTATTGCAGTGTATTGAATGTTGTGGCTGAATTTGTTGATCCTATCAGTATCACATTCCTTGCTACTATCCTAGGGTCACAGTACTCATATACTTTACTCTATCTGTGAAGACAAGTGTTGTCCCTAGGCAGCTTGCTGCTGATTTAAGCTACAGAACACCCCCTCTCTCCTCATCTGCAAATACAGATTCTATATTCCACAGGGGTGCTAATAACATATTAGGCAAGGCTTATAACATTATTACAGACTGCATAATAAATTAAAAAATCACTGGGTTTCTAGCCCAGGAAAGGTAGTGGGTAACTTGAATCAAATTACAGGAATAAGAAATGAAACAACATATATTAAAAGTAATAAAAAAACTCACTACTCCACATTTAAGGTTACTTCAGTGAGAATGACAATCTTCAGTGAGAATGACAATCACTTCTTAACAAGAAATATTTATAACCCTCATAATCTACAGTATTGAGGCATGCTCTTTAAACTGATATTATTTTACTCATGTGCCTCTTAAAGTGATGAAATACCTGGCAAGAGATGCATCTAATCTAGACAATGAATTCATCAAAATTAACAACCATCTCATAATCCCATGATGTGTGTCTAAATTGCACACTGGATACTGGAACTTGTTTCAAGAAATTGGAACTTTGTTTCAGGATAAATTTTAGCTACAACAAATTAGACATTAAAAACAATATAAAATTATATTTAATATTACTATTACTATTTAATATTCAGTTTTCATATACAGCAATGGTCCCCAACCTTGTGGAGCTCACGGACCACTAAATGCAGGGACTCCAAACCGCGCATGCGCGGGGAGCTGTATGTCACTCAAGGGGACAAAACTTCCCCCAGAGTGATGTCATGATGCCAGAACCCACTCACTCTCCCACTGAACCCACCGCCCTGATCCTGCAATGTCTCCGGGAGACATGGTTTGCGGCTTTGACCGGTGCGCACCACCTGTCAGACAGCCATGGACGAGGGCTTGGGGACTCCTGATATACAGTATACACTCATCAATAAGAAAAACTCCATGTATAAATACTTTTGGTATTGCTAGTGACATTACAGATGCCTGTAAAAAATCCAACTCCTAAAAGTATACATTCCTGCACTAGAGGAAATGAATTGCTGCCTTTCCCAGGAAATAAGTGCGTGACATCACAAGAAGTGTCTAGAATCCATGGTCCAATGTATGTATTTTTTTTATTTTAGATTTTTTTCTCTTAATGTTTGTATGTGTTTTGAAGGGGTGGGATCTGGACCTGCTCAAGGTCTAAAGAGAGAAAATAATCAGCATCTGGAAGTAAAAGATACATAGATAACACCGCTGCAGCGATCAAGACAGAGTCGGAGCTCAGAGCCTACGGGTTATTTATTTCATGGATCCTGGAAGGCTTCTGGCTGCTCCTTCTGCACATGCTCGATCTTGCTTTTCTGTTTCAATGGGATAAAAAAGGTGCCAATCTCACGCCTGCACAGTGCGAGATCGGGTAACATAGGAAGAAGGGCAAAGAAGGTGGTAGCACTCAGCACTTTCTAGACACAAGAACGAAGGAGGATACCGGGACGACGCAGGACCTGATCTACAGGGATCCACAGATCTTCAAAGGTAGGGGTGAGTGAGTTTTTTCCCCAGTTTACTTCCGCTTTAAAGATCACTGAATCCTGTATATAAATCCTAAATATATATAAAATGCAAGGGATTAGCATCAAAAGGCACGGTGACAGTGAGGCAACCTCAAGCAGCAAGTTCACTTTAGGGCTCCTGCTCATGTTTATTGGTCCAAAACAAAAAAACAAACTGGCAGGGGTTGCTTTCAGCAACAGAAAAATGTCCATGAACAAAATAATATACAGCCTCTTACTGACACAGAATGCAACTCTGGACAAACACAGGGTGTGCTAAATAGGCTTTTAGACCTTAGGAAAATGTGAGGCCTGGAATTGGGAATCTGCCCCATCCTGCTCTTGCAGATTCCTAGTAAAACCAGCCTTAGAACATAAATTTTGAGTACCAAGCAGAGAAATCTACAGGATCCCTGCAGACACAACACTGCTGGTTTTACCTGGGTGACACGGGTGACCTCTTTTGTCTCCCAGTTACAATAAATATAAATAAATATATATATATATATATTTATTGTAAAGCAAAACCATAAATTAAACCTTTTACAATGCTGCTTGAAGTGTTGCGTGGCAGGAGGCTGCAGGTTACATGTGAATTTTTATTTTACAGTAATCAATAATTTTTTAAAGAGTTAAATGCCAGAAAGACGAGCATGTTTATTTCTAGCAAGAACAGTTTTCAGGCACCTTTCATTTGAAACATATCCCTGGTGGGCATGGTCAATCACACGTCCATCATCCCTATTAACAATTATTCCCGAGGAGAATTCCCGGCCAAAATACAATTATTTCTTCACACATCGTTGCATCTTGACTATCATCTCTCCTTCACACAGGATGAAGAAGGTGCTAAACACAGATAAGTTGCCAACTGGGCATCTAGCTCATGTCCTGTCAGGTTAGCAGGATCTGCCTGAGGGTTTCATTACTCACTCTCTTACTTTAAAATCAATTTAGCAGTTTGCTAGGAACATACTGACTTTTAAAACTTTTAGCAGGCAGGATGCACCCAAAATGCCTATAGAAGGGGGCAATTATTCACTTTGTTACCAGAAGCAGCTTTGACACTTTAACACATTTGCTTGAGATATGAAGATATATGAATTTACAGATAAAGGAACAACCCGTCGCTTTAAACCCACTAGGGAAATGAAAACAAAACAGAAGCTTTGTCTACAAACCATTCCAGAGGTGCTGTATTGAGGAAACAATTAAAGTCCTATTTTACGATGGTTAATGGAAATCTTTTGTTCTCATTTCAGATATGCAAATTGTACTATTCACACCAGTTGTCTGGAATTTATAAAGCGTATATATTAAGTACACACTGTAAATAATGTATATGGCTACAGTATGATCACTAGCTTACATCAACCTCAATGATTGCTTAATAGCTGATTGAAGTGATTCATTTTTATCCAACGCTTTTATGGCATGACATGCTAATCACATCAAGGAAGTACACTGTAGCCTTGGATAAATTGCAATACATTGTACACATTGTTTTAAAGGACTATCTAAAACATAGGGGTGATGGGACAAAAAGGGGCTAAGATATAGATATTTTTCAGGCCCAGCAGTGCAGCTGTCAGCCAAGGTTCTACAGAGTAATAGTGCTTGGACTGTAAAAGAACTTATCTAAGTTGCAAATCAATAACCCAGTGACCTGAGACACACTGTTTGGTCCAGTAAATCTTGGTGCTAACAGCACTATCACATTGGTAAACTCAAGAATGTAGGAAAACACCTTTTAAACAAACCTAAATATAGCGGGTAACAAGTTCTGTCTAGCAGGATATAAAAGGGTTCCAGGGTAACATTTGTATCCATAAGTCACAATTACCATTACAAAAACATAAGGCAACACCCAAACACAGTGTAATAAAACCAGGGAACTACAAGCATATATCAGGGATAACCTCTGAAAGCCACACTCGGCCACATATCTATGCTGATTGGAACTATATCACATCTTCGCCTGCAATGACCTGTCAATTAATTCTGAATGATCTCAGAAGTGTCTCAAACTGATGTCATTAAGTTAAATGGTAGTTGAATAATGCCCATATCTCTAAAGCTGTATCTGCTAAAAATTAATGACTTCAAATAAAACCATTCATTAACTACAATCAGTAATATCAAAGACAAAAAACAAATTATCACTGCATTAGGTCTTATCGGGCTAAGAGAAGGTGGTTTTGTTGACAATACAACAGGTTCAAGATAAAATAAAAAAGAGTTTTATTAACCCCCCAGAAGCAATTTGAAGCCCATTTCAACCTAGTAAACCACCTTAATTTCACCACCTCCATTGACTGTACTGCAATGTGGCAGAATTAGACTAACACATTTTAACAAAAGATTGCAGAAATGAAAGTTACCAATTTAAGTCATAACTACTTTAAACATTGCACTTTGTGGATAGTTGATAAAGCTACTGACAACTCTGTAGGTAGACTCTGCTGATTGTTACCATGCCATACAAACCAACTAATTGAGTTTCTTACAAACTCAAGCATGCTTCTGATCTAGATGGAGATTATGATTTTATTACATGCTGCATGTGTTGTTAATAAGATGGGGAGCCTCTAGTACATAAAAAATGTATATTTATCAAGTCCTGTGGATGGAGAAACATAAAATTGAATACCTTTTAATAAGTTGACTCTTTCACCACTCAGCATGCTTCAAAATGTAACTACCACTGTGCAGAATTTGTTTACTAAGCATAGGAGATCGGTAAAAGTACATTTTCTATATTCTTGCTGGCACTAGTCAACTGCATCATTATATTACAGAAGTCAAGAAAAACAAAATATTCCTATCACAATTTGCAGCTATTGCTGAAAACAGAGATCATTACTGCTGTCATTGCTGTTCACCCATGTACATTATGGGAATCATTCTAGATAATGGACTTGAGGTTTTCTTTTTTAATGGACATCACAGACAAATGTGTTTTCCTCCTTTTTTCATTTACTGATTGTAAAAAAAAAAAAAAAAGGTTGGTAACCTGATTAAGGGTATCTGAACACAAGGAAGAAGTGTCATTCATGAGACTGCAAGCCAACTATTTGGCAGGAACCAGTAAACTAAAGTGGAACTCCAGAGCATTTTTTTCAATCTCTAGCACACTTTCATTGGTAATTATGTCTTTATTTGAGAAAGATTTCCTTTAATTTCCTGTTCCAGTAATTGGAGTAACTGTATTTCATCCCTGCCAGAGCAGAAATGTTGGGTCAGTAAAAGGCTTAAAATAAGTCAAGACGTGCTACAGGAACAAGCGTTCCCCTTTGTGGTCGTGGACGTGGTTCAGTGGTGTGAGAAAGCACTAACTGCACCACAACCTCACCATCAGTATAAACATAGCTGTAGGAAAATTACTTTTTCCGGTGTTTAGAAAGGAGAAATGACATACTGTTCAGACTTTCCTGGGTGTTTAAAGAATCCATTCATAAAGCTTTTAAATTTCTTTATTGTTATATTTCATTATTTCAGCGCCAGGTATCAGCAAAGGCCTCAGCAAATGGAATGGCCCTAGGTCCTGACACCCAGCCTGGTACTTGTAACAGGTAAAGAATGCAGGTAATATCTTTAACAATATGCTGCACTATTATAATCTGTCCATTAGTAACTTCTTCTCTTTTGACCATCTCCAATATTTATCAGGTTAGAATATACACTGACATTACGGTTACCCCATTATATTGCAGCAAATGTTGATAGAGAAAGCTGACATATTCAGAAAGGTGAATGTGCCTTGATTCACAGATGCGGTTATAGATATGGCTCTAAATTTTGTAATGAATCTGGGGATTCTGGTTGCACATGTTGACTATACAGCTTAGAATCTAAATAATTTTTATTATATATGTGTTTACGGAGAGTATACTACATCCATCTTATACTATAAGTTTATATGTTATAGTACAAAATAATTATTAAAAGGGTATACACATAATATATTTTCAAACTATTGAAAATATTTGAAGGCTCCTTATAACTAGAAAACATACCATTCTACATATACATTTTTATAACAGTGATGCATTTATGTGCTTTGCTGACCTATCTGGAAGAAATAACTTGCACAGGGAACTAGAGGAGAAGCGGTGGGAAAGAGTTCAAGCACAGCAGAGTTCAATTGTGTGTAGAGATGGAGAGAACTCTAGAAAGTAAATAACTGCCCAGAGGAGCACCATGAAGCAGGATGTCACTGATCTTAGTATTTACTTTATCATCACAGCTATGCACTGTACTGTCTCTTACAAGCAGCTAAATCACACATTTACTGCTTACTAACTTAAACAGAACAGCTTTTTAATGAATACTGTAACATGACTTGATGGTGCAGTAGACTTCCTATAGCAGGAAGATCAAAGCCTGTGCAATTCAGGATGACTGAATGAGGGTTGAGGCTCAAAAAATGACATCAGGCTGTAGAACCAAGGTGATAATATGAAAGGCTAATATTTATTTTGCATTGCAGCTTGTGAGGTTCAGTTCCCTAGTGAACATTTAGAAGATTTTTCATAAAATATATGTTCGGAGGAACATACATAGTAGGTTAGTTTGAAAAATGTTTCTTTCGTTGGGCATCTAGCAGGAGATATGCCTGATGAACTCAGCTTTCATAGTGTTGGATCCAAAAGTGAATTAGATATTTCATGTACAAAACTATAGTTAGCTAATGAGTATTATCAAAACCCTTGTATGGGGGAAGGATTAGAAAGGCCATCATCATCAAAAAGTATAATTCTTTCAGAAGATCTTTATTTTATGCTTAAATGCTGCATATATGTTTTATTTTCTGAGTATCTTAATCTTTTTAATTTTTTCAAGACTGTTTGCAAATCTTTCAAGATAGTTTAAACTTTTGCAGGAACATTTTAGATGTTTAAATCCAGCCATACTTACAGACATCTGAAAAGAAAAGAACAATCTGTAAAAAGAAAAAAAAAACATAAAAATACAGTATATATAATAAGCACACCGGATACACAGCATGGGTACATACAATTTTACATGCACATTCCATCTGACTATACCATCTAACATCCTCTCTTCTACAAGCATGTGTTTAGTTGATATTTTGGTCTCATAGCACCATACCATGTAACAACCAGAAAACCAAGGAAGTATTGTGTCCACCAACTTTTAGTTATTAGTAAATGTAGAGTGAAAAAAAAACAAAGTCAAGTGCTTTCATAGGCCTACTCCTTCTGGGGTATTTTCTAGTTGTGTCAAGGTTTGCCCACACCATCGTGCCGTATGTGCTTTCATATTAGTCAATGAAATACCCATCATAAAGTAGGCCCCGGAGCTAAAGACAAAAGAATTTGAGCGAAGGGGCCTCATGACAGGGCAAGGGGGGAGGACTAATGGGGGATGGGGGTCCTGCTATTAGAAAAGTGCAGGAAAAGGGGAGGAGGAGTTGTGGAAAGTCCCTTGAGTGTGTGGGGTCAAAGGGCAGGAGATAAAGGGGTTGCAGGGAGGGGGGTCAGTCCGTTGCCAGGGGAGTTTGAAGGAATTAGCTTGAACACGGCTGCAAGTTCGATGGATGGCTTGAAATCCTTGTTGGGCCGTATGAGAGAGGCCGCAACTAAGCATTGCCTGGCCTGGCTGGAAGCCCAGGTGCCTTCGGTGATGCCGGGGGTGCAGCGAACCTTAATCAGCCCACCCCAGTACGCACTCCGGTCAAGGGCTCCAGGGCAGTTTAGCCCCAGCAGGACCCCAGGGGTCCAACAACGCATAAGGAGCTCGACTTGGGACCCTCCGCACCCCCCTGCCAAGAGGCTTTCCAAGGTAACAGAAAGGGGGGACGGGAGGAATACTCTCTTCAGGAGGGATCCCCCTACGGACCGAGGTGTCCCCTCTGACATGGGGGACAGGTCCGTTCACGGTGGGCGTCAGTTCCTGAGAGGAGACCACGGGACCAGGGAGCTGCTCAGCGTGGGAGAAGGCAAGGAAGACATGCAGGTGCCGGTCCGGATGGCTGGGGGGGTCGGGCTTACCTGTCTGGTGGCTGAGGATCCTGCTGAGATGGGGCGGTGTGGGGTCCAAGACATCCAGATGGAGGAGGCGGGCTCTGGCCATGTCCTAGGTGGGCGGAGTCTTCTACAGGAAGTGAATCTGCTGGCGGTGGCAGGAAGTTCCAGGTTGTTGTGGTCTCCCAGAAGTGAAGTCGTCATTCGGCGCCCGGAAGCGGGTAAAGATCTGAACTGTGCGGAGGGAGCTGTCCCCCTGGTGCTCGCTCAGAAGGCAAGCTATCAGATTCAGAGGTGGAAGATGGGGCTGGGCAGCGGCTGCAGAGATGAAAGACCCTCCGCAGCCGGGTGAGTGCCTGCGGGCAGGGAAACGGGGGGTGGAGGGGATGTTGGGTATGCTAGTGGGGCGGGGGTGGGGGAGTTGGTATCGGGGGGTGATTGTTTTCAGGCAGGTCAGGTGGAGAGGGGCTGGGGGGTATTGCCAGGCAGACAAGATGCGCATTTGTTGTTACATGGTTTGAAAGAAGAGGTCCGAAAGGCTTGTGGGTTGCGTAAGATTTGGTTGTGGGACTTACAATCATTATTAGGGAAATTGAACTTTGCCTACAGGATTATGCCCATGAGTAGAATTTTTTGCCGCCGACTTGCAGCTGCTAAAGTTGGGGTGTAGGCACCTGGGCATCATGTGCAGTTGACAAACACATTACGGGAGGATTTGGGTGTCTGGCGGAATTTTTTGGCAATTTACAATGGCCATTCATTGTTGATTGAGGAGTTGGTGGACAATGGAACGTTTGACTTGTTGACCTATGCAGCGGGGGCTTGTGGCTATGGAGCGTATTTTTTGGAGGGAAGTGGAGTGCTGAGGCTTGGCCGGGGGAGTGGTGAGAGCGGGGGCTTTGTACCAACCTGGTGTTGTTAGAGCTGTCCCATCATGGTGGTGTTGGCATTTGTGGGGTGGGTTATTGCGGGATGGCAGAGTTCGGTTGCTTTATGATAACATGGGGGCGGTGGAGGTTATTAATAAAAACTCGGCCTCATCCCCCCAGTGGTCTGCTTGATGCGGTATCTGGTTTTGTTGTGTCTGCGGTTAATTGTTTCAGTGCGTGCAGTTCATGTTCCTGGCTGCAAGAATGTAATCGCAGAATCTCTCTTCCGCTTTCAGTGGTCACGTTTTCGGGAGCTGGCACCAGCGGCAGACGAGAGGGAAACCGTGTACCCAGGGGGGGCTTTGGAAGGTGGTTTCAGGGTCCTTGCTGAATTGATTCAGCATTCGGTGTGCCCTGGAAGGTGGACTGCATATCTGGGTACTTAGAAAGAATGTTTTGGGTTTTTGCAGGATGAAGGGGCTGGAGATGATTTTGGAGGTGGTGATGCATTGGTGTTGTTATTTTTGGTGTGGAATTTTCAAAGGGTGGTGTCTGGGGGGGCCATGAGTAAAAAATTGTTGGCCTTGGCTTTTTTGTTTAAATTGATGGGGGGTGGGTGGATGGAACCAAGAGTTTTCTAGTGAGGTAGGCGCTAAAAGGTTACAGGAGGGGCAGTGGGCATAGTGATAAGAGGTCGGTGGATATGCTGCGGGAGTTGGTGGGGCAGTTGGGTCGGTGTGTATTGATTCGTTCGAGGTTGTTTTGTTTTTCGTTTTTTGCCGTTTTACGATTGGCGGAGGTGGTCAGTCCCAGCAAGTCCAGGGCTGGGGGCTTACAATGGGGGGATGTGCACTTGGAGGGTAATAAGGTTGTGGTGTGGGTGTGGAGATTAAAAATGGACCAGTTGGGGAAAGGAGCATGGTTGGAACTGGGTGTGTTAAGGGGCTCTGAGGTGTGCCCTGTGGCGGCCTTGGGTGACTATTTGCGGATGCGGCCCTCAGGTAATTGGGATCCATGGGTAAATGGGTCCATTTACAAATGTGGGGGGTTTATGATGCGCTTTCAATTCAGGGCTATTTTCAGGAGGTGTGTGGTGGCCTCGGGGAGGTATTCATTAAAATCCTTGGGATTGGATTGGGACGGCTACGGAAGCGGCCAGTTGGGATTTGGGCCCTGACATTATCAAGCGTATAGGGTGTTGGGAATCCAAACGGTTCCAGCTGTATGTTCGCCCTCATCTGTTGTGAGTGCTCTCTGTAAAAACTACCTACTGGGGCTGGTGGAATGTTGTTTTTGAGGGGAAGGGGTGGCAGGTTTTGTGAGGGCATTGTTCATTGGGGTATGACGCTGGAAAATGTTTTTATGTTTGCGTTACAGGTGCAGCACCTTGTCTCATCTGGATTTTGGGACATTCTTATGTGTATTGGGGTTCGAGGAGAGCTGATGTCTGGGCCAATGGGTGGCAATTGGGCTTGCAGCGGGACGTGTCACAGGTGGAGCAGGGTAGTGCCTGAAGTCAACAGGTTTGCACGGCTGGATAGGCCTCCTGATGTTCTTCTTATTCATGCTGGGGGGAATGATTTGGGTGCGCGCCCTTTGTGTGAACTTTTACGAGACATCAAGTTTGATTTCTTGCGTTTGAGGAATGCTTTTCCGAGCACTGTGCTGCTATGAGTGGTAGAGTCGGTTAAATGTTGTATCTTGTTAATAAAGGGTCTGCTATGGCCAATTTTACCAAGATGGTGTCAGTGTGTGATTTAAGGTAAGGAGGAAAGTAAGTGTGGGGGTAAATTGGTGCTGGCAGGGTTAAAAGTCCTCATCAACTCTGGTATAGTCATGATGCAGCGGTATAAATGTGCTTCAGGTTTGTAATTCTGTGTATCCAACTTTGTATTTCACACGTCTAAGAAATTGAACCAGCTAATCGTAAAGTACACTATGTAAGTGTGCACTAGATAGGGCCATTTCTACTTTAAAACAATATAAGTCATCCGCTTGTGGTGCCGGTAAATTAGTGGGTGGCCACCGCCTGCTGGGGAGATGTTTGCACAGAACAACTAACTGTGGTGCACAGTGTGCAGCAGGAAGGCAGTAAAATTGCACCTACTGGCATTCTGAAGTGTGTAGAAGGAACTATCAGAGCAAGAGTAAGTGGAGATGTGGTGGTTGAGTGAACCTACAGTAAAAGCAGGACATGGGAAACTTGTGTGTTTATGTGTATAGTGTGTGTGTGGTGTGTGGTGTATGTCTGTGTGTACCAGTGTATGCGTACAAACAGACATACACGTATGAGAGTGTTTGTGTAGTAGTACTAATATTCAGTGGGTGGTGCCTAAATGAATCATAGGGGTAGCTGTGGGTTGTATAAACTTTTATCTCTGCAATATATATACATTACATATAAATGATCACTACATTATTCACCTGACCCCTGCAATATGTACATTTCATACACCTGACCCCCGGTATGTAACCTGTGCAGAACTGTGCAATACATACCACTGACCTTGGGACTTTTTACTGCCCATTGTGTTAGATATTATTGACCCTTGAACATTACAATACATACAGTAATTAAGAACATTATTGTAGGTACAAGGACTGAGCGAATAAGCTCAGGATTTATTTATCTCAAGGGCCTAAAGATTCATGAATCCTTAGGCCCTTGAGATAAATAAATCCTGAGCTTACTCGCTCGGTCCTTGTACCTACAATAATGTTCTTAATTACTGTATGTATTGAAATGTTCAATGGACTGATGGAGTCCATTTGTCATACCAATGTGTCAGGGAGATGGGATGCTGCCAGGAGTTTCTTGCTTAGGGGAAACTAAATGACCAAAAACTATCCTGGTAGAAGAGTTTAAATTGGCAGGCTTTGTTAGATAAGATTAGAAACATTTGGAAGGTGAAACGGTTGACATATATGAATTGGAACTGTTCATTAGGATGTTTGCTGTTCAGTAAAATGCATAGCCATGTGCTTACAATGTTGTATGTTATAATTTTTTAATTTTCTTAATCTTTTACAAAAAAGATGTAATTTACATAGTTTATACGTACACTCACTTGAAACTGTTTTTTGTTTTTTTTTTGCTTTACAAAGTATGCATTTTATTTCCATATTAAAACAGAAAAACATGCCTGATTGATTTAAGGAAAACATAACAAATGTGTATTGCATCTCTGCTTGGTCTCTCAGCAAAATGTTTCTCTGCAGATGGTTATTGATAAAATTATATTAAATGCTTGAAGAATCATGTAAAATAAACAGTCACCTATTAACCTTTTCCTGCCCTTATAAATGTGGTGAGTGCTGCACCTGCATGACCCTATGATAATTTATGAGCACTCCTCTCCCTCCTACTGCCAGAAAGGCTTTCATTTATTATCTGCTGGCAGCATTAGCTCATGGGCTAAAATATAGGAGTGAGCTAATGCAATGGGCTCACTGGTCAAGCAGCTGCAGATTTTGAGTATTGTTGTTGACTTAAAAAAGAATTTATTTTATAAAATATGAATTTAATTCCTGATAAATACTACAGTGAAGTTCTGTTACTTTTGACCTTCAACGTGATTTGTCGAATTACTCCCCTTTCATTAATGGATCATTCCTTGGGCCTATATAAAAAAAACACGGATGTATTTGTACCCACTACAACAAAATTGAAATTCAGTGATGGTTTAAATTTGCAAAAATGTCAAGGGCACAAGCCTATATAAAGGTACTCCTGCCTGACATTATGATCTTTGTTAAAAAATCAAGGATCTAAGGTCCTAATATAATCCTAATGTCTACCCAATACAAACAAAAGGAAACTTGTTCAGTATGAAAGCATTTTTGCATTGTTGTTACTAATGATAGTAACTTGGTAATAGAGTAACTAGATGAATCTCACGTATATCAGGAATAAATCAATGTGGACTTTTTCGCAGCACAATAAGCTTACAGCATATGGCCAATTTTATCACCAGCTCTAAGCAGAGAAAATGCTTTCTGCAAACAAATGTCAGCCTGTGCTCTTTTGTCACTGAGAATGCTGGTTTGTTTCAGCCTTTCTTTAATTATCTGTACTGTAAAAAAAACAAAAAACTTTTTTTTAATACATTTCTTGTATGTGACTACAGCTATATATCTGCAGTGTGAGAGCGCTGTGATTCCACCTGCTGGTATATTGGGATTTTTAGTGAGATGTCCTAATCACTGTTTTCCCTGCTATAAAGAATACTGCAGTATGAGAATCTCATTTCTTGAGCATCATTCATTTTGTTCATCTGTGCTTCTACTCTTTTGCTTTTTGGCTTTTTCTCTACCAGTTTTTAGATTACCAGTCTAAGGGAATGTGTTGCATGTTTCCCTTGCAGTTGCAGTGACATTCTTCCCTCTGGGAAGGAAAAGAAACTTCACTGCCACTGCACTATTGGAAGCATGTCCCTTCCAATAACCGCAGCACAACCCAGCCACATCACAAACCCATGTATACAGTGGCTCCCCACTGCTCCCATAGAGTTAAAGGGGTATCTAAGGAGCACAGTTAAAAAAGTGGGACAACATTGCAGCTGTCCGCAAGCTTGACAAGGCCCTTTGTCTTCTCATGCAATGTCCTGTTCACATTATAATGCAGTGAGGGTCACTCCATACTAAAGCTTATTTGGACTTTATGTTTTTCAAATAACATTAACAGAAAATAAACAATATTTTTACTTCCTGGGAAAGGTTCTGAAATATTTAAAACTGTAAGATGTAGTATATAAAAGTAAATGTTATATAAAAGTACATATTTTAGTGTTATTTCCTATACATGAATTTTTAATTGACCACAAACTAATTTAATTGTCTCTTATATTCCACAGCAAGCTCCCCAAGGTACTATCATGCAGTTTTTTTTTCTATGTGAACCAAAATTTAGGACACAGTAGTATGCAAATGTATGCTCCTCCCTGTTGGCAAGTAAATGTGAATGATGGCCTCACTGACCAACTGGGAGATGAAGAAGAAGGTGAATGGTCTAATGTTCAGTCTTCTATGCACTGGTTGAAACTAGCATAATAGAGCTCTTGAATCATTTAGAAGATTTAAAGAAAGGACAAAGACTGTGTTTTGGCAACTGGCAGTTTTTTCTATAGAGTTTTGTGTAGCCTGGTTATGGTCACCCTTTAACCAGTCATAGAAAGATATGAGGGTTGTATCAAGATGATGATAAGCTAAACACAGGGATGGCCTGATCATATTTGGCTTTTTCAGAGCATGTAAACAATGCAGACCCTATAGTGCAGATCCTGGGTACACCAGTAGTAAAAACATCCCTTACTCCTGTCCTGCACTACAATAGAGTTTGATAAAAAAAAAGAAAAAAGAAAAAGTAGAGTAAGGATAAATTACAGGGATTCTGAAAAACCGCTCTTACCTTTTAATACATTAAAAATAACCATTATCCTAGACAGGAATGTAAATGTTCCAATGATCCACAGTCCGCTCTGTTTCTCCACTAACTCATTCCTATTGCAATAACCTAGGCTGAATTATTTAATTGATGTTAAAATAGCACCTTTTACAAACGTTAATGAATTCAACTAAGATTACTGCAATATAAAAATAAGTGGGAAAATTGGTAATGTTCAAAGCCCTGAAATCCCAAATAATTAAAAATGAGCCATTCTATTAATAGAAAATCATTACATTTAGCTTCAAAACCATTTTAATTGAGAACATCGCAGGAAGACTATATTACATTCTAAGTGAAAGAGAATGCTTTTCTTATTTTGCCCTCTATAAAACTCACAAGAAAAAACAGCTTTTGACTTTCATCTTAATACTAGTTCATATTAAAACTTTAGATAGTACAGCTGTTATAGCATTTTGTAAGATGGAGTGAGAAACTGGATATAGACTTTTTGAAGGGAAGCAAAAAAAATCACTGAGCAAAAAATATTTTTTATTGTCATTATTATCACCAAGAAAAAACGAGCACTTAACCTTTGCAGTGAAGAGGTGATGCTGTAAAACTTACTTTGTATTCCTGCAACAGCACTGGGCATCACTACATATGAGTTCAGCATTAAGCCCATCAAAAAAGAAGAAATACACTTTCAGGTCTAGTGGTCCATACAGATGCTAGATTTTTGGTAATGAAAAGTTGTGATCATCTTAGGTAAAAAATCTTGCATGGGTACAGGCCTCCCACAATGTTGTGCAGTGATCCACTATTCCAGATTAATTAATGACCAACCTATAACATGTTTTGTTGTAGTTCCTACAAATGGAGCCTTCTGTTCATTCTTCCCTCTCCAAAAACATAAAGAACAGTATTTCGTTAATTAAAGTCTTGATATGCCAAAGTGACATAGGCCACCAATGCTTTGGCAAACTATTGCTGCACTTTCTAAAATGTTGGAGTTGTCCAATAACCTCTAATCTGGCTCATACGTTTTTAGCATTCTTCGAAAGTGAGAGAGTTATCTTTCGGTGCCAATTTCTTAGGCACCTATTAAATGGATCATTTTTGTTTAGTAATATTCATCCACACATACACTTTTGTGCAGTACTTTGGGTCTGTTACCAAATAAAAGTTTGGTGAAATTTTAAAATTTCATTAAAAATAAATGTATACAAATAAACAGAGTCTGGTATTCATTTTACGTGATGCCTTTAGGCAGCATGAAGATCTAAAGGCCGCCATCTCTGCTTAAAGAGTAAGTGAGGGATTTTTCTTCTCTGAGCCAATTAACCAACTTCAATCAACTAACCCAGCAATTTTAGGGGTATAAGCCTTTCCCCCCTCCCATGCACAACTCCAACGGAGGGGCAGAGACAAACTGTGCAGGATATTGAGGCAAGGGGGGAAGCTTGATTACTGTTTGTAATTTTATTACAATGTCACATTATGCTGGTCTGCTCTTTGTCTGAGCTGGGTTAGGCCTTATTGGCTAACTTCGAGGTGGAGGTGTCTGAGTAGGCCTGAAAGATACAAAATCTTAATGCATTATTGGATCTGTGCAAAAACATTTTCCCATTGACTGTATACGCCTGATTGATTAAAGCTCTCAGAGACTGGAGAGAATAGACTATCATGGGAGAACCTGGCTTATCCAGCAAACCTGAAAGGCAAGGCTATCTTTTCCACTTATACAGAGCTTTAATAAATCAGACCCTATGTGTATGTTTTTCAGATGTTGTGCACCAGAATGAACCTGGGAGCTCTTTGAATGCTGTCATGTTATGTTCTTGGTTCTTAGGTCATAGGCATGTGTACTTTCTCTGTAAATCAGGACATTTAGCTCTCTGCAAATGTCAGAGATGGTTTTATACCAAATGTGTTCCTGCTTCCTGGTATTCTGTCATTTGGGGCCCTTGAGAAGGTCCGGGTCCTTGGCTCTTGTCCAGTTCACCCTACCTGAAAAATTGGCCATGATAAATGGAACAGTGCATGATGCTGTATAGTTTTTTTAGAATGTAGCAATCTACCCCATATTATTCCCTTCTGGGATGTCATGTTCCTCCCAAGAGCAGGAGGGAAAAAGACTCAAAAAGGACTAACTATTATCATAAGCAGCAGCTGCAATGTAGAATAGGTTAAAATAAAAATAACTTGTTAACGTTTGGAAAGGGGTATCGATGATAAACATATTTACATGACTGCTACTTTCAGTATAGTTTAGGCATAGTTAAAACATAGTTTAAGGCACATTTCTGAATTCACATGATACAGTTTGATTTTCAACAGTAGGTGTTGCCAACATGGATTTTTGACGTCTTTCTCTTCATTTAACTTTACTGTGAAAATGCTTTTCATTTATTTACTTTGTGCTTTCTTCTTTCAACCTGCATTGAATGGTTTCAAATTAACAATATAAAATAAGATACAACCTATCATAAACTTGATCTCAGTGTCATCTAAATATGACGCACATATAGACTAACCATTTATATAAAATTATTATATGTACTTTTAATATATTTATACAAGACAGCAGAGCATACAAAGATACAAAAAAGCTGAAAAGGGAATGGATGATACACTGGGTTAGATCATGATATAAAAAATATCTAGTTGTGCATGGCATGTTCCTGGAATTCAGTATCACATTATTTGACAATAAAGCCCAGGAGAGAGTTTGTACCAAACAACAGTGACAAGTGACAGGTTACATTTTACCTGTAATACAATGCAGCTGCTGTAAATTTCAATTACTGCCAGTCTGCATGTGTTCAGAAATGAGTCTTTCTTATGCTGGAAGAGCCTCCACCGTGAAGCGGTTTAAACAGGGGAATCCTAGGAGGAAAAACACCCATTGATCACACGTTTCTTCACATGGATCTCCATGGTTCATGTTCCCCTAGTAATAGCTTCACAGCACCATATTTCATATGATTTCATATGGCAATTTACAAAGAGCTGAATAGAACTTCACTGAAGCAGAAATCCCCATCTTAAAAAATCTTTATGTCATTCACTCACAGAAATGCAGGGATGTATAGAAATTGGGTTGATGGGTAATAATTTAATTTTGACATATTTAGAAGATTGAAAACTTTTTGAAGAAATTCCAATAAGATGATGTTATAGATTGTTTTGTGCCAAGAATAGACCAGCTGCATATTAAAATATTTTTTCTTTTTTTATATAGAGGAAGGTACATGTCTATAACATTTTATATGTTTTAGATGTTTTTCACAATAAATGCAAGATTTGATCTGGCTTTATAAATGAATACAATTATTTTTGTGTGGTTTGTCATGATTAGGAGGATGACTCATTGGAATGTAAGAAAACCATTTTCTAGATTTCTGCACGAATGACTCCTAAAATGTGATCTGCTTTTCATCTAAGTCACGATAATAAATGAAGATAGTCTTATATTACAAACAGTAAAAATAATTTGCATTGCTGTATTGTATTAAAAAAAAGGCTTTAAATAATAAAGTTTAAAGGCAGGAAATGAATTTAGGCCCTTTTTTTATTTCATAAAGCCAGTACCACGATTGGGTGCCATGCACCACAGTTTGGGAGTTGTGCTAGTTTTTTACACTAGAGGATGTAAAGACCTGAAAAAGAAATGAGAAATGTGTGGCAACTTCTTCAATAAGCAAGGTAATTCATATTAGTTATCAAACATGAGATTTGGCAATGTATAAGTGCTCATGTACAGTATATATGTTGTGCTACAACTTTGAACCACAGCCAGTGTCAAACTGAAGACCTGGGGCCCATCTAGCGGAAGAATTTCTATGGTTTAGCAGCTACAGCTTATTATAGGTCAATCTAAAGAAAATGTTATTTTTATCATAAATGTTTTAATTTAGTTTTAAGGTAGAAGAACAGGTAACCCTACCTGCTATTTATGTGCTACAAAGACTGCTTATAAGTAGCAATGTGTAACAATGTTATAGACTGATTGCATGTATCAAAGACTGTTATAGACTTCTCACATACAACAAAATAATTTTATTATATTACATATGCTTTTCTGTATATACTATGTTGTCCCAGCTCGGCCAATCAAAATGCCCAAAGATTGTCTAAAGGAAAAGAAAAAAAAATAAGATGGCGCCCTGCGAGGAAACAGGGACAGGTGAGTGACAAAGGTTTAGTTTTGCTTTAATATTAAAAAGCTGGTAGCGCACTCCAACCTAGGGTGTGATTCTGGTGGTTCTGAAGTATTGTTTAAATAAACAGGCAACAAGTAGACGCAGACCTGAAATATGAACAGCTATAGAACAAGACCCAGGTTGTTTTTGGAAAGCGTGAACAAGCAAAAATTACTTTTAGGCTAAACTCTGAGCAGGTTTTAAAAAAATAATAATCAATGTTATTATTAAATATATATATTTATATACATACTAATAATAAAAAAACAAATTCAGTTATATATTCTTTAAAAAACATTTTTTATTTAACTAATTTGTCTTGAAATAGGCCTCATGTAAATTTCTGTACAGAAGCACTCAGACAGGGAGAAGACCCAACTTCAGATCCTACTATTATGCAGAAACTTCACTGGACCTCAAACCCTCTTTAGGTCCTGACAACAAGTCTCCAGTGATTTTGTGGAGTAAGGCTTTCCACATAGGAATGGATGTGGCTGCAACATGAAAGCACAGAATAGAGATGGCAGGAACACTTTCATAAGAAAGTTCTGGGCAGAGGTCCAGAGTACCAATAGCTGGAACAAAGGTAAGACCCTGTGCGTGTGGTCAATAAGCTGGGTAAGCATGCCTAAGTTAGCTTTCTGACTCCAAAATGTATACTGCAAAGGCCAGGGTGCTAACCTCTGATCCATAGTGGGGCAGCATGGTGGCTTGGAGGTTAGCATTCTGGCCTTTGCAGTGCTAGGTCCCAGGTTCCAATCTCAGCCAGGGCACTATCTGCATGAAGTTTGCAGGTTCTCCATGTGTTTGCGTGGGTTTCCTTCAAGTACTCTGGTTTCCTCCTACCTTCTAAAAATATGCAGTTAGGTTATTTGGCTTCCCCCATATAGACCTTGGACTGTGTTAATGACATATGACTATGGTAGGGACAGCTAGTGACATGACTATGGACTTTATAAAGCGCTGTGTAATATGTTGTAATATAAATACTGGATAATATTAATAATGTGCTGGAGATTCAAAAATGTACCTATTAGCCCCTGGACTACAATTTACTCCAGATTAGACATTTATTGGTGCTTCCCACTTTAAAGAGTCCTTGTTACAGCGTAGAGTAGCCATAAGTATCCTCCTATCAGTCCACAATATTTGCAAAAAATACAAGTTACAGAAAAATATATTTTTCTTCTTATGTCTGCTAGATCTTGCTACACAAAACAGTTTATTTTATTCTGCACTATTATAGGTTTGAGCAATATTATGAATTAAATGAGTCAGCTTTATTTTTGTGCCACTGGCATAGCTTGGGGTTCATTTATTGTACCAGTACATGCTGTATAGTTCATTAGTATTGGGCCTGTTATTCTTAGCACAAACACAGACTTAAAATAAAACAAGCATGAAAAAAAGTAAAATTGTCAGTAATATACAGGGGCAGCCACATAGAATAATAAATACATTTATTTGTTCACTAGAGATTAAATCTTAGAATGAGCTTTTGATCCATCGGGAAAATATATGCAAAGGTTATATTTCAATTAATGAATTTATTAAATCTCAAACACCTAAACTGTATGTCACACTGCATTCATTGACTCCTGTGGGGAAGACTATCTAATTACTTAATGGTACACTAATCATACATTTCATTGTTCCTCTTATAGCCATATGCAGCATCTCTGGAGCTTTTGCACATTTATTGTATGTTCAGTGATTACAGCACAACCCATCAAATTGCATGTACAGACACTGAATGTATAAATAGGTAAAGCTAATAAAGGCCTTGCAGTAATACAAACAATTATTCTTAAATATGACTGTACTTTACAGCATGTTATTGCAGAGGGTCAAGTCCTTTAGAATGTACACTTGAGTCCATAAATATTTGGACAGAGACAACTTTTTTCTAATGTGGGTTCTGTACATTTCCACAAATAACGACTCAGATGCAATTGAACTGCAGACTTTCTGCTTTAATTCAGTGGGCTGAACAAAAAGATTGCATAAAAATGTGAGGAACTAAAGCCTTTTTTTACATAATCACTTCATTTCAGGGGCTCAAAAGTAATTGGACAATTGACTCAAAGGCTATTTTATGGGCTGGTGTAGGCAATTCCTTCGTTATGTCATTATCAATTAAGCAGATAAAAGGCCTGGAGTTGATTTGGGGGGGTGCGCTTGTATGTGGAAGATTTTGCTGGGAACAGACAACATGCAGTCAAATGGACTTTGCTAAAAAACATCTAATAAAGTCAGCACAGTTCTGGAAAAACATTCTTTGGACAGATGAAACCAAGATCAACCTTTACCAGAAAGATGGCAAGAAAAAACTAAAAGCATACCACATCATCTGTAAAACATGACGGAGGCAGTTTGATGGCTTGGGCGTGCATGGCTGGCAGTGGCACTGGGAAACTAGTGTTTAATCATGATGTGACACAGGACAGAAGCAGCCGAATGAATTCTGAGGTGTTCAGAGACATACTGTGACCTCAAATCCAGCTAAATACAGTCATATTGATTGGGAGGCTTTTCATAATACAGATGGACAATAATGCCAAACATACAGCCAAAGCAACCCAGGAGTTTATTACCCTCCCTTACTCAGGGTAGAAAAAAGTTGCTGAAAGCGGTAACCCCTAGTCACACTCGGGGTAGCTAAACCTATAGGAAGGTTAGTAAATAGGCGCTTACCTGACCCACCGGCGTCCTGCGTTGTCCATCGCTGCAATCCCTGTCTTCTTTCTTCTTCCTCCAGCGTCTTCTGCACACGATGAGTCACCGAGCAGTTTGCAGTGACGTTGGTGCGTGTGTACGTTGCCAGGGAGGCAGGGCGGGAAATTCAAAACCCATTTCTATTGCATTTATTACAAAATATCTGTATTGAATGCAATACATTGGATTTTTATGTGTAAAAGCAGTACATTGTTTTCGTAAACATGAACAGTATAATATATTAGTATGAGGATAACATTTATTTATTTTTTTGAAAATTTAAACAATTTTAAAAAATTTTTTAAATGTATATTTTTTATTTATTATTTAATTTATTATTTTTACATGATTTTTTGTTTTTAAACTTATTATACTCATACTAATATATTACACTGTAAAATAAATTTTCATGAAAAATAATGTACCGCTTTTAGACATATAAAACCGGACAGAAATGTACCGCTAGGGGGGTTAAAGCAAAGAAGTGGAATATTCTTGAATGGCCAAGTCAGTCACCTGATCTGAACCCAATTGAGCATGCATTTCACTTGTTGAAGACTAAACTTTGGACAGAAAGACCCACAAACAAACAGCAACTAAAAGCCCCATGCCGTAAAGGCCTGGCAGAGCATTAAAAAGGAGGAAACCCAGCATCTGGTGATGTCCATGAGTTCAAGACTACAGGCTGTCATTGCCAGCAAAGGGTTTTCAACCAAGTATTAGAAATGAACATTTTATTTTCAGCTTTTTAACTTGTCCAATTACTTTTGAGCCCCTGAAATGGATTGTGTAAAAAAATGGCTTTAGTTCCTCCAATTTTATGCAATCTTTTTGTTCAACCCACTGAATTAAAACTGAAAGTTTGCAGTTCAACTGCATCTGAGTTGTTTCATTTAAAATATTTGTGGTAATGTACAGAACCAAAATTAGGAAAAAGTTGTCTCTGTCCAAATATTTATGGACCTAACTGTATGCTTCAGAAGCACAGATTTAAAGAAAAGGTATACTTTAATTGATGTAACTCTAACTCTAATCCTCCTTCCCTACATTGACCTAATCTGAACTAACCTCTCCCCTGCAAGGTTAATACTTACTAAAATCCAGACACTGTTCTGTTGCCCATGCCAGTACAGCACAGTCCTATTCACTTCCATAGTTTGCCAACAAAGCAGATGAGGACAGACAGAACCCCACAGAAGTAAGGATGGCTTTATTGTGCAGAACTGGTGACATGGCAGTGCAGAGTATAAACAATCAACAAATTTACAAATAACCACTAAACAAGGGAATGAAAAGATAGATTATTTTAGTATAGTCTTGGGGGAAGAGAATTAAGACTACTTCATTTATAGTATATTTATCATTTACTATCAAAGGACCAGAGTAATTATTAGATGAGGCAAAGAGTAACATTCAAAGTGCAGTAACTTCTAGCAAAAACAAGTTTATTTAATCCCAGTTATTTAAATTAATAAAAAGTAAAAACGGATAGTTGTGGGATGCTAGCAACTCTCTTTGCATAGCCTTTTTGTCATTTTAGTTCACTTTTTTTTCCATTTTTTTTGGCAGTGACAATTTGTTAACTTATTACAATTATTTAGCACGTTAACACCATTCTCCCCCTTATAACACTGGCATACTCACAGAGGCTGTTCCAAACATGAGAGTTGATACATTGTCGGTCAGAAACTGACAATGTGATAATCATCACTACAGTTGGAGGGGACAGAAATAGGAGTTCAACCTTTGGAGACTCAAATGGGCAAAGGCTCCGCATGAATAGGATCCAACTAATTTACCTGCAATTGCGTTGAAGCAAGACATTACGTGGCAATTTCAGGTAGAGACAGTATGAATGTGATCATAAAATTAACACTGAACTCTTAACGCTTTGTAACTCTCAAGACTGAATGGACAAAAGTACAAATTCTTTGGCACAACTCCCATATATGTACTATGAGTCAGTATTGAGCTGTTTGCCTAAACTTTACTGTTTGCCTAAAGTTTAAAGTAAATAAACCTACCATACATATTATCAAAAATCTGCCTATAAACTTGCACAACTATTATTTAGGAATTCAAAAAAGTATTGTCACATTGCATCCTTGAATAAATAATCTATTTTCCTGTATAGACTTTTGTTTATTTCTATTCCAATTTCTTACTTGTTTGAACTAATTAGTATTGTCTTATCTGACAATGTTTTTTTCAGACTAGGAAAACAGATGATTATAATCACCATGAAGCAAGAAAAAAGATGCTTCAAACAGGAGAAAGAATGGTATAGACAGTTCTTATCTGTTTCCCATCAGTACAGTGCATCCTAATCTATATAATTATACAGCAAAAAAAACACTCATTTTTAAAGTTTGTTCTTTTACTTCTAGAAAGAAGACACCCACTAAAAGTGTTATATTTCTTGTTCCTCAATTAATGCTAGAAAAAAAGAAGTAAAACAAGAAAAATGTAAAGCAATTATACTAGTAACCGGTATAAATAAAAAATTGCATAGCAAATCTACTATTAGGTATGCATCTTGAATTCCCGAAAAATAGACAGTATTATGTGTGTTTAATAGAAAAAACTAAGCATGATAAAAAAAATGAACTACATCATAAAGTCTTCTCTACATTATTAGGATAAATGGTACACGTCTTTCACAGTCCACAGTCTATTATTTTAGAGTGCATCCCATTTTGTTTCATTTTTAATTAGAAAACATAATCAACGTAAAAGCTTCAGTAGACCAATCATCATAATTTTCCAGCTTTCAGGGATTAACATACCTTTTAATGGAACTGATTTAGGAAACAAAATACCATAATTAACTGCAGAGACTTTTCAAAATGCAAAGTCCCTTCTTCAGGATTATCAAGCTAGGCTCTAGATTAAACGGGGGAAAAGTTTCTAAATCGCAATATGTTCCTTTTTTCCACTTTATGACTTGAACATAGCACGCTTTATCTTCCTCTCTAATTTTTATCCTTTTGTAAATTAAAAACATATTGGCCACTTGACCACATGCCTGTATTGTAAATATGTTTTGACTAAATTTATCAAAGCAAAATTATGGCCTTATTCTGTACATAATGCAAGGAGAAAAGCACTAAAACCGGTAACCCATAACAGCCAATCAGACCTCACTACTGATGAGACATTAGTACATGATGGATGCTCAAAGAATAGGGCCAATCTGTAAAAGGTGCTCCCTGTTACCCATGACAATCAAGTACCTAAATTTTATATTCTCAGTGTGAGATAAAAGAAATACCCTGATTAGTTGCTTTGACCATCTAGACATTACTCTTTTCACATTTAGCCATTTATGCTGGCCGTGCAAAGGGCAACTTATTGCCATTCATGTAATTTTTTGCAGTTAAAAATGGTTGAAAGTGACTGGAACTGATTTTTTGCCAGTCATTAGTTTTACCTTTTGCCCTTTTTAATGGTTTAATTTTGTTATTATATAGAAAATTTGTTTATAATAATTTGAGAAAACTGTAAATTTATGCATTGATTGTAAACATCATATGTAACTTTGGGCTAACTATTGATCTAATTTATTAAAAACTGCTGGTTGAATGTTAATTATATATATATATATATATATCATATATTATTAGTATTTCTAATTATCTTTATATCTGTCTATTTGTTATCTTAATTCTGGAGTGTTTTTTCTATGTCTCCTTGTACTGATTGTAACATTGTACTGATGTAACAAGTGGATTTATGCATATTGTATTCACCTCAATGAAGCAGGACAAACCATTTCTGAATCTTAGGGTCTGAGGAATCTAAATGTGTGGTTACCAAGACTGTATAAAACAAAACAGAAGGTTTTAGTGTCATATTGAAGTGTTCAAAATAGATTACAGATGCTAGTACATGTATCTGTTCCTGTTGTATTTGATTCCTCACTATCTGGTAGAACATCGTCAATTTGACAGAGTGCAAAGGTATATCTCTAAAACAGAGCAACTAACCTGGTAAAAGTTTTGATCCTTCCTGTCCTGTACCTGCAGGATGGATTGTACTCTACTACAAAAAGGAAACAGAGAAAGGTATTGCTTATAACATTACGTGGTGAATCCTGCTATTTTATTTTTAAATTAGATTTATGTATTAATACCTAGGCTGACTTAAGCCTTTATTTGCATGAAATCCTAATGTTCCCAACTAAGTTTTTTTGAATTGATGTTATATGATTTCAGGCAAGGGGTCCATTATCAGTTAACCATTATCAAGGATTATGTTTGTTTTCTATTTATTCATACTCAGAAGGCTGTTTTTTTTTTTTTATATCTATTGTATTAATGAGTCCAACAAAATTTCTTATTAATAATACCCTCATTTAAGTAATGCAGCTTCTGTCAATGCACACATTATTATTATTATTATTATTATTATTATTATTAATAATAATATTATTACTTAACAGGATTTATATAGCGCCAACATATTACGTACATTATGGTTATAAGGGTAACTGCTTTGAAGCAAACATTTCAGGTACTTGTAGGACTGGTACAAAGTACAAAGTAAGCATATTACAGTAAAGTTTACTGACAGCTTGTTGCAGTCTTATTTTAGGAAACTAAAATTCATATGTATTTATTGGAATCGTCCTATAGAGCATCCTTTTGGCCATTGTCGAACTGATGCAGAATGTGACACTTCGGCGCAGTTTGCTGTGCTTTCTAACAAGGCCTTAGGGAACTGCCAGCTTCTGAAATATCAGCACCTTTACCATCATGATTCATAAGTGTATATTTCAATTTAAGGTTTATTTTATAGTCAATTGTTCATATTAGCCATGTGATGAATAAGGCGTGGGAAGCTGTAGCAGACTTTTTCCTGATGTTTGAGGAGGGATATGTAGTCAGGTCCCTGGTGCCTATGTCTTAATTCCTGCATTGATGCCCCTGGTGATCTCCAAGTTCTGACTTACACAGACATTTCAGGCAATGCTAGATCCCAAGTTGTTTCACTGACCTCAGTGCTCTGTGATGTCTTCGTGGAATCAGCAATGCGAAGAGCACCATGGCAGTTGATAACCGAGACAGTCTGTGAATTCCCAAACCAATACAGCCTGAGTGGTTTACATATTTGTTAAATGCCTTAGCATTTTAAATGAACTCTACCTGCGATGGCATATCAGTTACAGACACTGCAGATTTCCAATGTATAAATAAGAGTACAGAGTACACCGTATATCATCTCACCCTGGTTTCCTCTGTCTGTCAGTTACAGTGTCTGCTGAGCAGTTAGACTTGCACTAATTCACCGCTTTGAACTGCTCTGCATTAAAGCCCCAGTGCCTGCTACACACATCACAGGAACATGGGGTTATGAGCATGTCTGTCATGCTGCTTTTGTGATTGATCTGTGCTGGAATCGGGCCTGTGAGAACAGGGAAAAGACACTTAAAGACAAAGCATCATCCAGCCATCACGACGGATGCGAGCGGCTACAAACCCAACCCAGCAACTTCCTTACAAGATAAATGTGAAGGGATAATTTGACTGCATGGAACAAATTGTCAGAATCAGCCACAGCGGCAAATGATACATAATAAGTAAAAAATGAATTTACATGGTGGCGTCGGCAAATGTTTGCTCTAATGATTCCTTTTTGTTACCATGGAAATCTGCAGAGCATCGCAGCAAGGGAGGGAGAAAGGTTCCTCTTTACACAAGAGCCGAAAAAAGAAGGTTTACAGGCGACAAAACGCTTTGTTTTACAAAACTGTTTAACGTGTCTAGTCTCTTCGATGTTTCAATTGTGCTATGCCAAAATAACTCTCTGCTATAACACCCCAGCTTTAAATCAATTCGAAAGCATAAGGATACATGTATCTCAAGGTTCTTAATGATTCACTCCAAGACAATAAATCTTTGTTTATTCCTACATAAACACAGCTCAATCTCCTGGCAATCAGCGATGAGCTATGGCTTTCTCCAAACCCTTTCCGTGCTGAAGGGGTTGACCTGCTTGCATAGCCCTTTTCCCATCCTTTCTAGATAACACAATAAAGCACTATCATCTTACTTCCATTATTTATGTGTATGTAACTGTAGCTGTGATTTAAAGTCTCTTAACCCAGAGTACGCCTTTGAAATGCAGGAAGATGACAGAAAGAATTAGGCTGTAATAACCTGTCACATAATGTGATTATTGCTACCAGAGCGACACATCATGCTGGGATGGATTACAAGCAAGATGACACTTCCCTACAGGCCACCTGCTGCATTATTATTAATAAACAACTTGTCCTAAAAATAATCTATACTAAAAGCAAGAAAATAGATGGAAGGTTCCAAGCCCTGGGTGGCAAACGCAGAACTCCATAATCCTCCTAATGATCAATGAAAATTATTGTTCAAATGTTTTTTTTTTAGTTTTTTGCAGACAAATGAAGGCTGTTCAGTTTGTATAAAATACAGTACGATCATTAGGATTCAGTATGCTTTGATGTTGGCATGGAGTTGAAGACAGTTCACATATCAGAAAAAAAAAATTGCTGAAAGAAAATTGCACACAAACTATATTTACATTTCAAATAGTTTGTTACTAAAAAATAATGCTACAAATATTTGGATAATTAATAAGGTGAAGAACAATATGCATTCCTTTAAAATAATCTGCAACCAGCTTTCACTGATGAATGTTGACTAGTTGCTAGGGGTTACTGCATTTTAAACATATTCTTTG
The DNA here is from genome assembly GCF_032062135.1 of Pyxicephalus adspersus. Lineage (NCBI taxonomy): Eukaryota > Metazoa > Chordata > Amphibia > Anura > Pyxicephalidae > Pyxicephalus > Pyxicephalus adspersus. The sequence continues at coordinate 101,748,893 of NC_092860.1, forward strand.
CTCCTTGAACTGCCTAATTAGCTACCTCGGGACTAGGGGTTGTTTACCACTTCTGCGGACAAAAGCTTTCTTTTGGTAGTAAGAACGATTTCATTTTCTATGTATATTCATATTACTTTTTCCAAGTTTTACTGGTGATTTTTTTTAAAGCAAGTAGTATTACTGTACCTATAAAGTAAACATTGTATTCTGCTAAACTTGTTCTGTTTATTAAAAATGTAAAATATATTGCACACATAGTTAATCACAGATCAGATTTTTTTTTGTTTTACTGTATGAATTAGCACAGCACTTTAAAAAGAAGCTTCTTGAACATAACTCAAAGAAAAAACATAACATAAAAGGAAAAAACCTTCTTGCATACCAATATAATAAAAAAACATAATGTAAAACAACTCACAAAGAAAAAATAAGGAAGATGAGGAAAAAGGACAGATGGCTATCATTCAAGTAGTGATATAATATTATTATTTTTATTATTAATATTATTATTATTAATATTAATAATATTAAAAATAATAATAAACAAAATGTATAAAGCGCCAACATATTGCGCAGTGCTGTACATTAAATAGGGATATAATAGTGATCATTCAATTAGGAGCCATGTCAATTGATTGCCACTTTTTATGCCAGAACATACACTGTCTGCTAGGGCTATGTTCACACTAGCCATGAATTTGCAGGGTGGTTACTGCTTCCCCATGACAGGTAATTGCTGCCTCTGGGGACGCACTACATGTGGCGTCTCCCCATGGCTGTCCCATAATGACTAGCTGCGGCTAGTGCAGATGGGTAATTTTTTAACAACCTGCCTAGTGTGTTATGCACTGAGCACTTATTTTAATGTATTTTTATGTTGTCACTGTTGTGGTTTTTGTGTGTAACTGGTGATGGAGGGTGCTGTTCCCTTAGGGGCCGGACCTGAAGTCTGGAAGTGCTCTGGCCTTATGGTCGAGCACTCTCTCTCACTGGGAGTCTGTCTTTGGAAGAGCTCCCAGCCTAGTATCTGGTGGGAAGGCTAAAGGTGCGTACACACTTCCAATTTTTATCGTTCCAATCGAACGACGAACGATCGATTGGGCAAAAAATCGTTCGTAAAAAAGTAACCAACGACGCCGACGAACGAGGAAAGTCGCTGGAAACTAACGACCGGACCGACGGATCGGACGACGATCGTTGAACATCGTTCGTGTGTACGGTCGTTCGTTGATCGTCCATGTTCAGAGCATGCGTGATGAACGAACGTCCGTTCACTTTCCTGTCGTGCACATAGTTCCTCTATCGCTCAAACGATCGTATCTATTGTGTGTACAATATCTACGAACGATCGTGTCGTTAACTCTATGTGCAGGATCGGTGCTATACGATCGTTCGTATATATCGTGCATGAACGTTCGTCGTTCATTTTCCAACGATAATAATTGGAAGTGTGTACGTAGCTTTAGGCCAACCCCAAGAGAATGAAAACTGTCTGATTTTGGTCAGACAAGCTAGTAGGCCAACTCGGCTTCAGCTGGGTGGTCTTAGTACCCAGCCCCTGTCAGGAGCATTACGCCCTGGGAGGTCTGGGCAATCTGGGTAGCCCTTCCTTCTTAGAGGAGGGATCACAATAGTACCCCAGTGCATGTTTTTTGTGGTGTGTTTTTGCAAAAAAACTTTTACCGAGCACCAGGGTTTTTGTTTAGAGGATCCAGTTAGCGAGATTCAATACAAAAATTAATCAATGGTGCAGTACTGCTGGTAAGGAGCCATGCAGGATCAATCAATCCCAAAGCAGGTTTGAACATGTTCTAACAGTGGGTGTCAAAGAGGGAAAACATAGAAGAAAGCACATTGTATGGCATGAGATGCACAAAATGGTCAAGCAAACTCATTTATAAAATAACCCAACAACTAAAGAGAAAGCAATTTTCAAACTACATGTAAGAGATGAATGAAATGTGAACGTGTATTGGTTGGTATGGCTTCCCCCCCAAATATGTCATTGTAAGCTTGGCACTGCATAGTTAAATCAGTCTGTATAACGCACTATTTACAGTCTGTTTACTGCAGTTTGTTTTTGACTTCAGAGACACTGATTTTGCATTTTTAAGTGTTAAAAGCTGAAATAAATTATCTTTGGGTTCCAGCAGAAGCTGTTATGACAGGCTGAAAAGGAGGAAACCAAAGGAAGCAAAAACTGTTTTCACAGCTTTAGATGGTGTGAGATGAGTGACAGGTTAAAAAGCTGGGCTCTGTCCATCGAAGGGGATTTCTCATTCGCTAGCTTTATATCAGTCTAATGCACAGATGGGATCTCTGACCTCTATTTTCACATTATCTATACATTGGTATGAAGATAGAGACATGTATTTGAGAATTACTGAGAGGCTTTATAGCTCTGAGTGACATTCATTCTAAGCAGACTAGGTAAGCAGAGAGGAGGAAAGAAGAGAGCAGACAAGGAGAAAACAAAAGGGGTAACAAGAGAGAAGAAAGGGGCATGGTGATATAAAACAAAGGAGAAAAGTAGCACAAACAGGCAAAATTGAGGAGCAGCCAAGACACAAATTGTGACATACATTAAATGAGAAAGGAAGTTTGTAGGAAAAGAAGACAAAAGCAGAAGCACAGATCTATTAATTTATGTGTTGCTATCTCTGCTGATAAGAATTCTCAGAGCTCACAACACATATAATTGTTCCAATGTCATGTCAATGATTCAGAAAGTACTCAATCTAGTGGATCAGTATTGTTGGCATGCAGCTAGGGGTTGAAAAGTTCAAATGGCAGTTCAGCAATGACATGTTAAAATTTTATTTCAATATAGGTTTCCTTTAAATCCAAGCAGAGTAAAAGACAAATCAATATTTCCGATATGCATGTAACTTTACCTAATAAAAAATCAATTTTATTTTCCTGGCAAATTACTTACATAGTGTTAACATATATGATATCAATCCCTATCTTTACCACAGCATTTATGCTCCCAGGTGCCTACTGGCAACCACTAAGCACACTGAAGCAATTACGGGTGGTAACCACTGGATTTTTTCAGGCATTTGCAAAGTGGTGGAGACAACAAGCAACCCTGGACGCTGTATGTAGAATATGAAATAAAGCTTGGCAGCACTACTGCCACGAAAAAAAGGAAAAGAAACTGACCCATTCAGTCCAGTGTTATCCTTTTGGTAAAAGGTTTAAGGAATCAAAACTATTTGCAAAAATACTACTGTGAATTAGGCCTAACAGTGAAGTGAAACACGGAGTGTACAAATATATAACATTTGCAATTTTACCATCATGAATCCAGCTGAGTTTTGCCTCAGGAACTTTCTGTCTCCTGTGTTTTTACTTTGTTTTCACCCATCCTTCTGTCTGTACTCGGGTTTTTGTTACTCCACTCCTCTGTATGTGTATCTCCTTATATATATTTATTTGGATATGTTGTAACCCTGTATTTTGGCTTTTCTTACTTATTTTTGAAAACCCTTGTATCAAACATATCTGTCTGGACCTATGCACTTTACCTTGCCAAATTGTATAGTTAGAAATATTTCCTGTTTTTTTTTACCTGATCTAACATAACATTATAGATTATGATTCTACCTGTTGATTCTTTGCTATGCTTAGTTTGCCTTCAAATCCAGACCGGCTGTTCAAATGTGTATACTGTTAGTGAAACTATATACCTTCCCTTACCTTTGTAACCTGTCTGTTGCTTCTGGTTAACATCTGCTATCTATGTGGGGTCCCCTGAGTTCTACTGTACATCATTCAGTCACCTATTCTAATTCTACTTCCTATTCCGGCTTGTGCACCCCAATTTGTATATCTGGATTAGAGTACCTGTGTGATGTTTTTGCTTTTATTTGCTGTGCCTGTTCATTCTGCACCAAATTTTGTTAACAGTGTTTCTGATGCCATAAGTCCTTAGGGTATCCAATTTCAGAAAAAGACAGAAAATTCTATGTAAAAAAATAGTCTATATAGGAACTAGTGCTCCCCAAGACTATACATATTTTCTTAGATGCAAAGGAATGTAAAAGTTCACTTTCTGGGTTTGCATTGCCTGTGTCATCCTGCTTCTGCTTGGTCTTTTGCAGCCTAGGTGTTGTACTTATCTCCATATCCCTATTATGATCAAATCATTTGTAACCACTATTGTAGCATCTCAGACCCCTTAAATTATAATTGGTATATTCATTCTGCTGACAAGGTTTACCTTTTGTCCTGAAAATTAAAGCCAGCAAATAATAAGCAATTACAGGGATAAAAAAAAACTGTTCATTTAATTTGTAATATGTATGAGGCAAAAAACAAGATTTTGTCTTCCATATTCAGCAAGTATTTACCACATAACAAAAAATGTGTGAACATGTTTCTTTATAAAATATGACTTTGCCAAGTAAATTAATGTGGTATATAAATTTGGTATGCAGATGAAACAGGCCGATAAAATGATAAATTAAATGGCCTTTAATTTATGCTGTGAATTAATAAATTGCCTGAAATGTAACACCTCCCAAATACTGACTTTCCAACTGCTGAATGCAGGATAAATTATTGATCCTTATTATTTAGCTTTATCTTCAGCTCCAAAAGAAATTCAATGTTGGTTTTTAAAAAAACAGCAGCATGGTATAATACCCTGACATCTGGAAACTTGGTCCTGGGTTACAGGACTGTGTGACTGCTGTCTCAAAGTCAAATATTTTTTTTGTACAGGAGAGCACAGTTCTTTCCTTTTGTAGGGACAAATAACAGTTCTTAAACTTTCTCATGCTTTATGTATTAGTCAAAATATGGCTTTGGAGGTGGTGCTTACAGGTGATTGAAGAGGCTTAGCATCAATGGGACTTTATCACATCTAATAAAAAGTTGACATTTAAACAGTACTATGAAATCCAAATACACAATGATAGCCAAGTTCTGCCAAAGATATACAGAATAGATATGCACTGAGGGTACAAGAAGTAGCCATTTGTGTTAGGGAGCGGCAGATCCAATGATTTCATATGTAAAGTTACCTGCATAAAGGAGTTCTTCACCTGCTGTACAGCCTCCAAATCTAAACAATAATATCATGGAGGAAGTAATCTGTACACTTTTGGCCTAGTTGACATTGAAGGCAAATAGATATTTGGGGTGAAAAGGAATGGCAGTCCTTTATGTTTTAACCTTTCTCTTCCGACAAGCCCACAGGGTGGGGAAGAGAGTAGGAAGGCTGGGAATAAAAAAAGAGATGAAAGAGTGAAGAAATTAAAACAAAGACAATACCTAAGAAGTTGGGTATAATTTTTACTCTTTTGGTCAATAAAAATTGAACTGTCAACCAAATTTTTGGCATGGTCTTCATTTCACCAAGACTACAATCATTTTTCTTTGTACCCATCAGATCCAAGGTAGGTTAAGCAGCCTCTTAACTAAAATATAATCGTATATACATTTCTACCAACAGCAAAAAGATCTATTGCTGCATCAACATATCTTAATTTGAGAAAAATAATAAAGATCACCCCTGTGTGGCAAATTAAGCAAAACTCCTATATGAGACACTACAGCCAAGGACCTCCCGATTAGATACATCCCATTTAGTTGTAGCTGAGACAGGGCTCTTTTGGTTAGGAAAATATGGCCCCAACAATGACTATGTTAATCAAAAGCCTTAATTTTCATTGTATGTATATATAATCTGTTTTATATTATGGTTTCAGTAAAATATAGTATGATAAATTGCAATGCTACTGCACTGGTAAAAGTTGGTCGTTTTTACTGCTGCCACATAAGTTCTTCTTTTTCCCTTATTGTAATCCTACTAGAAAAAAGGTCATGGCATCTGTTCAGAGAGGATGACAAGTTCAACTTAATATTTAATTCTAGGACCCTTATGTCCTTAATCCATCCATTGAATAGGGTCTATTCATAACTTTAAGAACATTTGCATAATGTTAAAGCAGGTAAAAGTCTAAAAACAACACTACCCTATTACTTCATCAGAATTGTTTTTTAACTTTTTTTTTAGCGAAATATTTTGCATACCATATCCTGCTTTTATGTATCCTACTGGTCATATTACTAATTGTGCTTTGTTAATATGCCTTTAGAACATCAATAATTATTGCAACATACAAAAAATGCTGTTGTTTTTTTCTTGAGTTATAAAACTGAGTGTGGCACCCACCAGGAGATAAAAATCAACAACCATTTTACGTAGACTTTATTGTTTAAAATGTTCTGTGCATTCTTACAACTGTGACGCCCAACTCTAAATATAGACATTCACTGCATGATGTCCCCGGTTTATTTATTTCTGTACAAAGACATGCAAATGAGAGTGCTCTGCTATTATTATTATTATTATTATTGTTCTTTATTTACAAAATACCAGCATATTTTAACTACAAAGAGGCTGCATGGAAATGTTGCATAAAAATACACATAGAACTGCTGTCTGCAGTAAAAGAAGAATTACCTATTACATGTCTATAAAGGACTTTTAAAAAAGGCTTTACGTGTCCGGTTCCATCCATATGTTAACGTTTTACCAAAGGAGGTTTTTATGCAGTTTTGAATCCTTATATACAGTATCTATAGATATATATAGATAAATATACATTCATATCAGTGTTTCTCCACCTGGGTTCTGTGGAAGCCTAGGGTTCCTCTAGAGCAGGGGGGTCAAACTGGCCCGCAATGTCCTTTTTTTTGGCCCCCAAAGGAATCCTAAATATAAATTGCAGCTGGCCAGCCGCTGCATTGAAACAGCGCAGCTACTACAACGATGCTACACTCACGTCTATAGACCAGCGGCCTCTCTGCCTATGCGTGACCCGGCATTGGACTGTTTTATAGACGCAGGGAATTGTGGTAGCGGTGCTATTTCAGTTTCAAGTTGGGGGCGCGACTTTGTCTAAGTTTTTAATTTTGGCCCACTGTGTATTTGAGTTTGACACCACTGCTCTAGAGGTTTCTAGGGGTTTATTTTTAGATATCAGCAATATATGATTATTTTCCTGCATTTTATCCGTATAAAGACCTCATAAGTATAGAAGGAAGGCTTTTTGAGATAACACAAGAATTGAGAAGAGAACACAACAGGTTAAGATTTATATAACCAGTGAAAGACCGCTTTTGCATTTGTAAAAATTGTCCCCTACTAATCTCCTTCCATCTTGAGTACAGGCCACCCTAAATAATACTAGGTTTTCTCCAACAAGGACCAAACCCACTCCAAAGGGGGGCCAAGCAAAACTATGTGGGAGGAAAGATTGCTGGATGGAAGAAGGTGGAAGATTTTCTTCCAGGTGGGCTAAAGTCAAAGGAGTGGGGGCATCAATAAACAAGAATTCTGAATGCCTTTGTCCTAAAGTAATCTAATCTGTTTATAAAACAAAATCATCATGCATTATGCCAGTATGCATGGCAGCCATCATTTAGCCCTGTAAGGACCCCATTTTTTTTTAATATTACAGAATGAGGAGGTTGTGTTTATACCACGGGGACTGTACACATGATATTCTATCCTGTTTTCCTGCTGTTTTACTGGATAATATAAATGATTGAATGTGCCAGTACTGAAAATGTTAATTGATGTGCGGTTTGGATAGACCTTATTTTTTTTGTCTTTATAAACGCCTATGATTTTTGGCTGAGACTCTGCCATCAAAATCTACTGAACCCAATTAAAAATCCCACAGAGCTTATCTTGCTATTAACAGAAGGGCCAGACTTTGGCTCTGGTAATCAAAATTGGGAATAAACGGCTAGTTAATGCATGGTACAAAAAAAAGTCAAGTTATTTTACTAGACATCTCGAATAATGATTATTATGTGTTATTTGATAAGTCACTTCTCACTTTCTTATAAAATACAGGATATCAAGATCAAAACCTGACTAACATAGCTGGCTGCTCTGCCGCTTGCTGAAAGCAAAATGCCAGCAGTAACCTCACAGTGCCGAGCATTCCCAGATTGTCCGCCATCTGACTAAAAAAAGAAACCTGCTTCAGTTTAATACATATCCATTCTTGTGCTTTAACTGGCCTAAATCTGTCGTTTCATTGCATTTAAGAGAATAAGTTATTGTCAGGCACAGGATAAAACTGAAGCCTCTAGAAATGTAACAGTATGCAAGTTTGGCCAAGGTAAACAGCAATAACAAGACTGACAGGCCGGGCATCTATTCATTCATGTGACAAGAGCTCACTCTACAGGCCGTGCCGGGGAATATCTCTAGCTTCTGTCCTGGCAGCTGCACAGCATATATAAAAAAAAACATGGAGATATATATACTTGCAAATTCACGCAACCACTAAAAGCGTAATTAAAATGAATAATTTAGCGATAGGTATTAATTTTATTGACTACCCCTTCTGTTATTTACTCTGCGGCTATTAAGCAACATTTCGCAAGCTGTCGTTATTTGCCAAGCGACAGAATGCAGCGTTCAAAGGGGGCCAAGGGTTAACCTGCCAGTGGATCAGGAAAAAAAACAGCCTTTTTATTTTGTGTATGCTGCAGGATTGCACTCTCTAGAGAGCCTTGACTTCCAAATAGCTTTGGTGCAAGTACACAAAGTCATTTGTAGAGGAAGAAAGAAGACTAACCCACACAGGCCTGCCAGGATCTTTGAATTTGGTAGTGAGGAACGTATACAATGTCACTCAAGGTATCAATATAAAAAAAGTAATAGAATTTTTCTTTATTATGTCACATTAATGTCATTTGTGAATGGGTAAACCATAAATTACTGGAATTGCAACTACAAGTCGACTTTTAGAGGCATAAATAAATGCTGGAAAATTTGCTATGTTATGCAGAACAAGCTTCTAATTCTTAAACACAGCCCCACTCAAAGTGTAGGATCTGATTTTGTTTGCCTTTGTCTGAATTTTGCCTATTGACTGCATCCAAATGAATTGCTAGAAGGAGCTTAGACTTAGGTCTATAAGTAAACATATATTGGTCATCTAAGAGGTCCCCAAAAAAGGGGGGATTGCCACATCCCCTAAAGTTATAATATACAAAACAAACTATACCTTTAAGACTGGGTATAAGAGCAGAGATTTTGTGTTACAATTTATTCATTCAAGGTAACAGGTAGTATAAAACTTGACAGCTTTACTGATATTGAAAACTTTAAAAAAATGTATTTTGTAGGAACAATATTGCGAATGTTTACCCCTTACATATATGTAAGGTTTATAATATATATGTAATATACAGTAAGGTACATTTCCCAACATGTTTCCTAGAGAGTCTGCTTCTTCAGGGGAAAGGTAAGTAAGTAAATAAGGGGGAATATCTATAAATCAGCCTTGTGACACATTCAGAGTGGCTCCTTACAGAATTCAAAGGTTGCGGCTGGTGAATATTTGGATGGGGCAGGCCAAGGGGTCACAGGCACCTATAAATGATTTGGGGCATCTAGGCAATTGGCACTCATAACCAAGAATGAAGCAGGTCAATAGGTATATATGAATAAGGCAAAATGGCTGTCCCAGTGGTCCCGGAGGGTTCTGAGGCTGGTAAAAAAGACAGCCAATTTGAGCCTCACTGGGATTTTCACCAGACAGTGCTGTGAATTATCCCTGTGATATTCCTCCTTATTTACTTATTCACCTGTTCCCTGAAGAATCACTCTCTGCGTAATGTGTTAGGAAACACCCATCAGTGATCTGCTGATTTAATACCTAAACATCAAGACAAGAGGAGATCCAAACATACCCATGACTAATTTGTGTTCTCAACCCATAACTTAGGAAACAATGGTTTAAGTTAGCAGGTGGGGAAAGTGGTCTTGGAAAATTAGAATACTACTTTCCAAACTGCTTCATAACCACAAGTCAAAAACAAAACGTACCTTTTTGTTACTAATAAGAAAACCCAATACTGTCTTCGTGTTTTTCTAGCAGACAGGCAGGTTGCTGTTTCTTCTAGGAGTAAGGGAGGGGAGTGTGACATTTTTTGCTTGAAAATAGTAAAGCAGAACTTTTAGGCTTATTTGACTAAGACAAGTCTGATAATCATGCTCATTACCTTGCATAGTAATAAACCAGATTTCATGTTACATCATATACTTGTTCCTTTCATTCTCTGCTCGCCTGTACTTGGACTGGATAGCAACCTGAAAATAAAAAAGGACATTCCCTCCCCTCACGGACTGCTGATGTGTTGGGGTTGATTCACTAAAGGAGTATTGGCTGTTCACTTAGGCTCCAGAGCCGCGGGTTGCCGGCAGATTGACCAGGGGGCGTTAGGAACTACCGCAGACTTCGGAGTTCCGGTGCTGCTCCCTTGCAGTGGCTGCCCTATTACCGCAGCCAGCATTGATACTTCCGCAGCCACAGTAAATAGGGAAAGCTGCCTGAAGGGAAATCCTTCTCCTCCGCAATGCATAAGGAGGAGAGAAATTTCACTTCGGGGGGCGTTCCCTGCTGGTGGGTGGGGCCATTAGGGCGGGTCCAGCTTAGTATGCTCCCACCCCATAAATGGCCTGGTGGCCAGAAAACTTTGCCGACCCCTGCTGTAAAGGGTCAGTTCACTTGAATTAGTGAATGAGGTAAAGGCCTGCTAACTTCACTGATGTTTTTTGTTTTACTTGCATGTGCAATTTTCACCACATTTGAGAGAATATTCCTTGCAGTAATAATTCACTTTGCAAAGTGAACAGCCAAAACTCCCCCATTAAATCAATCCTAATGTTGGACAGCATGTTGGTAGCTGGGTAGGACATAAGCTAGTAGTCAGGAAAGTAGAAATCAACAAGCTATGAAAAAGTGAAACTACACAAGAAAGATCAAGCCAAAAACTAGGGGAAAAAACATAAAGCATATAGAATAAACTTCTCTTAGGCAGAGATAATCTTTTCATTCCAAGTTTTAAATCTGGGTTCATTAAAATGTGAATTGTGCTTATATTTTAAAAACAATAAAATACCAATAAAGTGTCAACAAAAAATTTTGGTAGAACACAAGAAGACTTTAGAACCCTCTCCCGGCATTGCTGTGTTATACATTTACAGCATGAATGTTACCCATTGCTAGTCAACCTGTGAATAATCACTGTCATTGCTCCTTATCCTGTGGCCCTTCTTTCTGCTTCTGGCATTTCAATCTCTTTCTTAGATCAGGGTCACACTAATGTGATGGCTTTATCAATTCTCAGCTGATCTGCCTCAATTGCAAAAGTGTCTTTGACTGTCTTGATGCTATCTCCGCCACTTCAGCTCACCTGTCAGTTAGTGTTGAATATTTGTGAATGAGCTCTTTCTGTTTGTCTTTATAGCCACTGACAAGTACTTGAATCTAAAATGGGGAAGCATAAAAAAGAGAGAAAAACAAGGCAATTATTTTGTATTTTGTTACACCTAAATCTATGCTCGGCTGATTTCAGATGGCACATGGTAACATTAGAAGGAAGACATGCATACCAGTTGTCGGTAATAACCGTAAAGAGAGGTCACAGGTTCAAATCTTCATGTTGGCACTAATTACCCTTGAGTTGTTTTCACCTTCTGACATGCGATTCCTACATTTTTGAACTCATTATAAATAGGGTTATTGGAAATGGCTACAATGTAAGTTTTGCAGGTAATTAAGATATTTCTGTTTCAGAATGTGCATGATAAACATGTCAGTGCAATAAGGACAATAATCAGGTAAAATAATTGCCCAGTTTATATTGGGAAACAAAATTTTGGCAATATAACAGTAGCTAGACTGGTATATTTAATGAAGTACTCTATTATAAAGAGTGAAACAGATGTGCAATATGTAGTATCGTACAGCAACCAGGATTCAGTTTTCTCCAGTAGACTGGTTGTCATAGGTGATACACCAATTATAAAGGGATTTGTTCTGTGACATCTACCTTCGTTGCAGAATGTCAGCCACAGACTGATTCTCAATTCCAAACTTAGAATACAAATGTAAATACAAAAGGAAAAATTAAGTGGATCAACCAGCTTTCAAGACCTGGGTATTTCCCTTAGAGAAACACACAGGCTGCCATCATTGTTCATTCTGTATAGTTGTCTGGCTGCTATGCCAACCTAGCATTTTTTTGCCATAAAGTAGCACACTAAAAAATGTACAGGTCCCAGGGAAACTACAGTTCATGGTACATTTGTTTAAAACAAGCCATACATTTATTTAACAACCATAGCACATAATTGTTTGAAATATATAATCAAAATATTACCAATGATCAGAAATAAAACATATACAATGAACATTGTGGTGCCCCCTTACCTTGGTGGTCATTTGAGGAAATGCAATATTGGTGGTAAATGGGGATAGAAAGAATGCCCTTACATTGGTGGTCAAAAAAAATACCCTTTGCAATGGTGGTCAATGTAGTGCTCCTTGCAATAGTGATCAGTGGAAAATATTACCATATTACTTACCTGAGGGACTATAAAATATTAGTGTCAGGGGATCAGTCCACCAGTCAGCTCTCACATGATTGTATAGTAAGTCCCAGGTACATAAACACCCAAAGCAATGTATCTCCCAGTTAAAGATACATGTGTCTATTTTAGAACTATCACTAGATAATTGATAACTTAAAGCTTAACTTTAGTACTTTAGTATTTTTTTTTTTTGAGAGAGTTTTCTCAGTAATATTTTTTCCAATGATTACACCCGGGACAGAGCACAGCAGGAGCAGGACTTCCAGGCCTATTGTATTCTAACCTTTGACCACCTTCCATCCTCCCTTTCCATTTTACTTTTCACAAAAATGAAGCCTCGGGCTGTATGATTTCTGATTGGCCAGAAGGAGAAGAAAACTAGGATTCAACAACAGCACTGGTTGTATAGGGTTAGGATATGAATGGCCTGGAACTCCATCATTCGTGTGACCCCCATTTGAACATAATGATTTTTGGCATGTAAAAAATCCAAGCATTAGGGGGCCCTTCCTTCCTGTAAGAGGAAGATGGACCACTTCCATAAGGTAAGCATTCTTGTGCCTACAACTGAGCTTTTAATGGCTAATTGGCTGCTTGGTGTGTGCCACATTACCAGTTTACTATCATTTGACCTTTCTTAATTTTTACTTTTTAATTTTTTTTTAGTCTTTTTTTTTTTTCAGAACATACATATAACAGACAATGATAAGATAAAACTTTCATTATATAAAGAAAAAGAAAATATAAAAAAGCATTAGTTAACAATTCAACAAAAACAGAAACACAACAAATAGAGGTAAAATGGGTGTGCTCGAAACCTGCAGTAATATAGTAATACTACAAAGCCAAAGTAGGGACAGCCAAAATGAGTAAACAAAAAGGGGGAGGGTAGCTGCTCATCATAAATTAAAGAGCCTGCAATCTAAGTCAGGGGTGGCGTGATGGTCCAGCCAAAGTGTCCAAACCTTATAGAATTTAGGCATAGAGTCATTGGCAGTAGCAGACAAGACAGAGCTTCCCAAGGATCCCTTCCGATAGGTTCATGCAGAAACGATCTAATGTAATTAGAGATTTTTATCCAAAGTCTTTGAACTAGCGGACAATACCACCATATATGGCGGAAGGAGCCGGGAACACTACAACCTCGGAAACATTGTGGGTTACTCCCTTTGACAAATTTGGCTATTCTTACTGGGGTTAAATACCACCTAATCAGCACCTTGTACGCATTTTCCTGCGCCATCACGTAGTCTTTTTTTTAATTGAGATATTACAAAGCATATCTACACACGTTATGGGGATAACATTTATAATCAACAACAGCAAACTAGCCTAATATATTTTACTGAAATTTAAAAGATAATACAGCTACAAACACCTTCTTCAAAGACAAAAGACAGGTGTTTGTTAATGTTAATAAAACTTCACTTTCATATAAGTTTTATATCTGCCATGTTTTACATTCAATTTACTATTATCTACAGTGTTTTTATGAGGCATGAATAAATACATTTTCCGCATCAGGGTACTTTACACTACATTTATGTGAATTCTCAATAAAATTCTAATGATTTACAGCAATAGTGTTTTTTCATTATAGCATTGTATATTTTATGCTGCACCTTGCAGAATATGGTAATTTGCATTTATATTACAATTATCAATTGCAAAGTTTAAAACACAATAAATGCTCAAAAGTTAGGTCACTGTTAATAATTCTTAAACAGTCAGTCCATTGGGAAGAACCAAAAGACCTTGAAATGTAATGCTGATCTAGGTCCCCATGGTAAAAATAAACTGAAGGTATGCTGTTTTCTGATATATATATATATATATATATATATATATATATATATATATATACTTTTATTCTGTATTTTAATCATTTTATTGTAAAAATAATTTATTGTATTCTCATTCTTTTAATTCTGTAGGTACAAAATCATAATTATTACCACACTGTAGAATGTTGTTTTTGGTTTTTTATATGTTTTAGAAACACCAATTAGGATAAGTGCTTTAGGACCAAAAAAGTATTTAAATTATTGCATCAAATCAATTTATTTAATAACAAAAGTATCATTACAGGATACGTATATGTAACACTTTAACTTATAATGTTTAATCTTTTTAATCTCTTTATTTTTTTTTTTTAAATTTAACTCCGCATTTTTACATAGGGGTTTTCTCATAAGCGTACACTACTTGGCGTGCACATTTGTATGGAGTATGTACTAAAACAAAAATAGGAAAGCTACCGATGTCAACCGTCTTCTGAATTACTAGTTGACTGTCTGTCATGTTGATCCAGTGGTATCAGTACAAGTTTATTCTCTCATGCAGATGATTTAAAACACATAGCTACCACTAAAGACTAAAAATGATACTATACCGATGTTTCATTTAAATTTAATCAATACATGAAATACATTGATTTTTACATAAATGCAAAACATATTTTTATATTATTTTACCCACTTTTCTGAAGAAAAAAACTTAAATAATTGTATGATGAATGAATCAGTAGAGCCATTTCAGACCCACAGTGTTCTGCCACAGGCTCAACCTCAGTCCCAACTGTTCCCATTAAAGTGAATGGGAGCATTTGAGAAACTTTTGTAGCACACAGTTGAGGTGGATCACTTTTGGTTGTGTGGATGTCTTTCTTCCTCCAAGGACGAACTAAGTCTGTCACTCCTGGATGCACAGCATCAGTTTGTTATGCACCCAGCAGGGGCATATTTTAAAACTTCTTTCAAAGAGAAGATGCAAGTAGAAATTCTGTCTCCTGAACAAAATAGCTAACAGATATGTTTCTTTTTTTACATTTTTATACACATATACAGTATTTTATACTGTAGGTGTAATGCCCCTGGGCACACAAATCACAACCAACTCCAAATATCCTTGAATCAGGTTTATTCAACATGGTACAGCACAGCAAGGGTAAGTTCAATCAAGCAAGGTACAGAAGGATAAGGCAAATGCAGGTCAGTAACAATCCGAGGTCAGGGCTGGCAGCAGGCAGAATGGTCAATAACAATCCGAGGTCAGGGCTGGCAGAGTTCAATCAGAGTTAGTTTCAGACCAGGTCACTGAGGAGATGACAAGCAGATAAGGTTTAACATACACAAAGACACACCCAAGCACACTGTGGTAACAGAGGCTATATCGGGCAATGGTGTAAAGGACAGGCTCTCCTTAAATGGCCAGGATGACCAATCACCTTGCGCCACCTGGCACCGTCTGATAGGAGACTGGGTAAATCCCCTGTGGCTGATTGGCCGCAGGGAATTCAAACTAACTATGTCCTGCCCCCGGGCGAGGCAGCCGAGTGCCACGCCCTCGGGGGGTACAAGAGGGACGCATAGTAACACGCGCATCTCTTCCCACAGCACCCCTAGGACGTGCACTACTTTGCACTTGCAAAGGAGTGCTGAGAGCATGAACATCATTAACCACATCTAAAGGGATGCAAGGGATGCCGCCTGGCTGAACAGTAGTTTGGCCAGGACGGATCCCTCCGCCTGCAGAGACAGACAAGCTGTGAGCAGGGCAGCAGCCTCGGCCATGCTGCCTGCTACTGCAGCGTCTCCCTCTGTGGCTGGGAACCCCAGGGACACCGCGGGCTCGCAGGGCGGGTAAGTTCCTTACAGTAGGTGTTTTACATATATAATAGTATTTATCTTTAAATAGTATTAGTGTAAGGCTACTAATCTGGCATTACCAGCTGAGTTAAAACCAAGAATCCCTTAGCCCATTTTTGCATTAATAAGAAAAATGCAGGAAGTTGCTTATAAGATTTAAACCTACATAGTTCAGAGCAATAATACATTTATCTACAGGAGCATAATCCACATTTCTAAGACACTGTAGCTGCTGGAGTTACTACTTCAAAAGACTCAGAAAATGCATCATTCTATAGATACCAGCCATGATGAATCATACTAAATGACGCACAGAACAGATTCACTTAACCCCAAGGACTGTTTACCCCCTGTTTGGATACAATGTATTAAAAAAGTCCCATTTGCAATATCCTATTGAAAATGCACATTGTAAACAAAAACAAACGCTGTATGGTTTTGTGTCAAAGTACTTTATTAGCATTAACAACTATGAAGTGTATCGAAGCAAAGTAGGCTACGTATTAAAGTGGAAGTAAATCTGCAGGAGCTTTTGCAATCATGTACAAGTATTCACAGTATACTTACAAATTGTGGTAGATTTATTCCCAAGTATTACCTATTCCAGGTCTGCCACCACTGACATCTTATCCTGGTCTTCCTCCACACTATGGCCATATGTAGCACCCAGCTTCCTTCTCAATGGGCCTGACCAGATTTTTTTCTCTGCAGGATTTTATAAACTTACAGGTCTTGTCCATTCCCAGTCTGTGACTGGTCTAAGAATGAAGAAACAGCAGACCAATGAGATCTCTTTCACAAACCTTCCATCAACAGGCATGTTTATTGTGAGCTCATAAGAACTGCAACACAACTGACTGTCTACTTGTTCTGGTTCATCCTCTCCCACTCATTAAGCAATGGAATGGCCTAGTGCTTTACAATTATTTTAATACTTGGACAGGTAAACTGTTTCCCTCATATATGTTTCAGGGATTAGCTTTTACTTTTAATTGGTGGGTACCAATAGTGTAGGAAGGCAAGAGAAGAGCCACAGCCAAGTTATAAATATACTTCATTAAAGAAGAAAATGAAAATGGTTGCAGTCACAACATCCTCACCGCGTTGCTTCCTGTGCTTGAAGATATTTATAAGATTACTGATGTCATATAACACAGTCAACTCAAGGTTAGTGGCTCGACAATAAATCTAAATAACCACAGAAAGCTTTAAGTACATCTGCTGCTATAATTCAGTCAACTCGAGCCTACCTTCTACATAAATATAAGTAATGGGGCTGCAGTTAAACGAAGTGTCTGTTGTCTTTCCTGAGAATTGTGAATGGAATGGAGGACATGAGGTCTGTGCCAAGTCAGAAATAAAAGAGATTCCCTACTCTAAATGCACTCTGCTGTATTCACATTTCTCCTCTTGTGTGCATTAGTGATTTTTTTGTTTCTTATGAATAAGCCAGTTAACTTTTAATTCTGTTTTGCATTAGGGAAAAATAATAAAGAAGTCTCAGTAATCACAGATGGCTAAATGTACTAAAAGCAGATGGAAAAGTATTGGTTTCAAACACGTCTTACTATGGTTCATAAAAGCAATGACAGGTGCTCCCTGACAAAGTGTATAAATAAATATATGCATGTACAAGTTTCGTATTTATACACTGGGAAAAGCACAGTTTTTATCAAAGGTGGATGGTAAATATAGTAACTAGGATATAATACTATGACAATAGACAAAAAACATATAAACAACAGAAGTATACTTACTATTTAGACATAAACAAACAAATCACGTTCATAATATCTATTCTGTCAGAGTCACATGCGATAAAGTTGTATTGTATGGAAGTAAATTTATTTAAATCATCATATATGTATATACTCAAGTATAAACCGTGAGCTCTCCCTCCCCCCCTTGAAATGCCATTGGAAAAAGAATGAGAAACACATGTAGATGGTGCTATGTCATCACGTAATGTGTGTAGCAGATTCTTGTCATTGGAGACAACAGACGTGAGTTTGTTACACACTTTACATGAAGACACAGCACCATCTACAGTAATGTATGAAAGATAATTTAAAAGCATGCGACCCATCATAACTAACCTAAAAGCACAAAATACTTCAACCTGTAAAATTGAGTTACAAAGATAAATATTTTGGGGCTTTATGATTAGTTTTAAATACAGCCTTATGATATACTTCTAGACATGCTGTAATGCAATACTTCTGCTTTTATTAATATACCTTAAATACTTATTTTACACTATCCTACTGTTGCTAATCTTAGAGTAAGACTTTTATATAGACTTGCTTTGAGTCTCGGTATCTCAGCTTTCCCAATACACAATGTACAAAACTGTGAAATGTGTTGTTCTTGTTAGTAAAAGGTAGGTAATGATGGCATGGTATTTTATTAGGGTGAGTCTAATTTCCTCAGCAGTCATCTTGTTCAACTCATAAGGTACTTCATTGTTGTTAACTATCTTTTATAATCCCTTTATATCCCTCCATTTACCTACCAAACTATGCATGAACTTTTGAGTGTTGCACATTCTTTAGTGCATAGAAAACCACCCCCAACAAGGATAAATCCACTAGATTAAAAGTTTGGAGTGTTCACTGCGGTCAGAAGACAATATTGTCCTTTTTCACATAACAATGTGGCTTAGAGATTGTTCCACTTCTCCCCACCCTGGAAACTCATTTTGTATTTTCCATTTTGCCTGCATTCAAAGCATGTCAGTAAGGAATAAGTTTATAATAAGACAAGAAGATAGAGTTTTGCATTTGAAGTGAATTTCCGAAGCATTTTGCTTTGTGCTTTGAACCCGGGAGGGCCTGTAGCACATCCATCACAAACTATAAAACAAACTATGAAAACACAAGTAAATACATTCAAATGTGACACTGACATCACAAAGCAAGCATGTTTTTGATAACTTTAAGAAAAAAATCAATTGTATGTGTTGTGTTCCCTTCCAGCTCTAACTTTGTATTATAAAGCTACGTACACAAGTCAGATTTTTATCGCCCGATAATCGGCATCGGCCAATTATCGGGCGAAAATATCCCGTGTGTACAGTCGGTGTCGTCCATCGTCCGGACGACCGACCTGCCGGATCCACGGACGATGGACGACAGCCGATCCTAATGAAAGGGAAGGGGAGAGCGCGCAGCAGGGTTCCGCTCCGTCGCTCTCCCGCTCCCCTCTCCATAGAGCATGAACGGTGCTGTATGTACTCCCTTGTAGTTGGAAAGGATCTTTCACAAAAATTGGAAGTGTGTACGCAGCTTTATTGAACCAAAGGGAGGTTGAATTTTTACAGCTTTCTTGTTTTTTTTGTTTTTTTGACGTGAGCATTTAACTATGGGCCTAATATAATCGAGTTTACTGAAGTAAAAAAGAAATAAGTGTAACTATAGCTAAGAGGCACGTTACATACATACTGCATTGTCATAGCACTCTTCCTAAATTGATGCAATTTGTTTTCAGCGAACATCCTTTAAAGGTGAAATATCCAGTTACAAATTTCTCGTATACCATATGATATGTTGCTTGCAAGAATAAAAATCCATGTCTCTCAGCTGCAGCGGCAATTATTGTTGAAACTAATGGATTAGGGCACGCATCACAAGTTTTAGATCTCCTGTCTTCTTAGTGTGATTGCTCACTGATTAGCTTCTTATTGCAACATGTTTATTTCCCCTGGGTTCAAGAACACACACCTTCCTTTCTTCCTTCCAAAATGCCATAATGCTCACTAAAGATGATCATTATATTAGTTCATTTCTATATTTACTTGGTGTGCTATAAGAGATTAAATTCCTGTTCTGCTCTTATGCTTTGCTGAAGTTTCATTCTCAGTGTAGGAGACTCTAAGATGTGCTTCACTATGCTGTTTGACAGAAGCGCAGGCACTGAAGTGCTCAGTAAAAAAATGTCGGACCGTGATTACATCCTGGGTGACCGGCAGCAGGCCAAGCTTAGAGCAGAATAGCTCTCTCATTAATAGCTTGAAATGCCCATGAGATGGCCAAGCTAAAACATATCAAATAAACGTACAGGCTTTTACTATAATGTCTACACTTTATCTCGTTTCTTTTATTTTATTTTATTGCTTTTGAAATCAAAATTTAAACAAAAGAGTCGTGCGCAATATTTTGCCACCATAACCATAACAAGGGGCAACGTGGAACCTTCTGTAAAATACAAGCAGCTCTATTGATTATTTTTTAATAGTGCAAAATTACCAAAGAGACGGGTTCATGAAACTGAGGAAAGTCTGAAAGCTTGTACAGTTTATTGCTCTTTGTATTAAGCTATAAATGTGTTGATGGTGGTATACACTCAAAGGTAATAATATTAATATGTAATGTCTTCCAATTATATTGCATCCTCATTTTTTTATAAAAACTGACAAGATAAGCCATCCACCTCTGTAGTTTCAGGCATTTTGGAGAAATATATCTGCACATGTTACAACTGAAATTCTGTTTTAATTTTTTTCCCATTCTGGTCTATTGCACCAGATATTGACAGCTTGCCAGTGCTCTTTTTTATATGTATAAATAAAAAACAGGTGTTTCCAACTGTTTGAAATCGACCAACCCATAATTTGAAACTCTTAGTTTTAATTTATAATATCGTACTCTGTATTACTTGTAAATTAAAATGAGCACAGCATAACCTAATGGGCAAATGGAGAATAACACCCACTGATGAATCTGTATGTTTGCCTATGTCTACCTAATATAATTCAAGTACATTACCCACCTCAGGTAAACTTTTAAGGATATTCACACATTTACAAGGACTTATGCTTATATTCATTTTAAATTAAAATAAACACAGCATCACCCAGTAGATGAATTAGGAATGTTACTTACTAGTAAAATAAGTGAGGTCCAGGCTAGGCACAGCTGTACTAACTTCAAGTACACCATTTTTCCTCCCCCAACTAGGTAATTTAAAAAAACACCAATATAATTGCACAAAACACTGACCTTAACCCAAAGCCATGTAAGAATCCAGCTCCCAAGTCCTATTTATCTGTGAATTTCTTGTGCTTGGGTTATGTGGAGAGCTTTAATAAATCAGTCCCAATGTCTCCTGAAAGTGCAAGGGACATGCAAGGTAAAAGTTAGGGAATTATATTAACACATGCCATGTCTTTATTTCAACAAAAAACAGCATAATGGTTGGGAAGGGGTATGAGAGATAGATGTAAAGGGGGATCCTTGTGTCTGGGGATGATGATGTATATTTTTCAAGGTTATTTAAACATATTGTTCAAGCCCTTGATTATTATAAAGTGAGAAGTATATTTTCTTGTTAATTTAAGTGTTTCTATGTCTGCTTTCAGCACTACAGTGCTATATACACAGGCACAAGGAAAACACACAAAATCAAGCTTGTAAAATATGAAGGTCATATAGAGATATTTTAATACAGCAATTTATTATAATTTAAAAGTTGTGCAAACTGAAAATACATCAAACTTTATACAGTAAGTTAGCGGTTTTATCAGAATTCTTCTCATTTATTTACATCTAGGCAGGTGATGAGTTCAGGTACAGGAGATACAAAACAAAGAAGTGTGCTCTATCTGCAGGCTCATCAAATATTGGCACCGCAGTTATACAAATTCCATAGGGAAAGTGTGACATCTGTGGAGACATACAAGGAGGGACTGACATTTATCAGTGCTTTAGATTTCCCGCAAACATGGTTTAACTATTACTTTTCCCTGTTTCTAATTATTTAACACTGACACTACCATTCTGTATATTAGTATATTCTCATATTAGTATTATTACCATTCTAGAACTTTCAAAAAAACATAAAAACCAAGATAAGGATCCTAATTTTCAAACAAATTTTAGAGGATTTTGTGAAATTTCACTTCACATGTGCAGCTCATTGTTGGATGATGGGATATGCCGAGTATCCTGGCAACCCCCAGGCCTCCGAGATAACCTATATCCTAGCATCCTAAACTGACACCTTACGTTAAACATGTAGTGTGTAGGGTGGTACATCATTTTAAGATGATCAAAATTCTGACACCCACTGAATAGCTGCAGAGCAGTCTAAGGAGGGCCACCAGCACCTGCGCTCCTGCCTCCTGTCATCTAAAGCTCCCAACTCACAGACCCTCACCGGGACCTCTGATCTGAGCCACTGTTGTCTCTGAAAGATTTGTAATGTGATTTGGTGGGATCAAAACTCTGCTGCTCACTACTTTTCCATGACTAGGTTTACACAAACATTAAAAAAATTGTCTAGAAAATCATATATAATGCTTATACAGTATGTATTTATCCTGGCTTTAAAACTAGTCTAATTCTTTTTTCAGAGGAGAGAGTTAAGAGCAGTGAACAGGAAAAAACACCTCTAAACCTAACACTTCATAGACCCATAAATGCTCATAAATATCAGCTGCAAGGAGCCTACAGGCAATACTGTAGTGAGCCCTCTGCTTGACTTTTTTGATTTTGTTCAAAGCACAATGTTCAAAGTTCAGGTCCCTTATAACCTAAAATCAAATTCTATAGTAGAAGTAGCATGGGGAGAATAGCTGACATGCCTAACTGTTGGTGACTGCAGACATGAGAAAAGCGAGTTCATGTTAGAAGCACAGAATTAGAAGGACATACTGAGAAGACATAGATAGATAGATAGATAGATAGATAGATAGATAGATAGATAGATAGATAGATAGATAGATAGATATTATTGGCACCCTTCTGGGAAGTCCATGTCAAAACTAATTGTTAACTATTATTCATTTTGCTGGATGCCTCCCATTCACTGATTGCCATACTTGATGAATGTGTTTTAGTTATCTAATGTATATTTGAAAACTTAAAACTAATGATTATTGCATTAGAATGTGTTTTTGTATGTTCTCAAGTAGTGGTAGCTGTCCATGATACAATTCGCACAATAGCACAGGGTGAATAGCACAGATTTTAAAAAGCATCCAAAAACCTTACTGGCTAGCTGTACCTCCTTGTAGCTCACAGAATAAAATTGGAAGAAGAGGTTCTATTTGTTTATTGGTTTCAGTAGTCACCAATATTGTCTCTAATATTGGCACTTGGTTTGCCGCCTTTTGGTCATTGGAAAAGTTTGGACAGGGAAATAATGCCAGTGCAAAAACTGGGTGTGAATAAAAAGATAGGTTTAATCATTGTGGCTGACAAAATGTTTAACTTTTCTTATAATACTTTGTGCAAGTGGTAGAGTATGTTAATGCTAAGGTAAAAAAAAGCTGGACAAATGACCAAAAGGTCTCTCCATTGGTGAATCTTCAGCTAGTTATAAAGAAAGTAAGCATCTTGTCGTTTTCTCTTTGGAAATAAAAAAAAAAGATTACAATCTTCAAATCGTTTAAACCTCATTTAAAAACAGCTTGGCGTAGATCTTCCAGGTAAAACATTATCATACATCCCACATGATCACAAGCAAATTTTCACATTTTGAACCTTTAACTTGTGCTCTGACTGTACAACGTAATTACAGCTGTTAAAACGCCCGCAGATAACAAAATATGTGTTTATAGTTTTCTGTTCAAAGCATTGTATTACAGAGAAGACATGAAAAAGCAGCCTGAGCTGAGAAAAAATATAAGCGGAAGATGTCATAGCCAACACCGTGGTCATACAGTCACTTTTTTTTGTATTTTCATCCACCTCCTCAGAGAAATAAGATTAAAATATAATCAATTCCAACACCTGCATTCTCTGCCGGGGAGACACAGATAACAGAGAAAAGATGTTTTCCAATGCAGCTGCACACCTGTCTAAATCCCCATAGCAGGCCCGGGCTTGGACAAAGCTGAAAGAGAAAGGCGTACGCTTCCACAGTCTTTACTGATTCTTTTAATGGGCTTTGATGGGTTTCATTTAACCACAGAAGAAATGTGCAAAAGCATTTTTATTTGGAAGTAATTGAAAATATGTTCTTCAGCCACATTACCGCCCCTCTCCCCTCAGATTCCCTTTATTTGGAGAATTAACGTGCACAAGCGGGCCTGCTGTGTGCCAAGACTGTCATCTAGTGGCCCCGCTGCAACACTACGGACACACAACATGAATGATTTTTATCACGCGCCTCATGTACAGTAAAGCAGCACAATGCAGATTAAAAACACCCCAGAGCTTGCTCAAATGGCTCATGTGGCTTTTTTACAGCTTGTTCCAGTCACCTGAATCTCACACAGTGCAAAGCACTGTAAACACAAAGGATTCTGGGCATGCAAAATGTAAATGCTAATGAGGGCATAAAACAGCTCTTTTTGTTTTCTACACAGCAGTGCGGCTCTGTTTATTGGATTTGCACATTCTACAGGGCAGAGCAAAACAAGCTGTGTAATGCAGCATGCCAGTAAGGCCTTTAGGGAATCCATATGAGAACAGCTCAGAGAAAGTCAACCAAATGCCAGTAAAAGACATGTCAAATCTCAAAGATTTCCCTGAGTCTCACTTACTGGAAGATATTTTCATCCTTCTTTAGTGCAATCACTTTTATACACTTCAAAGGGAATGGCTTTTTTTGAAGTCAGAAGGACTACATTCTCATGACAATGGCACCTGTGTTCTGTCATAGAGAATGAAGAAGATCCATTTTTCTCTTCAAGCACATAAAAACTGAAAATGTGGCTTTTAATGCATTGCCTCATCTTGTATTCAGAGACAGAGAAACACGTTCTAACAGATGTGTGCTTTTCCTTCACTGTCCATAATGCTTTGCAGGTGTATTCAGACAATATATTTGCATTAACAGACCAGAGCCCAACAGTAATAGTGCCAGATGTTTACTCAATGGACCCCAGGCTATCAGAAAACATAAGGCTGATTTTTTTTAACTAGTAATGTTGCCATTTATAGTAAAATAGGACATTAAATAACTGTGCAGCCTGTCTGACTTTTGCTGCCAAAGCCGTGTAATGGAGCAATAAAATACTTGTGATAATATTTAATCTGCAGCTGAGCCTAGATTGAGTGTTTAATAGTAGATCATTTCCAAGATATAACATACCTTTAATTCCCACAAGAAATAAACAATAAAGAAATCGAAATTCACCCTGACGTAAGATATTGATTCATTGAAATGGTGCCTTTGAATTTGCATTGTGGGGTTACTGCCAGTAAACTTTATTAGTAATGCATGCCTTTGTGCATTCTTACAGGTGAGTATAAAAGAATCAACCTTGTTGATTTGAGGAGAAATAGTAAATTGTAAGTGCATAACACATTACATGGTACATTTTATGTGGAGCCTTTTTGGATGTCAGACCCTAATTTGTTGCGTATTACATTCTCCAAAAGCCCTACCAAAATTTACACCTGGAGGGGCTGTATGTTCCCTTTCATCAGAAGATTCTAGTGCAAACCAAATACAGGTAGTCCCCGGGTTACATACGAGATAGGGACTGTAGGTTTTTCAGGCAGTCAGGCAGCGTGGGGTCAGTTACTGTATAAAATCTAAGGTGTATGCTAATCACAAACAAAGCAAAAAAAGAACTTTATAGAGCCAAGACATTGAAAAACTTCTGGGGCAAGCTGTGCTTTGATATGCAAAAAGAAACAGGTGCAGAGTTTGTCTTGGTCATTAAAGAGTTACTACAGATCAGCTCAGCTCTTAAGATCACCCACAACTTCAGCTCTGCTTAGCAAAAGATTTCTTCTACAAGTCATGGGAACGGCCCCCTCCCCCATCAAGCCTCAGTCCTGCACACGAGCGAGCAGGAAAGGCCTGTTCATATACAGGAGTTGTCTGTATGTCGGATGTCCCTAACTACCAGGGACTGTCAGGTACCAGGGACTGTCAGGGACTACCTGTAGTTACAATTAATGGTCACAGAAGCCATAGAGGAATTCAAATGTTTCACCAGTAGGGTCTCTGAGCAACATAAAGATTATTTACTTTTCAACATCTAGTAAAAGTTAAAGTTCCTAGTGAGTGACAAATGATTTATTCACTTCCATATTTCCCAAAATAAGGGGCAAGTGAGGTTAAAAAGGAAAGCATATGATTTTACCTTAGTTAATCAGTATGGCCTACAGGTTCACATGTTCATTTGTAAATGATGTTTGGGCATCAGTGGGAAAAAAGGAGACCATATCATATTACCTGACATGATACCAACATAGTAAAACTCAATGTTGCCAATTTTTGTAAACATAGCTCTGAGATTGCTAAAAAAAAATATCAGACACAGAAAGATAGGTTAACTGATCTTGCTAAATACTGCAAGCAGTCAGGAACATGAGAGAGAATAGCTGGAGGCATCTAATATGGTGAACAGGTTCGCAACATTATTCGCTGTGTACTGGTGAAGTGGGGTGGCATAACCCCTAGGACTGGGAGATTATTACATCCTGCAAGACCTCCTTCTAGATTGCCTTCTAAATGATGTTCAAGGATTTAATAATTATTAAACTGGGTCCTGTGCCGTCCTGGAATCCTACTTTCTCCAGGAGCAGCACTGGGCACTGGGCATCTCACACTGACCAGGCACGAGATTGGGTGACGTAACCTGCTGTAAAGAGGAAAAAAGAGCTCACTGCAGATTTTTCTTCCCACTGTGCTTGAGATCAGGCATGCAAAGAAGGAGCAGCCAGAAACATCCTGTTATGCGTGACGTGGGTATCCCAGGAGGCTCTGCGCTCTCATTCTGTCTTTACTATACTATTACCCTGTGAAATGTAAAAAGTCTGGTGATAGGTTTGCTTTCACCCGTATCACCCTTCTAGGTACCTACAATGACATCCTAACTCTAGTCAACCAACTGCTGGCCAAGCCGTTGGGTCAGAAACAGATAGAATGTTGGGCCAAATGACAATTTTGCTTTTTCTATCCCAACTCCAGTTTCTTTAATAAAACCATATCATTTAAGTAGTATTCTACAAAGTTATAGTTCTGCAAAGTATATATATTTTTATGACTAAAGTAAATACTACAGTGAAACAGCTAAAATTGTCATTTATTTTTGCAAACTGCTACCCACTGTGATATAAAATTAAAAATGTCCTAACAAGTAAAACTAGATGGAGTGCTACAAATAACCTCTACTAATTATATTGTATAATGAGTCACATATATCATTCATGAGAATTGTCAGCAGTAAGATTTTCTGCACGTTTCCCTATCTGTAAAAATCCATGGCAAAAGGTATTATTCTACATTGTGTGTGACCAATCTGGAATCTGTGGTGAATGCTGACAATACGAGTGCAGCCTGAAATGTAAAACGTGCAATGTTAATATGTCCGCTGTTAACGTTCACTAATAGTGTTGCTGGATCACCCAGGTTCTCCAATGATAGTCTACATTCTCCAGTCTTCGAGAGCTTTAATAAATCAGTGGTGGTGATTATAAGTTAACATTGTTCCCAGGTCTCTCCATTAATAACACTATCATATAGGTTTGAGGAGAAGAAAATGTTTTTCCGTACATAGATACAGTACAATGAGTTGGCATTGTTATCCTAGGAAGAAAAGTGTGTTACTGAAAGGAATAAAGAAAATCATAGAAAGTGAATGCAGCAACATTTAATCAATGATAAGCTGCAAAATATACAAGTTTTGTTCCTGGGGTTAGATGCGCTTTACTTTTCACTGACACTAATCTGGGATTCAGGCGCACATACCACTGGGAGCGCTTTTTTTCTTTTAATCAGCTTTATTAAAAACTAGCAGCGTGCTTCAAGGTACAATCTCACAACAGAGCAGGATTTTTCCTTTGACAAGTTTCACCCACTATACAAGACTTAATCATAAGGGTAATAAGGTTATGAAGTGTTTATCTTGTTAGTCTGGCTTGTAGACCACCCACAAGTCTGGCTGAGCCGTCATTTATCTATGAAGCAGGTTGAGGGAGGAAACAACATCTGGGAGGTAAATGAAGAGATCATTTCCCTATAAATAATAGGGTATGGAAGTGTTGGTTTTTATCAATGCGAGCATTCCGATTCTGGAGATTCACCATCACTACCTCTATTAGTGACCATTGTCACCTCTACAAAAAGTAGATGAAAGCCACAAATGTTTAAGTTGTTATAGGGACAGGAGGTACCGGGACGCCTTTTACATATTATAGTGACCACTGTCTAAGAGGGGATATCCTTTCTTTTTGAAGATAGATTAAAATGTTGCATATATAGTGGATGGCCTTTTATTATGCTGGGGACTAAGAGGGACTTTATTTTCATCTTAAACTGTTAGTTGCCTGGCTGTCATGCTAATCTGTTGGCTTCTATTTTTTCTGAGTCTATGAACCAGAACATGCATACAAATCAGGAGATCTGACTTCATTGGGTGCATGCTTTTCTAGGTCAGGGATAGAATTGAAGAGCTTTTTATTAATATAGTATATCTAAATAGTAGCACAGACATATTATGAAGCGGTGTATAAAGTTCATAGTCATGTAACTAACTGTTTCTCAGAGGGGCTCACAATCTAATGTCCCTACCATAGCCATGTGTCATTAACACAGTCAAAGGACAGTTTTTGTCAGTCAGTCATACAGTCAGTTAACCTACATGCATGTATTTGGGATGTGGGAAGAAACCAGAGTTTGTTGGGGTAAACCCATTCAATCACGGAAAGAACATACAAGCTAATAGATCAGTGTTTCTCAACCAGGATTCTCCCAGAGGTTGCTAGGGGCTCCTTGGGCAAGGAGCAATTTGTTTCTCTCTCAGGACAATATACCTGACACCAATGATCTTTTTGGTTATCTGTAAGGATAATCTTCACACTGGTTAGCAATGTAAGAGGCATATACTATGAGTATATAATATACTATGAACTGTGGATATAAGATCTATAGAAGAGGTTCCCTAAAGACCTAAACTTTATTTCAGGGGATCCTCCATATTAAAAAAGTCAAAAAACACTGTAATAGAGCACATTCTTC
This sequence comes from Pyxicephalus adspersus, assembly GCF_032062135.1. Classification (NCBI taxonomy): domain Eukaryota; kingdom Metazoa; phylum Chordata; class Amphibia; order Anura; family Pyxicephalidae; genus Pyxicephalus; species Pyxicephalus adspersus. The sequence continues at coordinate 101,777,855 of NC_092860.1, forward strand.
CTAAAGGTAAAGGTACAGAAAAATTACATCTTCCAATGGCTACACCAACATCCCTATAAATCTTAAGATGTACAATAAAGTGCCTATAGAACAATCCACCTGGACAGGTCATTGGGCATGTGCTGAGCCACACAGGAACGGAGATGAAAAAGAGTCGTTTACTGAAAAGATAATGTTTTGCACCATGTTATCCTACTGACTGCACTGAGAGCTGAAAAAAGTAATTGCACTTGTACGTATCTGAAGGATCTTCTGTGAAGTATTTTCACTGGTGACAAAGCAGTTATTGTCAGAGACAACCCGATTGGATTTCAAGTGGTTAAAAAGATTTTAGACAGCTTTCTCCATCTTGTTTTCATTGTTTCCCTCTCTTGGACATACTCCATTCTCTCCTCTTCTCCTTATGGCTATCTGTCACTAACATAACAGAGGACATGACATGGAAGCAGCTGAGAACGGATTGATCCATTTGTGAGCTTTTAGCTTTTTTTCACTCAGCAGAACAAAAATCACACTACAATACTTTATTAAATGTGAAAAGGAGAGAGGTCTGAGTCAAGCTGACCTCCATCACCAAATGAAAGTGGTAAGAGAGGTAATGATGAACATGTTCATATATTGGTAAGAGACATTATGACAAGCAAAAAAAACATGATTTCTTCTCCATAATTCCAAGTGTTGCTCTCTTCACTGAGCAGCCTGCTTGTGTCACAAGGCTCTTATCAAGCCATTAGACTTCCAACAATCAGTCATATGGCATAGCCATCTTGAGTATATATGCCTGTCAGCCAGCTGGCAGTAAATACAGGGCTATCGGCAACATAATCTAGTCTGCTTAACACACATGGCTGCTTTTCTTCCTTTTCATGAAACTAAATGCATTGACATAAGATACTGAAAATAAAAAAAAAAAAACAGAAAATCTTTTCCTTCCGTCTGTAACTTTTAAAGGGGACCTGTCAGAATTATTGTGGAGCTGCCAAAGTTCACTTGTTTCTAGGGGGTGCAAACTCCAGGAATTTCATACTATGAAATCCCTGACCCTAAACAAACATGTGCCTATCATGAGTCCTGACTCATCTTATACTCATATTTGTTACTTGTCATCCACTGATCAAATATTGTCAGTTCTTTTCTGACAGTGCTGATTATATCCTTCAATCTCTTCCAGTCTCTTTCTGTCTGTATGACACACTCCATCGCCAGCTCTATATCATTGCTTTGAACCGGCAGTGGACCATGCCTGTATAATACATGCTGCTGTTATGTCTGCAGGGGGTACATGTGAATATTACATTAAAAGTGATTTTATGATTGGGTCCAGAACTGCTTAAATCGGGTCAGGTCATACAACAGGATCTTTAACATGTTAGCTGTATACGCTACAACCTTGGCAACAGATTACTTTTACTGGTGTGGATTCCTCCTTCAAATGGACCAATCATCAAAAAAAAAATGTTTACTTTACATAAAAAAGTGTAGTGAAGCTCCTCCCCTTCTGAGAGATAGGCACTCTTTTTTTCCCATTTACAGCAGGCTATTTCACCAGATCCCAAGTCTGCGCAGTGCGAGATCAGGTGAAGTAGCCAGAAGAGTGAAGACAGCTGAAGATGGCAGCACCTGGCTCTATACTGCGCCACATATGCACAGGACGCCATTCTAACCTGCCCAAAGAACATGGCTATGGCAGAGCAGAGGACTAGCATTCAAGTTCAACACCCCCACCCTCCCCCCTTCAATTTACCCTACTTTCCCTAATAATACACACAAAACTGGTTGAATGGCATAGGCCATTTTATTACAAAACATAAATACCCTTTAAATACCTTTTACATATAAATAACATTTTATTAACATAAAAACATAAATACCATATGAAACCAACATATAAATCTATCAACCATAAAATCTACAATATCCCAACAACCTAATAAAACTATCAGGTTCCTGGTCCTTGAGGGCATTTTCCCAAAAACACAAACTTCTTTTTTGGATCTGAACCATCAGGGTATATATATGTTCCCAGCCATAACCCCACCGGCTTGAGAACGATATTCCTAATACTATGCAGTCCTCACCCCAAACAATCCAACCATTACCATCACTTTGCCACCATCCGGCGAACTCCATACCAAAGACAGATCTTCAACCCTCCAACTGATACCACTTACCCCCCAAGGACCTCACCGCAACAACAGTAACCCTTTTACTGTTAGGGCGAGAAACTGTTCTGTATGCTGCCCTCCTAATGATTAGCCCCCCCCCACACACACACACACACACACACTCAACCACCATAACTTTATAACGTTTTGCCAACTCCCCATTAATTCTACGTCACCTTCAACCTTCCCTTCCTTCCTCAACCCTTTAGTCAGCCCCTTACCATCTTTCCTGCCTACTACCTGCCCACCCCAGTCATTCAGCCCCTCCTGTAAGTTTCACTACACTTTCGGCCTGTCTTAGCTGAAGATTCTAAACCAGAAAGAAGACCAGACAATGATATCACCAGCAGCAGAAAACTGGCAGAAAAGTCCACCATAATGTACTGCTAACCATACTTTATACATACTTGACAGTACATTATGGCAGAATTTTGGTCAGTAGAGTTTCATTTATAGTACATTATAGTATAATAATCTACCTTTGATTAACTTACACATACCCAGGTTTACCTTCCTTTTTGCAAACTGCATAAACTGTACGCTAAGCTGTGCATGCATGATGCCTGGTGTTCAGAACAGTTAGAGAAAACAAAATAAATAGGCAAGCAACAAAAACTATCACCAAAAAAGGTTTTGCCTTTAGTTATACCTAAATGGAGCACTCAGATCTATTCTTTACCACAATGTACAAACATGGACATATTGTTGTGTGGTGCCATTCACTTTGTATGGAATAATTCACCCACACTGGAGCACACCACAGCACAGTATCTGCATTCATTTTACAGGTCAGTGAATCAACATAACGGAGACTTTGGATCAGCAGGACATTCATCTCAGTGGGAGGAATAAGCATTTATCAAATGTGTGCACAGAACATGGACAAGCTGTTTCAAAGCCAGTACCAGAATAGGGAGATGCTTTGAGTTATTTATGGGCCTGCTGTGAGGCCATTTCTATGTTACCCCATGATTTAAAATGTGTTTTCACTGCAGTGCTGTGCTTTGGACATTTACCCTTTAAAATTCTTGAATGGGAATATGCAAGGCAGTGCTTACAAAATGCAATATGCAGATGCATTTTTGCCATGCAACACAACCTATTATTATGAAGCAGTACAATTACAAAGGTTTTTCTAAAGCTTGTGTGTTATGCCTACATTATGAGGCAAAATAAACACCACCAGTGTGAGCAGCCCTTAGGTGAAGCCAGAGAATAGAATCATGGCAAGAGTAGGAAGTGGTGGTTTAGATGCAGAAGGTCAAATGCTACCCTGTCATTACAGGTCACCCACGGGGAGTTTAGCTTGGGCTGCCAGTGAACAGAAACATCAATGCCTATATGAATATGTGTAGTAACAATTTACACTTAGTACAAAATAAAGCAGCCTTTTTCTTTACCTAAATATCTTTCTATTTCCATTATCTGATCTCTGATACTTTGCAAGCCTTCTTGTTTCTGGTTTAAAATGCATTGCTCAGAATTTTCCTTATTAGTTATTATTAATATTATCCAGTATTTATATAGAGCTGACATATTACACAGCACTTTACAAAGTCCATAAACATGTCAAAGTAAAGTTCCGCGTCTTTCAGCTTAAACCTATGACACTAGCTGTGACTTCAATTCCTACACCACAAATTCTTCAATCGTTGACATTGTGCCATAATCTCTCTTTGTTTACATGTGCTTTCATATACATAAAAAGACAAATCAGAAGTTCTGACATCACTCTGACTTTCCTTGTCCCCATGCTTGTTTAAAGTCAGTGTTGTAGAAAGTTTTAAAGCCAGAGAATGCCAGGAATTTGGCATTTACAAATACCTATGAATGGCAGCCTTCATATTTCTCTAACCACAAGTTTCATTTAATACATTTATGTTGTAAAGCCATTACAATATATTGCACTCCATCTGTGATTACTGATCAGCCTTTTTTCAGCATTATTTTACCCAGAGACAAAATTCAATTGGCATGCATTGTCTGATGCCAAGCAGATGGCTCAGGGACATGTTTTCTCTTCTAACCTGGGGTTCTAATGTAAATGTAGTATGTGCCCTCAGCCTAGCACCGTCAGAGTCTTTCAACCATCATCTTTGAAAAAAATAAATAAAAAACAAATATGATTCCTTCACAGCCTGAACAACAGGATTTGATATTGTTAGATTCACTTATTGTTCTGCTAAAGCAAACTGTTCACTGCACCAGGCTGACTTCAAACACATTGTAAAATCCAGTGGAGATGAAGCACATCATCCTAATGTGAAGACAGCGTGATAAATCCCATTCCACCATTACATCCCTTTGCCTAGAGACACTGAAGCAAAGCGAAGTTTATTTAATGAGAATGTAACTTGTATTATTTAGGGCATGTTTAAACAGTGAGCCATAATGCAACTAAATTTATATAGCATCTGCACAGCGCTCAGCAGATACGGAGGGCAACTTTTTATCCTGTCATTCTCAGTAAAAACGATCATTAAAGATCCAAAATGAGCCAGCTGCGATATTTTGTGATTGAAGCGAAGTCTTTGGTGGTGACAAATGGAAATGTACTTACCATAAATTAGAATCCCACACAGAGCCTCACACTAGGTGTTTTAAGTGCAGCTTTTGGCTCTGCTGTGTACTGTTATATATTTTCTATCATAGCCACTCTATTAACTGAAAGATAGTATTTAGCTTTGATTCCAGCAAATTGACAGGTAGATAGGCGTTAAATATAATGCCACAACCGTTTAAAGACCATTACATATAAAATATGATTTATTCATTTCTCACACCATCTAGTTGTCACATATACACCTGTTTTCATTATATGATTTCAAATGCTCATAGAGCATGTGTCAGCTCTTTGATGGTCATTTGCTTATAGGAATGTCACCAAATGATTGAGACAGCAAAATGCAGACCATTCACTTCCATATGCAACTTAGTTTTTAAATGATGGTTCTGTTCTGAAACAACAAGCAGAATTTGTTTGTAAAAGTGGCATAAATAGTGTATCTTGTCTTCTTCATTTTATAAATTCTGTGTGAAAAGATTCATCCTTGCACCATCTCACTTACAACCTACTTCCAGATTAGGCAAACAGAATCCCTAAATTGTCAAACGGCACTAAGAAAACAAATGTTGTGTCTGCCCAGGGTATCAAAGGTCTATTCTAGACTCACAGGAGAAATCTTAAAGCAGCACTATATAACTATATAACTATATAAGTCATTCATAGTCCACCCATTGCCAAAGGATGAAGAAGACCTGCAAATCTAGTAGTAGTTATTGATATTCACTGGTCCTGTTCTTTTATTTTTGAAGATGATTTACAACATTTTAAGCTGTTTTATCAGTTCTACCAGTATTCCTATGACATTGTCAATGTTGATTGTCCAAGATCAGGAGGTGTGACATTTTATTGAACCACCCTGTTCTATTACCATAATCCCTTCCTTGGTGTTAGGAAGTCTGCATATGTGTTAAACATGGCTGAATGTGTGAATTATTTTCAAAACACTGGGTTAGAGATGTAAAACAGCATTGTATGTGGAAGACAGATGGTGTTGAAGGAACCACCCCTGTTCAGATAAGGTTGTTAAAATTTGGTGTAGATGGCCTCATTAACCTCAAAAAAATCTTTCTCAGTCTTATGACACCTTATCTACATACGGGATCACAATATTAATTGTTTTTTGCTTGTCCCCTCTGTTTGATGGTCCAGAATGTTTCTAGACTTTGTGGATGCTTTAATACAAGCTTAGTTTGAGTAGCCACAAGATGTCTGCATTCTTCATCTTTGGACTCTGCTGGTTGTTACCATCTCAGATGACGTCTGAATGTTGCACAGTTCTAATAACCCACAGTTTATGTTCTAGTGGGTGGTGGCAGTCAAAAAGCAGATACTGTTCTGTGTGAGTAAGTTTCCTGTAGACTCAATGTCCAAATCACCCCCCTCCCTGACATGTGGCATGCAGTCAAAAATGGGTAAATTCTTGTTATTTGGGTCTTCCCATGTAAATTTGATGTATTTGTCTACTGAGTTCACTATAATCTTGTATCTCTAATGTTCCAATCTTGACTCTTGTATTATTCATATACTTAAAGGAGTTCAATGCTCTCTTCTTCACCTCTTCCATGTTTGTTTGACTGCTTTATCTTGTTCTAGATGTTTTCTTACCGTCTCAATAGCCACTACAGTTGGTATAGGGGTGAACAGGCATGTGACATCATTGTCTCTTCTGGCTCTAACTTTAATTTACATACCTTCTTGACCAAATCTTTAGATTTTAAATATGGTGTGCTGTGTTACCAACTAAGGGTGTTAGTATAGTAGCCAAATACTAAGCCTAATTATTTGTGACATACTTGATCCTTCTAACAACAAATCCTAAAGCGTACCTAAACTCAGAATTTTTACTATACATAAAAGGGTAGACAACCCTTTTATTTCAAGTAAAAATTTAGTGTTAGTGTTTTTTTAATGCATAACCCTTTTTAAAAAAAAAAAGTGCAGCACCGTCCTCTAATTCTCGAACACCTAGTGCCTCATGAGTATTGTCATCACTGAGAAGAGTTATTTAGGAATGATAATCAGATGTATGCATGACCACAGAGCATTACACCTTTTCTGCAGGTAAAGCTTACTAAGTAAAGTATCACAAATAATGATAATGACTACAACAGGACACATTGGCAGGCATAGCAGAGTTTATTCCCTTAACTAAAATGTGCTTCTCTGGGCGAGTATGTGTTCTGTCTGAAAATGTTCTTTATTCACCTATCCATATTGCGTGGGGGTTTTCCACTCCCATACTTTCTCTCCAGGTTAAACCCTCTGTTATGCTATTCTTGAATAATCATAGTAAAAATCTGTTGAATTTGTTCATATGTCTTTCCTTAATCTTAATGTGTTACATAATTGAACTCCTTCTATCAAAACAATTCTTAACATAAATTTGGTAACTGCTTATTGGCCATTTGCTAGCAAATCACATACTTTTGAATAGGGGCAGTTGGCCTAAGCAGAAGTAGATATACTTTGGTGGAATTATTATATCTATGACCATTTTGAATAATGGATGCCAACATGAAATACAGACATATAATTTATCATAATTAAACATTTTACACACATTTACCAACAGCTAATGATACAAGAAGAATGATCTCCTTGTAGACATGCATTCTACATGCTGAAAAGCCTATCATACATCACTTGAGCAAGGAACATCAATAAAAGGAATTGAATTTGACAGGAGAGATGAAAAAGGGAAGTCATAATAAACTGTGTTTGTCCTTCAGCAGTCACCATCTTTATTTGAAGATAAACCCATCGTCAGTTTAGGTTAATGTCAATAGGCACTTTGTTCACAGGTATTCTTTCACCACTCTACCAGTGAAAATTGCTCTCTGAGCTGGCCTAAGGCAGTTTTACTCACACACACATATTGTCACAAATCTGTGCCTTATGCTATGATTCATCTCCCAAACGCATTGTAACAATATTTTAAAAGAAAAGAATACCCGAGGATATCACCAGAACATATACTGTCTTGTATATATTTCATTATTACTTTCTGCAATAAAACACAATATAATTTGATGATCCATAGTCAGCTATATGTAAAATATTTTATGCTTATAACTTTCGATCACCAGGTAATGGTCTGGAGGCTACTCCACAGGCTGCTTTACTAATATCATATCTATAGCTTCTGTTCAGAATAGACCTTATTGGTATAGATATCACTTTATACATAGGAAAGGAAGGACACACCTGATACTCTAAATAAAGAACCTTACATTAATCCTATGCATTGACCATGTTTATCAAAGTAATGTATGTTCACTTTATTGAAAACCTCTACAAATGCATATACCTAGCTTTCCTTTAACTATTCTTTGTCATGTATGGATCTGTGTTTTCTTTATTTCAATTAAGGTTAAACCAAGGCTTCCACAGGGTTAGAGGTGTAATGTTTTTTTTACCTTAATAAATATAGAAATTAAATTTTTGGATTATACCAAAACACTAAAATAAAATGAACAACCTTACATAAACCCTACATAAAAATATAATATATAATATACACCACTGTGGGACACTATGCTTTGATTTTAATTATGTAAATACTGTATGTATAATTAGAGAAATTAGAGAAATTGTACATAGCATCAAACACAATGGCAATATAAAGTAGCAGCTTTCACTGCTGATATATTACTATACAGTATACGACTAAACTACCTATTTTACCCAATGTAATGAAAGGAATTAGAAATCTTCAATAAATAATTGATATTGAACAAACCAAATTGCCATAAATTATTGTTTCAGATATCCAAGAACATTAAATACTTTAGGGGTTACAATCCCAGACAAAACTTTATTTTAAACTCTTGTATAAAGTTTGAGGTTGGAAAAATGTTTGAAGGTGGGAAAAAAACTATAATTGTCTTGGTCAGTAGAATATCCTTAAAAAAATGGTCACTTTAGCAAAAATTAAGTTTACATATATGAATTTACAAATCAACCATCAAAATCCATAACCTCTAAAATTTAAAAAATACACAGAATCGTCTTGAAATTTATTTGGAGAAAGGAAAAATTTAAGTTTAAGATACTGACACTACCTAAAATTAGAATGTATATGATTTACCAGATATACATTTATATTAATAAATGCCTAAATTAGTTAAGAAGTTATTAGTAAAGAATATATATTTATAAGAATAAGATTACTGGCAAACAGTAGATAATAACATCACACTAAACCTGAAATAAAAAACTTGAAAACTTGATTAGAATATCACAGATCACAACAAAAATCAATTTCCCAAAAAATACTAATATGATATGGAAATTTAGCAAAATTAAATATTACCCTATTAAAGTAGTTTGTATACTTTTATTGTTGCTAAAATCTTCCATGACCAGAAGGGAAAGTTAAGGTATATGTGAGCTACAAGTGGCCAGAGTCAGAGATCACACAGGGCTATAGATTCCCTTTGGTAACTTTCATTGGCCCATGGGATTCACATGCTTCTTTATACCCAGAAGTACCAGGTATTTCCTTCAGCTTCTGGAACTAAAAAGAATGGTGGGTGAGTGGATAAATATTAGATAAACACTGATGTGGGTGAAAAAAGCAATGCTTATGTATACATATACAGTTTTTTAGTTGTGAAGAGAGTAGGGAAAGACCCTTAATTGCTTTCTGTGTCCCTACAAGCTAGTTCACACTCTAATTGTCCCATTGTCACTAAGTCAGAAACAGAAGGAGAATCCAAACTTTTACAGTTTAACAAAAAAAGTGGATAAACTTTGCAAAAAATGCCCAATATGGTAACTTGCTTCTCTTTGTATTTGGCTATGCTGTTTTGTGGAATCTACACCAGTTCCAGCTCTACCGGCAGCTCCTTTGGCCCACAGGTTCTCCCCCCTTCCTGCAAACCACAGTTCCCAGCAGGGATAGCCTCATACTGTCTCCAGTGACAGCTTAAAGTGGACCTACCTTCAAATGTTTTACATAATATAAAAGAAAGGCTAACCCTATTATATAATGAAACATTTTTTATTTTTTTTTTTAAATTGTAAGGTGGGAACGTTCACTGTGTTGAAGACTGAAGGGGAAACCTGGAGCATCTGCTCAGTGTGAGATCAAGTGACATCACAAGAAGAAGGAAGAAGATGGTGGCCCCGATGTCAAGCCTGTGCCAGGAAAAAGGACAGGTAAGGTAAATAATACTAAAATTTAATGCAGTTAGCAAAGTGTGATTTTTTTATCTCTTTGCAAAATTTGCATATTCTCATGTACAGGTAGTCCCCAGGTTGAGGACATCCGACATACAGACCTCTTCTAGAAACGAATAGGCTTCCCTGCTCCCTTGTGTGCAGAATGGTGGCTGGAGGAGGTAAGGAGGCGGTTTGCATGACTTGCAGAAGAAGTCCTTTGCTAAACAGAGCTGAGCTGTTATGCAAGCTCTTGTAACTGTTTAATGACCAAGACAAATTCTGCAGTTATTTCTTTTTGCATATCAAAGCACAGCCTGCTCTAGAAGTTAATGAATGTCTAGGCTTCATAAAGTTTTTTTTTCTGCTTTGTTTGTGATTAACTCACAGTGAGGATTTTATACAGTAACTGACTCCATGCTGCCTAATATAATGTTGAGACAAACATCTGTCTTAATTGCATTTATTAAAGTAATGTACCTGTTCTGACTTACATACAAATTCAACTTAAAAACAAATCTATAGTCGCTATCTCGGATGTAACCCGGGGACTACCTGTATGGTTAATATTGTTAATATGCAATTCAACCTAGAAATTTAATAAAAGATTTAAAAATACCAAAAGAGTGCTTGCAACAGGAAAAAGACAGTTGTTCCTTTTGATACAAATAAAAGAGGCCTAAAGTCTCCTCATTTTCAGTAACACTTTTAAGGAACATTAGCAGTTTTAGCCCAAAGACTTTCACATAATAATCACGTGTATTTATGTTGCATAATGGATAAGCTACTAATTAAATTTATTTCATGAATGTTAAAAAGGTATAAAACTGTTTCCGTGGTGACAAATAACTAATCACACAGATATGAATTCAATTTATTCTCTCTGAGAAACCCATAAAACTGCTTGAATATTAGAATATTATGCCTCATTATGAATCTTGCTTATTTCACCAATAATATGAACAAGCCAGCAACAATACCAAATTAACACTATAAGAAAAATACTCTAGTAGACAAGTGGTTGAGCGGGATCAAAATGCTTGGGAAAAAAAAATATTCCTGCTATGTTTCTTTGAACTAACATGTGTCATGGCTAAATTGTCTTTAGTACTAAGTAATTTGTCCTTAATACATCAAACTGTTATTTTGTCCATTGACTTCTCTTTGTGCACTGATTATAGGGTGAAAATCCATTCCACAGTAATGTATATCTAACATTATAGGTCTATTTTAACATCTCTGCATTGAATGCAGGGTGTGAAAGCTCATATACACGTAAAATAACAACCAAATTATCCCTTCTATCCCATCTACCCTTTAAAGGTCTTTTTATAAAAAAACAAAATCTACCTACATGCCCAGCTTCCTGCTCTCTCTCTTTCCTTCTCCTTTCCCTTCTTACTTTATCCCTCCCTCTCCTCCCTCCTCTCCTCTCGCCCTTCCATTTTATCTTTCTCCCCTATCCCTTTCTTTTCCTCTCCTCTTTATCTTTCTGTCTTCTCTCTCTTCCCTCCCTCAGTCTCCCATTCTTTCCATCTCTCTCTCTCTCTCTCTCTCTCACTCTCTCTCTCTCTCTCTCTCTCCATCAAAGGCTGTTATTGGTGGCATTGGGGTCAGCACAGGTTAGCTGGCTTAGGGGAGCAAAAAGTATAAACTTGTCCCTTGCTGCCTGTGTATATTAGAAGGCTAACAGGCTGATAAGATTTTTGTGCAACTGAAGTAAAAGGGAATCAGTTACAATTTCAATTCTCAACAACACTTGCAGATATAGAGTTGATGGATTATTTAAAAGTGCCTTTACTTCTTGTTCAGAACATATAAAAAATGTACCTGAACCCAGAATTATCTTTAAAAAAAAAAAATCTTTTTAGGACACATGTTTATAGTTAACAAAATCATATTCCCATTTTAGTCTGCAGCCTTTTTTTTATTTATCACAAACTTTCATGCAATGTGACAAACTTACTACTAGTGTAAAGAGTGCACTCAGAAATTGAATGCCCTGCTTTTCTATGTGGCTGCAATATCAATCAGATACTTCCCAAGGCCTTCTGTTTAAAGAAAGCAGATCCTCAGCTTAGTAACTAGCACAGTAATAGGTGGATATAAGGAAGACTGACACCCCTCAAAAAAGTACATGGTAAAACGAACAGCAAATTCTTCATAACTGGAAAAAAAGGAATCTGCAGCAAAAAAATATAATTCTTACAGAAAAAACAAGTCACAGATGATTTGTTATACTTTGAAACTTCTGCAGACCCCTCAATCCCTCCGGAGCTTTTCTGGATTGGGTCCTGTGCTGTCCTGTTAATTGCCTTTGGGTGATTTAGCCTGCTGTAAATGGAAAAAAAAGAGTGCTACAATAACTGCCCATGCACAAGATCTGCATTTTTCCCCTCATTGAAAAAAAGCTTCTTCTGTGCATGCCCAATCTCAGGAGTCCTGGGATGCATGATGTGACTGTGGCAGTTAGCTCCCTTCTGTGTACTATGTTCCAAAACTATGCAAGCAAAATGGAAGAAAAAAGAACCTTGCAGAAACATTTTTCCATTGAAAGATCCTTTAATAATTAATACTAGCAATGTCATTATATTCTGGCAAATCAGCTTTACCAGCATTCCCAAGTTTCTGCAGACAGTTTATATTTTGGCAAACCTAAACTAATAGTTCTCAGTAATATGGCACAAATCTGTACTTGGCTTTGGTGAATATGAATGCTGTTTGCGCCATCATATGTCCATTCAGTTTTAGTCCAGAATTAAACATTGCCAGCTATGCAAATATATTTTATAATATCTGGGACTGCTTTACTGGCACATTTCAAAATAGACAAACATTCTGCATTGCTTTAAGAGTTCCAATTCGGTGATGGAATAAGTAATTGAGTCATTTCCTTCTGTTGTTACTGAGCACAATGTCAGAAGCTGACAGATCTGATTTTCTCTAGGGGCTTTCAAGCTTAAGCCTGCATCATGGCCTCATATTAGTGCTTTTTCAATTCAGAGAACAACTAAAGTCATAGGTGAACCTTCAATTTTCCTGAAAAGTCATTTCTAGATTGCTTTTTCATTGCTGTTCAATAGCACATGCTAAGGAATTTTACTGCATTAGTTACATCAACAGCAAAGGAACTCATTCGGTACCATCATTAGCCACCATAAAGGCAGCCTAGGAACTAATTGGCAACTCTGGCATTATTGGTGGGTCCCACAAGATGTCTCTGAGCTAAAGTGGCAGCCTTTTTACTGTGTGGAGCAAATTTCACCATGTCAGAACATATCTTCGATACATTTCATTTTCACATTCCAGAAACATCTCCCAAAACAGGCCGAAGTAAACAAACAATGGGAGCCATTGTTCATGTTCTTTTGTGTGCAAGGGACTTTTTTTTTTGTAATGTTTTCAGTGATCCATAGAAAATAAATCTGTCTGGATGTGAAAATTGGATTTTTATGTGAGAATGTAGTGTTCAGCACACAGGCCCACTTACAGCTTGATAGCTGAGATTCACTCTGTGTCTTATTGATTATTCTCTTGTCCGTATCGTTTTATGTACAGTGCTGTGTACTCAGACAGACTATTATCATTGTCAAGCCTACTGATGTTTAACCCCTTCCTGGACCACAAACTAGTTAACTGTTCAGGGAAACATTTTTGTCTTTTATTTTCTTGTTATGGTTTAGCCTGTCCAGTTTATAAGACTTCCAGAAGTTGTTTCTGATTTATCTAAGAAGCAATCTTGCTGTTTTTATTGTTATTTTTATGTTTGATAGAAATAGCCTTGAATGCCATTTTTTCCTTCCATCCTGTGCAGACTTTGATAAATAACCCCTGCACTCTGCTTCTCTCTAACACATACAGAGCATTAGAACACCATTTCCATTTTAATTCGAGAATCGAGCTGCACAGCCATTCACGCTGTTATCATCTCAATCCTGTGTCACATACATCTAATGAAAAATATGTAATGTATGGGACATAGCTGACATTACCTTGACTCGTACGCATATAAATAGGATGTCTATTCTGTTTCTTTTGATGAGAGAATGCACAGGTATTCAACATTGTAATGGAAGATGTCTTACAAAAAACAATAACAAATGACAGCTGTTAGCCACAGGATGAAATACATGATACCACATTTGCACGATATTTGGCATATATCATATGTCCCAGTTTTTCCCTGGGAAAGAGATGGAATTGCATGGATAAGATTATCAGTAATTGTGTTGCTGCAAGACTGTAGATTTTTATTTGGCAGCCAGGGCCAGAGTGTCCTGGAAGAAATTGTTGTGCCAGGCACTCCTCCCTTTTACCAGGACAGGAAATTAGGATGGCTCTGGTGCACCTGGCCATGAATAAAAAGGCACCTACCTTTGTATGAAGGGGAAGTGGTAGTCTGAGGCCAGGGGGTGAGGCTGTGTGCAGCCTGTGTGCTGGTAGAGCCTAGGAGCTTGGGATCAGTGGGACCAACAACCCCAGGCGTCTCAGTCTGAGTGTGAGTCTGGAAACAGCAGCATGAGGCAGCTCAATGTTTCTGGAGGACAGACTTCTGACACCAAAAACCCTTACTACTTGTGAGTACCAGGCGCCTTGGCCTGGCATAGCCGCTTGTGGCTGTGCGACTGTGCGACATCTTATCTGTGGGACCTACTGCTGAAGCAAGCTTTTTTTGTTATGCTGGACTAGGCCATTTTGTGTTTTGTTTTGCTGAATGGAAGCTACTTTATTTGTGCCTGAATCAAAATAAATGGACTTTTCTGAAGCACTACAGTGTCTTGCAACAATTTGATCCCCAGTATCTACAAAGCATTAAGTATAAAGCAATATATATGTTTTAAAATTATATTTAGATAGATAGATAGATAGATAGATAGATAGATAGATAGATAGATAGATGTGTTTTATAAGGAAGCCCTACCTAAATCTTTTGAGTTTTAACAGAGACACATTTCAATTTCAATCAGTTCACTAAGGCTATGCTGCTGTAAATGATACAGCAGTGTAAAACTGGCCACACATGCGGGCAGTTCTGACTCTGGGCGTGCCTATGCTAGCAAGCTTTTTTAGCTTCACCGGCCAATCAGGAAATAGCCTCTTACCATCCCTGGCTATTTAGCTATTATTAATAAATTATTAATAAACAAGATTTATTTAGCGCCAACATATTACGCAGCGCTGTACATTAAATAGGGATAGCTCAGACACAGCACTCAGCGCTTGTGCAACTTGTCTCCACTAGTGCCGAGCCCCTAGTTCTGTTGAGCTAGTTCCTGTACGCCTGTTGTTAAATTCAGGGCTTCATCTGTCCAGCTCGTGTCTCCTTCATCTGTCCAGCTAACCACTTGTTGCCCAGTCTGTTGTTTCCAGCCCATTCCCTTGTACTGTTCCAGGGTTCCTCTCTGTCTGTGCTTGTTCCTGTGCTTCCTGTTGCTTCCAGTGTCTCCTGTGTTCCCTGTGTCCCCAGAGGCCCCTGTGTTACTGGTGTATGTTTCCTGGATCCCCAGTATTTGACCCTTTTCTTGTGAGCTGACCTCTCTTGCTTGCTGCCTGCCTCGACCCCAGCCTTCCTCAACTATTCTTCTGCCTTGTGATTTGGTACCGTGTTTCACCCTTCCCACCCTGGTGTGCCCAAGGACCGCAACCTCAACAGCTCAACATCCTCACAATCAGAGGCTCCGGAGAAGACCTGGGTACTGCTTAGACTCTGCTCCTTGACCCTTCTCAAGGCTCACACCCCTCCTGCGCAAGCCGTAGTGTTCAAGTGTGACAATGGCAATGGCAGAGATTGATTCTCCACCAAAGAATGTCCAGGGAATATCAGATTCACTGCTTTATAAATTGACCCAAATGCGTAATAAATAAATAAATTATTCTATATGATGTATTAGTTTATCGAAAGTAAGATTTCAGCTATAACTTTCCTGATCACCTGCAACAGTCAATTATTGTTCCATAAAATAGGAAAGGCAAAAATAGGTTTGATTTAGAAATTTGAATGGAATTCAGGGTGGAATTTCTTGACAGTACTAAGGTTGTGGTGGTAAGTAAGTGTAAGCCTTTAATTCATTATAGAAAACATAGGGTTAGAAATTTCAGCATAGAATTATGCCATGCAATTAAAATAACTGAAGATGTACACTGTCAAACTGGAATCTAGGTGAAGGTATTATTCCATTCAAAAGGTTTGCATTGGGGGCTCACAGGAAGAAGAAAGCACACAAATTAGGTTTTATCAGGCCTTTGACATATACAGTAGATAAGAGTGTAACCACTAACTCAATCCTATTGGTGTTTTTGGACTAAATTGTTTTTCTCCTGCACAGCATTTAGGACAGCATTCATGCCCCAGCAATAAAGAATTGCAGCTGTTACAGTTTATGAAGGAGCTCCAGGTGGAGGTGCCCAGGAGGAATCCTTTGTGTAGCTCCACAATAAATTCTTCAGAGGAGCACTCACTACTAAAAAAAAAAAAACAGCGAAGATTTAAGGAAGGCTTGAAGATGCATTTCCATTTCTCCCTCAGGGAAACTAATAACCCAAATGTGGCAATGGCGTTTGCTCTTTTTTTATCCATATTTTTTCTGCAGATGTTTTATATTCACCTTTATTATTTTTTCTGTCAGATTAAAGAAGTTTATTTTGCCTCACATTTGTGAGTGTGAGGAATCAGTCCGCCGAGTGGATGAAGAGCTGGTATCACATTTATCCACATTTCCAGTGGGATAGCTAGACTGCGTATTTTGGGAGACTAGGTTAGTGGTTAGTGTATAGAAAAAGGGTGTATGCCACATGATAACTGGATGATAGCTACAACAGAAGCGGTAGGTTTACTGTGGTTAAGTTTTTGCTGTGAGATTTGTTCAACACTGCAACAACCAGAGCTCCATTCTTTCTAAATTCCAGGCATACAGCTTAGAGCATGAACATCTAAACTGAATAAAAATGACAATACAACCCTTTTCTGCTGTGCAGAACTTTTCTCTGTGTGATTTAGAGCTCAGAACGTTATTATGACTGCTGGACATCTTTATACTCACCCTCAAGTCAGTAAAAAAGGGGGCTGCAATACAGACAGACTGCAGAGTATAAATTCACTGCAGAGTCCTAGATACAGATATGAATGCCTGTGTTCCTGTTTTTTGAAAGTTTGTGTTTTCAAGGACAAGCACTTTCATACATGAAGGCCTTTGTCAGAGTCCCTGGGGAAAACAGGTTATCAAAATGTCCCAGAATTGTTTTATTATTGGTGACACATTGGTTTAAGTTGCTTAGTATCTGGAAAGGGATACACATACACATACAATTGACTACGAAGAGGATAAAGACTTGTTAGTTTTGTAAGAAAAACACTTTAAAAAGAAACCACTACTTATCAGAATAGGATCTCCCATGCTTGCAAACTGTACTTCTGTCATCTTTATGTCAACTACACCTTTATCATGTTCTTACTACATGCAGATATATATTGTCTATAGATATTGTAATGTATCTCAAAGTGACAGTGAAACTGTTACATGTCAAAGGAGTTGTAATTCTGCTCAGCCAGTTTCGTGACCCAGACAGCACAGCCAGGTCCTAACTTCCTTTTGCAATATACTGTAGTGAAGCAATACAGTCTGGTCCTTCCATGGTTGGAACAGCAACACCCCAATAAAAGGACAAACCCTTCCCATGTCTGTAAGCATGTTCACAGAAATTACTGTGCAAAGGTCTAGTGCCCTGATGCTGACACTGTGGTCTCCGATGCAGTAAACGTAACTGTCCCATGAAAGAGTTGTGTCACAACGCACACCATGACCACTGCCTTCCTGACATATATGCCAGGTTATAATGTCTGGGTATGGTGGCGATTTGCCAATAACAGGCTGTAACTAGACACACACAGCAAAAATAGGATAAACACCGAACTATTTCAGCTAGTATCTTGTTTGGCAGGCAGAATTAGTAGTTCCCAGGTTTTACAGAGAGTTATTAAAGCAAAAATATACTGCAGTCTTGTTTAGCAACAACAAGGCCATTACAGGTGGATTTCAGGTGAGATCAGGGCAATGAGTGGCAACAGGTAAACAGTGAACAAAGTCACACCAGTGAGCCAACTAAATGCTACAGCATGCCAATAGATGCTATTTTTGCCACTCTTAAATACTTGTCATGCTCACCGGAGGGGGTTCAGGAAGACAATGTGAAATGCATGAGGATTATATTAAACCTGCAACGGTAAGGGGTTCCAAAATAGGAGGCAAGATCGTTAGCCAGAAGAAGTTGCCATAGGCCTGGCAACAGCAATGAAAAAGACATAGCATATTGGGCCTGCAAAGGATAGACTATCATGGGTGAACCTGTGTGAGCCAGCAAACCTGGAATTGATTTTTTTGGCAATAATTTGCTAGTTGGCAAATGTTTTCAATCCTGGACCAGATCCATTTCAGATTTGCTGGATCAATTCTCTTAGTGTTCATTCTTCATGTTTTTGTTTGTTATAGAGAATGCATTAGATTTACATGGCATATTACTAGTTACTGTGAATATAAATGTGCAGATGCAGAAAAAAACAATATAGATACTAACTGGACTCGGTAGGACTTGCAAACCCTTTTTCATAACATTGTCTTTTTGATTTAATTGACTTAATAATAACTTCTGCAAAGCCTTTTAATTCCAAAAGGTCAGATTTGCAATTACCTAACTTTTTTAGTTCAGCCACAAAAATATTTATCACGGTCCATTTGTTTTTCCCCTGACACACTGCATTTTTTCTTACTAGCACTTGTTATTCCTTTTTGGGAACTTTATTGGGAACCAAACTAGAGCTTTTCGGAGAAACGAAGGCTGAAATGTACACAACCACACCAATCCAGTGTAAGGGCTCTTTCCTACCTGCGCATTGCAAACTGTGTGTGCCTAAAGGCCCTCTAATCTCACCTAGCTAGCACATTGCAGCATAACAAATGGCCATGTGTCTGGTTTTCAAAAGCTCAGCAACCATGAACATTTTGTGTTTTGCAGTATGTTGGGCAGCCCTTTAAATTAATTAGACTGCTATAACGCAACATATAACAATGCAAATGTCAACTGGTTGCAGTTTGAAAATGTAGTACAACTGTCGGGGTCTAGAAGTCCTTACAGTACAGAGCGAACACTATCACTGTCTTGAACAATTGACTTTCCAGGCTAGACGACACTATTCTTCGAATTCTTTTCAGATGCCTAATATGTCCAATAATCGAAAATAAATTTGTATTTGGCTAAGTCACTTCTCCACATAATGGTAGGAAGGCACAGGAGAACTAAATGCCCATACTTTAAAAGCAGAGGTAGCTGAGCTTAACTACTGCCCAGGTATTCCTTAGACTCATTTGTACTGTTCCACCATACATAACAGATGTATACCTGTTCCAAGCTCTCTAGCTTTGACTCCTACCAATGTTCTTGTACTCCCAACAGATATTTTCCCAGTGGCATCTTTTTGTCATAAAGAACTGTCCTGGGTGCATTTGAGATGTATGTCTACCAAATTAAAACAAAATTATTGTCCTAACAAGGGCTTGAGTGCAGCAAGTGGTAGCCTGTAAACCCAAGTTTTGCAGGATTTCCACCTCCAAAGTGAATGTCCAAACAAAGCTTGTAACTGATAGTTTTGGATACAGTTGTGAAGGTTTAGAACTTGTGTCAGGTTTTATACTAATAGGCATCATACACATGTTTTTCTACACAGGGCAAAGTTTGAACCCCTGCCACATCTTGATTTCTGTTTGTGTCTTTACTACCTACATTTCCTGTCTGGTGAAAGTTGTCTGCTGAACAAAAAGAGAGGCCCGTAGCAAAGAAATATGCTGCATGACAGGCGTGCTTGGGCTGCCCAAGAGGGGGGGAAAGGGTTAAGGTTTGAATTACAGAGGAAGGAGGGGTTAGAGAGAGGGTGGGTCGGAAGTAAAGGGGGTGGAGAAAAGAAGGGTTAAAAGGAGGGAGAAATGGAAGTTAAGGACAGTTTTAGAATGAAGAAATTTCCTTGAGGTTTTGTGGAAGATAAGAGTCCTGGGTTAATTATGAAGAATGGTGAAGCCCCGGGAATTTTTGGGCAAAGGTCCGAGCTACCCTAGTCAAGTAAGAACATAAACTCTCTAATGGAGCCCTAGATAGCAGCAAAACAGATAGGTGTTTTAATCCTTTCCACCTTCATCTAAAACCTAGGAAACTGATTTTGCATTGACATACACTTTTTTTTTTAATGAATAAATAGGAACCCTATAATAAGGCCATCCTGTTGCTTTCCTAACGGTACTTATTACTGCATACCCTGAGCCTTGGGTACATTGCAGCCTTTATGTTTATTGAATATATGCAACATGTTTTAGGATAAAGCATGCAATTATAAATAGACATGTATAGTCTCCAGCACTACTTTACATCCACAACATGTGGAATTTACCTAAAGCTTTGTAAAATGTTTTTAAATATCATCTCCTCCTCTGCTGTATTTATAGATTTGTAAAATAAACATTCAGGTCCCAAAACCATATTTACTTAAAACACTAATCCTTATATAAAGTGCAAATCCTCATGTGCAGTGATGGGAGTTATAAGAGGTGCAGTTTTTGTTCCCATCTTGAAAAATCTGAGTTCTCATATTAACCTTTATTATGATTATGTCTTTCAGAATCTTTGCAATGGGAATAAAAATGCTTCAAACTAATTTTATTGCTGTAAACCCAATAATGTGATCTTTCTACACGAAAGTCCCAAGAAACAAAAAATAACTATAGTCAAAAAAAGAATATTGTGACATAGTTAAAAGAATGTAAAAAAGAAGATATGCTGTTTGCATTTAAAGCGCATGGGTGTCTATACTAGGGAGATTAAAACAAATGCATTTTTAGCAAGGTGTAAAACATTTCTCAAAAATTACAAAAAATATGAGTTGTTTTTCAGCTTAAGCCTTGTACCACTCAAAAATTGTTTGTGATCGTTTGACAGACACAGAAGTAATGAATGACAATACTGTGCAAAAGTTTTAGGCATGTGTGAAAAATGCCGTAAATTAAGAATGCTTCCACAAACTATAGTGTTAATAGTTTATTTTTTATCAAATAACAATTCAAAGTTATTGAACAGAAGAGAAATCTAAATCAATTAAATATTTGCTGTGACCAAATGTGTATGTACACTTTCACACAGCTTTTGAAGGAACTCTGCAGGTAGATTGTTCCAAACTTCTTGGAGAACTAACCACAGATCTTTTGTGGATGTAGGCTGCTTCAAACCCTTCCGACTCTTTATGTATTTACAGACCCACTAGATGTGACATTGAGAGGGTCAGATTTCTGATCACTTCCAGTACTCCTTGTTCTTTTATATGCTAAAGATAGTTGTAATTACATTGGCTTTATGTTTGGGTCATGGTCCTGCTGCAGACAAAATTTGGGTCCAATGGATAAGTATCTGTGTTAGGAGATGCTCATCTGTCCAGTGACTCCGTACTGTGCACCATCGCAGTATAAAACACTGTTTTTTCTATTCATGCTGTCATTTGCAGCAGCCAGGAAAACTAAGATAGCAGCAGCCCCTGCTTCCCTTTAGTCGTGCAGCCTGATGCATTTTATGGCATCCCCAGCATCCATTGTTAAGGGTCAGCTCTTGACTCAGCCCTGCACAACTATTGGCTGATGGGACTTTAAAGCCTCCTGTAATGCACGCGGGTGTGGACCCACTGTGCCTCTGACTGGGTATGCTCCGGCGGGGCGTAACTAAGCCGCTACCTGGTCTTCACTGGAGCCTGAGATGGTGAGGATAGGTTTGGGCTGCAGGGTAGCTGCCAGGTGCACTCCAAAGCAGTCCCCGGGTCAGGGCACTCGGTGCACGCACCGAGGGGGCTTGCGTGGCTTGGAGGGTATGGGTCAGGAGAGGCGGCAATCAAAACAAAGTCCATAAACAAGATCCGAGATCAAGGGCAAGCAGTAAACAGGCAAAAGTCCATAAACAAGGTCAGGGTCAGGCGGCAATCAGACAAAGTCCAAGAGTTCAGTAAACAAGATCCGGTACACAGCCAAGCAGACAGAAGAAGCACGCTTGCACTGGGAGTTAGACTAGCTAAAACCATGGGATTGCTCAGGCATCTTCCTGTAGTAGGAAGCGCCTTTAAATACCTGCAGAACTCCAGCCATAGGCTGGTGAAACAGTGGGGGTATAAGAATTGCCTCACAGGTGAAGAGGGACACACCCACGCCAGCACAAACACCGGAGCAAGTTTCCAGCAGGATGGAAACTTCGGCATGGAACCCAGGTAGCAGGGTTACGCTACCTGCTGCCCGCAAAATCAGTATGGCAGCAGGAGAGGAAAGAGAGGACCCGGTACCCATGCTTGCGTGCCGTGCTCTGTATTCTGGACTTCTCTGTTATAATCTTGGTACTGCTTTATCTGTGGGCTCCTGGCTTGCTGCCAGCCCATTCTCAGACACCATCCCTTGCGCAGTAAGTCCTGGGGGCAACCGAGTGCTGGGAGACGCAACCGTTCTCATTAGGCGGGGGCTTACTGTGGTGTCAGATTGGGGGACTGATGTCTGGTGAGGATTGGTGGTGACCGGGGCCTTACAATCTGTTTGCTTTTCTCTGCACTGAGGATACCGTTAATCCTCCCCAAATCCATTTACAGAAATGCAGCCCCAAACATGCAAGGAACCTCCACCAAGCTTCATTATTGTCTGCAGAGACTCAATATTGTACTGCATTGTACTCCAGCCCTTCAGCAAACAAGCTGCCTTCCGATACAGCCAAATATTTCAAATTTTGACTAATCAGTCCAAAGCAACGGCTGCCATTTTTGTACACCCCCAGTTTTTGTGCATAGTTGAGTTGCTTGGCCTTGATTCCAAGTCAGAGGTATAGCTTCTTGTCCACAATTCTACCATAAAGGTTCTTCTGGCCTTACTTCTCCAGACAGTGGAAGAGTGTTCCTGGGTCCCACAGGTTTCTGGCAGTTCTGAGCTGATGGCTCTGCTGGACATCTTTCAATTTTGGAACAAGGAAATATGGAAACAAGTATAGTGACTTTCATCTGAAGCACTAAATTTCCCAGGACAACCACTGTATTTAGGTTCCCTATCGTTGCACGTTTCTTTGTGCTTACTCAAAAGAGCTTGAACAGCATATCTTTAAACCCCAATCTGATCTGAAATCTTTGCCATGAAGAGACCTTGGGGATGTAGTGTCACATTGCTATGTGTATTGCCATTGGTGTATGTCCTATACATATATCAGAGACGATAGACTTGATTGCCGAAGATACATGGATTAAAGTAAAGGGATGTCACAACAACTACACTGCTCCGCTATTCTCAGCAGCTCTCGCTGCTGTCAGCACACTAGCTGAGAACAGCAGAGTAGTGTTAAGTTGTGTACACACTTCCAATAATTATCGTTGGAAACGAACCACCGATCGGCTAAAAATCGTTCACAAAAAAATGTGACCAGTGACAAACGAGGATTGTCATTGGAAATACACAGCCGTCACGGTGGATCTGATTGGCCTACGATCGTTCACTATCTATCGTGTGTACAGTCGTTCAGTGATCGTGCATGTTTCTGCAGTACACTTTCCCCTTTACATGTCGCTCCCTGCATCCTTCAAATGATTGTATCTAGAGTGTGGACACTATTGGTGGATAATATTTGAACCATCGTATTATTACATCATGTACAGAATAGTGCACAATTTGATCGTTCAAATATAATCGTGCATAATTGTTTATCAGTCTTAGTGGTTCGTTTTCTAACAATAATTATTGAAAATGTGTACCTAGCTTAAGGGACCTGGTGTGCTGTCAGGTGGCAGAGCTGCTGGGAATGACTGGGAAGTGTAAGCCTTATATACATTGCTCTGCCATTCTCAGCAGCTCTGCCTCCTGTCATCACACTGTCACTAGCTGTAGAGCATCTAGTGACAATGCCTGCGCTCCTGCCTCCTGTCATCTGCGGCCCCCAACTTACCGGCCAAGGATTGGTTCTTACCCCAGGGGTTGGGGACCCCTGCTCTGTATGCAGCTTTATTAAATGTACAAAAAAATAGGTTTTATTTCACATAAAGTGCCTTGAAGTGTGAAGTGATATTTTTTTCTGCAGCTGAATGGTACTAATTATTGAGTAATACATCATGTACGTAGTGACCAATAAGCCTACACTCATGTCGGAACCTCAGGTTCAGGCCTGTTTGGAAAGCCCTACCAGTGTACCTACCAGTGGAAAACCCTAGCAGTAACAGTGTTATGCTGCGAATACCACTACTGTCTCTTACACAGGTATACTACCAACTGTAGCCTCTAGCCTTTGTTAGTTGGAGGTATAAACAGTGACAAGGTTATGAACAGGGTACGACTGAGGCCTCAATAATGAACTAGGAGAGCCTCTAAATATGTGTATGTTTAATTCCTTATGGTCACCTCACTGCTTCCCATGTATGTATACTTTATTAATAATATTTTATTACTACTCGGCAGTATTCTTATTTTACTACACCACAACTCTACCCCAGACAACAACAATGCATGTTTTTTAGTGTATTTACATACAGTATATTGGCATAAGAATATTATTCAAATAATATGTTGTGTATTCATATTGCCTTTTGTATAATTAGGTATTCTAGGAGGCCCAGTATTTGTAGTAACTTCTGGACTTTTACATGACATTAATATAATTTATCTATGGGGTAAACTTTGTACAGTCCAAACTTTTTTGTGTTGTACACTGCAAAATGTTTTGTGATATTGCAGTCCTGCAAAGACAAACACTACTCTGTGCTTGTCTTTGCAGGACTGCAACATCACAAAACATTTTGCAGCAAGGGGCTCCATAAGGTTGCCATAAATGTTGCCAAATGCCAATTTTAGGCATAAGACTGGTGTTTGCATTTGTACAGCATATCCTGTGATTCCAGACTACTAGGGCAATGTGCAGTGTTCAGCTCCATAGACGAAGTTTAATAGGCATTTTTTTGGTATAGGTATATTTTGTCAGATTTGCACATTTTTTTGTCCTAAAAAGACAGCATAAATTTGTAGGAAAAGGAAGGATGTATCCCCATCTGCTGTTCAAAACACATACTACAAGATTCTTTTATTTCTATTGTTCAATTATATGGATTTTTTGCTTTGCAGTCATTCTGCAAAGCAAAGGGCAGACATTTTTCTAAGCCCTACCATTATGTGAATATTTTTTCTAAAACAGCACTTTTAAACATTATAATAAAGCACTTTTGAGAAATATTAACATTTGAATATGACAATATGTGCTTTAGTTTTTGTGCTGTTGAATGGCGCTTAGTAATGTATTACTGTTTTACTAAGAAAGGTGACATCTTGTGGATTGGCCCCTTTATATAATTTTACTAGTTAGAAAATAATTGTCTCTTCTTTTTTTTTTTCTATTTAGAGTTGTATGGACAAACAAGCAGACCACTGTAAGTGTCCCTGATTTATTAAAGTTCTCCAAGGCTGGAGAAGGTTCACTTTCATCCATGAAGCTGGGTGATCCACAAACCTGCATTCATCACACACGCACACCGCTATTCATGCTAATTGCCAAACATGCAAACTGTGAAAATCATGCAGACTCCTGTCTGTACAAACCGAGTTTGATTTTTATCAAAATGTAAAAATTTTTTCTTGTGTCACAATGACCTTTTTTTTTTTTTGCTGCTTTTTCTGCTAAAATTACACCTTCTATCGTATATAATGGTAATATTTTAACCAGTTTTAGGTAAATATCTGGGACTGTGCCGATTCCAGGAAAGTTTCTATGGAAAAAAAAAAAAAAAGGCATACTATATACCTTTTTTTTCCCCTTCATTTATTTATAACTGAAAGTGGAAAACATGGAAAACAAAATTATAAGTGTTTATATATGCTACCAATATAAAATATGCAACCTACCTTTAAAGGTAGATTAGAACTGACTAAAACTAGAAAAGAGTTATAATACAGTGTTTCCCCGAAAATAAGACGTACCCCGAAAGTAAGACCTAGCACTATTTTGTAAACCTGCCCTAATATAAGACCTACCCCGAAAATAAGACCTGCTCTTTGCGCAAGGAACCCCCTAGAAACCTCTAGAGGAACCCTGGTTGATAAACACTGGATTAACCTAACACAGTCAGCTGGAGCTAATAGTTCACATTTACTTGTTTTAAAAAAATGTATATCCATTATAACATGAATACTAAAATATATATACTAAAGACCTATAAAAATCTACGGAAAAGACACATCAGGCAGGCGGTAAAGGTAATGAAGTTTGTGTTTAACATGGAACTTGGAGATTTTCTTTTTTGAATAATACACAGTATAGATATCTTTTTTTTCTGAAGAGTAAAAGTAATATGCACATTGTCTCAGCTGTGACTCTCATTCATGGCTGAGCTCTTCTGTTTTTATGTCTCTTCTCTCTCCTTGGCCAATCTCAGAATGTCTTGTTCTCTGTACTGTATGAGAAAAAAAACAAGGGGTACTGTGATTGACTAAGAAGAGAGGGGGTAATGAGCAGGACAATGCGCAGCTGTAAATGAGAATAACAGCTTGTATATCCAGAGCTGCCAGAACTACAGCAGTTATTAAGAGAAAACAATTACAGCAAATTGCAGAAAATACAGTGTAATGTGTTGTGAGCAATATCAATGTTTACCACTAGATGGAGCCACAAGCAACCATTGCTACTTAACTTTTTTACATTTTAGCTGGTCCAGCTAAAATAAAGTAGAAATAAAGTAAAAAAAGTGTTACATGTTGGATGGTAATATTAATGTTATACAAAATACTAGTAATGATAAAGTAAACAAGCACTGTACTTTACATAATCCGACTGCTACACTCTGTTATTGGTTAGATTAGCAGTTCAGGGCCTTTTTAACATGGGGATATCCTTGAAATAATTTTCAGGTCATTCAGAAACCACAGCTTTTTTTACCGTATCCACAGCTCAAAGTACATTAGTGTGGTGTTCAGTGGGAAGAATGTCTTTTATATAGCTGGCCAGTGTCACTCTTACAGATAACCAAAAAGATCATTGGTGTCACCTAAACTGGCCTGAGAGGCAACCCCCAGCAACTTCTGGAGGAACCCTAGTTGAGATGCGCCAGACCATTACACTCTGTAGTTGTGTTCTACATACTCACGATTGCTGCATTTTATCTGCTAAATAGTGTGTTACATAATATTGATCACTGTACTCCTATGCTACATTGCATGCTTGTTACAACTGCAATGTATCTTCCACACTGCTCTAAAAAAATAAGGAAACACTGAAATCACATATCAGATTTCAATGGCAGAAATATTTAAGTTGAAAATCTTTATTAATATACATCACTGAGAATAAAATGACATGTGAAAATTTAATGCACACCAAAATCCCCTGAGGGCTGGATTCAAAATCACACGGAAAACATTAAATAAAATTATTCATAGAATGATCGAGCTTGTGTAAATTTCATCACATAAAATGGCTCAGTAGTGTATATGGCCTCCATGTTCCTGTATGCACGTTGGTATAATACAGATTACAGGGGTGATAGGGCCCTGGATGAAGTCCTGACCTGGATGAGGGCATTAGTAAGCTCCTGGACAGTCTATGGTTCTACCTGCCAGAGTCAGATTTACTAATACACAATGTCCCAGAGGGTCCCTAATGGATTCGGGTCTGGGTTTGTAGAACCAGTCGATGGCATCAATGCCTTCATCATCCATAAACTGACTACACATCCTGACCACATGTGACAAGGCATTGTTCTTAAAGAACCCAAATGAGGAACTCATTGTACCAGCACAAGATCTAATAATGGATCTGGGGGTTTCATCCGGTACCTAACAACAGTCAGGGTAACATTAGCTAGCCAGTAGAAGTGTATGTGGCTTACTGTTCTGATTAAAGTAAATCATTCTGGGTCAATGATACAGTTCTGGGTCAATGATTAAAAGTTGAAGATCACAACACCAACCAGGCAAGATGTATATTATATAACCAGATGGGCAATGACGGCTTACATAAACTCTCAGTGTAGGTCTACTTTAAATTTAATTAGCAGGAAGGAAATAATCTCTCCAACGGTTATTGTTATTATTTTTAACTTAAGTATTTTTTAAGTATTTATATTGTGCTGATGCATTACTTCACACTGTATAAATTCATAGTCATGTCACTAACTATCCATTAATGGGGCTCACAATCTAAAGTTCTTACCATTGTCATATGTCATTACCACAGTCTAAGGCCAATGATAGGGCCAATAAACCTAAGTGCATGTTTTTGGGATTGGGGTGTTTGAGGCAGTTGCACCTTCTTTCTTTTCAGAATCCTATAAAACACCCTAAGGTAACTTTCCTTATTGGGAGTTTGCCACAACAAAATGTCTTTTTATGTCCTGCTGAAAAGGATGAGCTACCTTTATCTCAGAATGAAGATGCACACAAGGTGAGGGATAACTTCTCTATAGTTTTACAGACTGCTATAAAAGCTTTCTAGAAGTTTAACCTTTCACCATATTATCTTACACTGAACTGTTTTGAGAGCTAAAATACAGTATACAAGTGTAGAAATAAAAGGTTTGACAGTTATGTTATTGCAATTTGACAGCTGGTAGAACACTTAATTCAGTATGGAAATTGTATTTCACATATTCTTTTTAAAGTAGGACCCCTTATTTGCACAAAAACCTGTCTTTTTGTGACTTTCAAGAAAATGTCAGTAACAACTTGTCTATGTCAGTAAATTTGTTTTGTTGTAAAAGTAAAATAAACATTTGTAAACGTTGGCAAACCTGCCATTAAGACCCCAAATATATGTTCAGTTCAGGGACCCATTTTGTCCTATTCCAGCCCTTCTGGCTGACCATACTGTTGAATTCATTAATGTTCACCCCCTACACTATGTCACAGATTTAAAAAAAAAGGAATTTAATTACACCTATTATTAAATCTGAAAGGAAATAATAGTCTGGAATTCTTTAGACTGACATTGCAAAACCACATGGAAAATGCTCTCAGATGCCTATTTTCAACTGCTTGGTGCCCGGGAGCAACCACAAGTGTTTGCAGGCTTTCAAGTGCATTTGTGAAGCAGCGCTTCAATCTCTATTTCTATATCTAGATCAGTGTTCCAACTAGGATTGCTGCAGAGGTTGCTAGAGATTCCTTGAATGTGTGTGCCTCTCAGGTTAGGTTAGCTGACACCAAAAATCTTGTTGGTTAACTGTAAGGGTGGCATTCTTCCCACTGGTCAGCAATATAAGAGGCATTCTTCCTACTGACCCCCACACTGATGTGCTGTGAGCTGTGGATATAAGAATTATAGCAGGGGTTCTCTGAGACCTGAAAGTGTTTTTTTTTTAAGAGTTCTGTCATGTTAAAACAGTGGAGAAAGGCTGGTCTAATATAGTAAAGGTGACCAGTCTTGTATAAAGATTAATAGCCATTGTTCATAGTAGGAAATTATTCCAGGACTGTAAACATGTATTTATATAAAAACATGCGCAAATACATATATGAGCAAAGTATACTTGTTCCTTGATTATAGAATTTGTAATAGTGTAATTTATTTACTCGTCATTGTCTATAGTTCCTTAGTTATGTTTCAATGTAGTGTCTTACAATACTTTGGTGTAAACAATTGTTTTAGTAAGGCTTTGAAAGCAGGGAATAACATTACGCCTGCGCCAGATTCTTAGCTGCGTGGCATCATTCTTAGGAAAGACAATAATGTAAGCTTTGTGAATAAACGTGTACCACCAGAGAAACAACTACACATTTATATTTTTTGTTTTAGATCACTTTAAAACTGGAAAAAAAGTAATTTCCTTTAAACATCAATCCAATTCTTCTCATAGTCCACTGGTGGCAGCATCTTTGAACAATCTACTTTGCCAGA
This sequence comes from Pyxicephalus adspersus, assembly GCF_032062135.1. Taxonomy (NCBI): domain Eukaryota; kingdom Metazoa; phylum Chordata; class Amphibia; order Anura; family Pyxicephalidae; genus Pyxicephalus; species Pyxicephalus adspersus. Next base: position 101,807,657 of record NC_092860.1, read on the forward strand.
TCAGAGTGTTAGAGTGGTGTCAACATGTCGCTTTCCAGTTGTGTGACATCGCTGGGGAAGAGAGGGGTACTTTCATCAGTCATGCCTAAAAATTGAAAGGATTAGTTTAGATGCATAGGTTATGTGTTTTTTCAACCATAGATACAGAAGGCATTGCATTGTAAGGCAGTGAGAAGTAGAACAGTGTACTGGTATTTCTTGCCTAACTGCTATGATAACTGTAAACGTTCTAAATAACCCTATAATTAAAAAAAAGAGTCACAAGTTGTGGTAATGATGCTCACAGCTACAATAAATTGTTAGGTGAATAAGTATAATGCCATGAGAGCTGTACAGCTTGTCATAAAAAGATAAACTAACATATCACAAATGTCTTCACACAAATAAATGTCCTATTATTTCCTATAAACAACATATCATTTTCCACTTGAAGCTGCCATACTGAATGCATTTAGACTTGCAATAGTTATTTTGATAGAAGATGCTCATAGAACCTAAGCGGAATTTCCATTTCAATGATATGTATTTTCCTCTGTAATCTGAATACCCAATATAGGCTGCTTCAAGTCATGAGCAGAAAAATGAATATTTAAAGGACAGCCATGCATTTATGTTAACTCTTCTAATTTACCCCTATTGAACTAACCTGCCCTAGCAGCTCCCACCCCAGCTCATTACAACTGCAACAAAGGCACAAGCTGTGCATGCAGATCACACACTACAATAGCCGTTCTCAAACAGTTTCCTAAAACACTAGAGTCCTTCCAAAAGTTGATAGGATCAACGGAACAGTTTATGAAGTACAGTTTATACTCTAACTGCAATAAAATTAGAACTGAAAACACTTGGAAATTCTCTCTATCTTTTGCATGTTTCTACCACGGCAAAGCTGATCTTTTTATAAAGCAATAAATCTGACATTCACTGAAATAGTCCCTGGTGGTGACTCAATTACTGTCATTGAAATACATGGAACTGGAAGGAGGGACATGGTGTTGTATTGCGAAAAGTAGGGAAAATGAGTGTTTCAAGACAAAGGTCAGCTATACTCAAACAGAAAGGTATGTCACCCTGGTGGGTTGGAATGTTTTAATGGATATTTACAGAATATAGGAAACATATACGTCTACTAAATACTTGTTCTGTCACCTTTTCTACACCATATATTCCTGAATGCTAACATGTGCAGTCTATGTGCTATAATAATGGAAGGCAAAAGTTTTATGACCCGGAACAGTGACAGATTACTTCAAATTTCCTAAAAAAAAAAAGGATGATTTTAGATCTGTAATATAGGGGATTTTCCAATTCATATTAACTTAACTAGTACTTCAAATACATCAAAGACACATATAGAAGAGGTGCTTAGACAAGATGCTTCAGCACCTAAGGTCTGCAAGTTCACAAATGTAATACAGAACACGGGATTTATACTGACAATGCATGTTCAATTTCAGGAACTTGTGCCTAAAACCCCAAGGACCTTCTGATTCTATGTGTAATACTATCATAACTATGACAAAACGTTTTACGTGTAGGTAATATATTCTGCTGATGGATATGCTGTGTTATTGTAGAAACTTTAAAAATCCACCAAAACCGAGAAACTATAAACTGTGTTTTCCAAATATTAAGGTTCAGATACATTTTTATAAGAAGAATAGCCTTCTGCTAAACAGAATTCACTGAAGTTTACTGAAGCAAATATTTAAAGCATACATCTTTCGGTTCCCATTCTCCTTAATAAATTAGCATGATATAGAGAGTTGTCCAGAATGTAAAACATTTTCATACAATGTTTTTTAAATGTGTATAAACTTCAGCTAAAGGCAGTAAATATATTGAGGGTGCAGGATCACTTGCTCAGTTGTTCATGAGTTGGTGATTGCAATCAATTCTACCTATTACAATCACCCATCTGCAAACACAGGTTAATTCATCCTTTGTAGTCAGCCAAAAATAAATAGTCCTGACCTTCTCCTGTGCAAATTGAAGATAGTGTTGGATGGAAGGAAAAGAAGTCAACTAAGCAAAACATCCATCATTGTTTTCAGTTGAATGTAAATACAGCCTAATTGATTGCAATCAAGTAGAAACATCAAAGCTACAGGAAAGCACTGAGGCACCATAAACCAAAGCAAATTCTTCAATGCAAACACACTAGTCGCAAACGCAAAAGAATTCAGGCAACAAATCTGGTTTGAAGCCACCTCAGCATTGTCTATATATGCAGGGAAATTGAGGTTACTGATATCAGATTTTTATGATATTATGTATATGTGTACTATATGTAGAATATATATTTTTTACAAGTCTTTATTATGCCAACTAGTGTTCCTAGTGATGGAAAGAAACAATCACTATTTGACTGTTTTAAGTAATTTATGGACAGCAGGCTTACATTTAAACCTTAGATAGCAACAGGTCTGGGGTTTACTAGTTAATTTGATCTATATTCTGTTTAGCACAAATTAGATAACAATTCAACCTAATTGTTCAACTCAAATAAATGTACCCATACGAGCCAGATAGGGGAAGGACCTCCTGCAAATTAATATAGTTTTAAAAATTGGGGAGTGCTTGAAATGAAAAAAACAGGCTCCTACAAAAATGGAAAATTTTCTAGAAACCTAAATGGTTTATAACCAAATCCCTACAGTACTGAAGAGAAAAGCAACCAAAAATCAGACCCTCCAGGAACCACATACAAGCTTTTAGACCTTTTTTTAAACCTCAAGCTGTCATACCAAAATAGATGAAAGTTTTGTATTTACTTTTTTAGTATGCTAGGGCAGACATGTCAAATATATTAAACAAACATAATAAAACTCAATTAGGGGAGTGGAATAAATCTTTAACAGGGCCGTATCATATTTATTGAGGGCCACACCTATTTTATCAAATAAAAAAAATTAAAGCACTTAGGTCATTCATTTCATAATATCAAACACAACATATTTGTACCACAGAAAGTGGCTATAAAATCACTTGTTAAAGTAGTGAGCAGTGGCAGAGTAGCTTTTGGAGAAGAGCTGGGTCCTCATTCAGGTAAAATGCGTGAACTACTGAATGCCTAAAAAAGGATAAGTGGGTTTCCTGTGCCCTACAAAATCGCAAGCTTGCATGCCAAAGCAAGTGGAAGACCAGGTTAACCTAAACTGACGGACCCCCAACTTACCTTCACTGCACATCGGAGCCCAGTCAGCTCTTTTTTTTTGTTTAGCACTTGGTGCACACTATACTTGCCTGGGGCTGGAAATCTTCAGTATAGGGTCCATTGAAAGGTAGGCTCTCTGAACAGAATTTCATTACTAGGGATGTAAATACAGGAACAGGTTTTGCTAAGCAAAGGTAATAGGGAAAGGTAAAGGTGGTGGTAATATACAGTGTTTCCCCGATGATAAGGCATCCCCATCAAATAAGCCACCCCCCGATTTTTGCTCAAACAATTAAAATAAAGCACCCCCGCAAATAAGACATCCTCCGATACCTGATACTGTGTGCCTCTGTGTGACTCCTTGATGCTGGCTGCAGTGCAGAGTGAAACTGAAAGTAACTTCAAAGGACAAGCAAGCTGCTGATCCCTGCCCTAACAGAGTCTGTTACCGGGCGAGTCAGTGATCAGAAGGGGACAATGAATGGCACAGAGTGATCAGAAGGGGACAATCATTGGCACATGAGTGATTTTCAACAATAAATGTGTACTGTAGTCTTCTTCATGGAAAAATAAGACATCCCCCTGAAAATAAGACCTAGGGGATATTTTGGCATTTCAAAAAATATAAGACAGTGCCTTATCATAGGGGAAACAGGGTAGTAAGTATATAGGTCTAGTTTACTGGGGAGAGCTGGGGAAGTTCAGTTACACCTGGACTTGTCCTTTATAGTGAAAGTAGAGGAAAACTGAAATAAAAATGTACTCAGTTCGTAAAGCTATGTAGAGACAAAAGTCTTTGAAACAATCAATGATGACAATCAATTCAAATTAAACACCAAGATAACAACTAGGAGGGCTAAACAGACTCCTTAACACAGGAAGTATGCAGAGGACAAATAATGGCTTTGAATTTCTGACAAGATCAGCAGGATTTTTGCAATTATAAAACATATTACATTATTTCAGGTATATTTACCATACCATATTCCTCCATGCAAATTTACTGCCTGTTTTCATTTCAAAAAGTATTGGGAAAATAAAACTTACATTGCTATTTTTCCCCAAGGCACTACTGATGTATAATTTGCCTTCCTGCAGAATTCTGCAAAAGCCACATCACCAGATACTGAAGAAAATCAGCTGAAAATCATATGCATGTAACCCTGAAACCTAGTGAAATTTAGAAGGAGCTCTGGCATTGTGCATTGTGAGAGATGTGCTTGAAGTGTCATTGTGGCTGGCGTCAGGAGAAGCTAACTCCTAATGACAAGTATAAATGCAGAACTAAACTTAACTAGTAAAAATTGCAAGCAGGCAGTTTTTTAAGATAATAAAATTGAGGATGGTGCAAGTTTGGCTTTGAATTTCTGAATTATATGCAATAGGCAGAGAAACCTGTTTCATAAACATTGCATTCCTGTATATCCTTTGTTCTTACACACGTCAAAGGTAAAAGCTACCTGACAATAACAGAATATCTTAACAGTATATATTGTCTTCTGTTTCTGCTGGTCATATTCATTGCACATCTTGTAACAGGTCATATAACGACCAGAACATAGAGCTGTTTAAAGGTAAGGTTTTTGAAGGTAACACAACTGAACTTTGTTCATATAGTAAAGTATTAGTGATTTAAAACAAGGTAATAACAAAGTGTGTTTGGATGTACTTTCTACTTTTTTATCTTTGTCCCTGACAATTAATAACTCTTTTGCTGCAAAAGGTAACAACCATAATGTTTTCTGATTAGAAGGTGTATCAACATGTAAATTTTTTTGTTTTTTTATATTTAGATTTATGTAAAGCAATTAAAAATAGTGAAGTATACAAAGTATACATTTTGGAGGTATGTTAATCAATAATCACTTACTAAATGTCAAATTAGTTCTTTCAAATATTTTCTTCCTCCTCAATGTAGCCAGTCTTTTTACTTACATTTTCTATTATAGTATATAGTTTATATTATTAGACATATTTTCTTTTGGCTACTGCCTGTTCATCTTTTCTTGCCTAGGTGAGGGTGCTTGAAAGGTGAATCCTGCAGCCTCCTGGCTTGCCCCCATAAGTCAGGGTCAACAAGTTTCACAACAGCAAGGCCTTCAATATCTCACCCCTGTAGAGATGTCAAAATGTCTGGGCCCCAGATCTTGCTTGTGAAAGATATGGTGACATGTCATCAGGAGGTTGGCTGCAGAAGGATAGAAACAGATGGCCAGCTCCCCATTATGGCAGCTATACATATAGCAGCATGGGACTTGATATAAAACAGCAAAATGGGGAAATGGATGAGAACATTTATATTTTATAATATATTATATATATATATATATATATATATATATATATACATATATTGCTTTTATTCTTGATTGGGCATACTATCAACACTGTAATGTAATGTAAGTACAATTTTCTTTACTATTATAGCGCCTTTTAAAACCTACAAAAGTTGCTGTATGGACATATGCATATATAATCCCTTGAATTTCTTGAACATATATATTCTTTATGCTTGTCTTGTAAACACCTATACTTACACTAGCTATCATCTTAGGGTCTCTATTATCCCCTGAAGAAGCCCACACATGGGCGAAACGCGTCGGTATGAGACCCAACTTCTCTGTCCCTTTGATTCCTGATACACATTTTTAAAAATTTTGTTAAAGGATACAGTGTATTTACCTCTGTTACTCCCATTTTTATAGTTTTTATAATTCTTGTATATTTAATAAAAGTGATTTTTTTAATGTCATACAATACCTAAAAGTTTACCTGTGCCACAAGTAGCCTACTGTTCTGTCCTTACATTTTCGGCTAACAATAATGATTAATGCTAAAGTATACAAGAAGGTGAAAACCAGATACGGTATATACCCATATGGTCCCCTGTCCAATAATCAGTTTTCCATCCAGTTCAAAGCAGCCATATGTATCTATGAAGAAGGCTTCTCTCTTAACTACCAAGTATTATTCACATTAGAGACAGAGCTCAGATGCTAAAATATTCAGATGTGACTGGACCTTGAAAGGGGTCATTAAGACCTCCCTGACCTGAGATTTACTCATTAAAAAAAACACAGATTGGAAAATCTACCTGACGCCAGCCTACTTCCTAGGAACCTCAGGATGTCTGCCTTGGGCTCTTAGAGGTTTATGGGTGTTTCCAAAGTGACCATAAACGGACTAGTGGAATTCACCTTCTGTAGAGAGCGTTCCACACATGGGCCCTATTTATTAAAGCTCTCCAAGGCCTTGGAGAGGATACACTGGATGCTGGATCACCAGCCTTGGAGAGCTTTAATAAATCAGCTCCATGGTGGGACAACTAGAAGAGAAAACAATTGCCAATAGACCTCAGGATAGCCTGATATAAATGGAAACATTAGGGTTAGTAAAACACATCTATCTGTTACCTTGTATCCAACAAAACTCTGTTCAGCAGCCTGAACCTCCTATATTCATAGATGCTAGAGATATCCGTCTTATTTTTTTTAAAGAAATGTATGGAATTCTGTCAGAAAATATTTCAGGCTTGGGTATTCTGTGCAAAAAATATAACCACCTATTTAATAGCTACTTTCCCTAATTCCTTATATTACGTAAGAATAAATCCTGAAATCTGGCAATATTGGACATAATAGGTCTGATCAATTAAAGACTGGAAAAGGATTTCTTAAAAATCATGTGCTATTACTTAGCAAATTTTTAACCCTGGATTAGATCCATTCCAGGTTGGTGGATCACCCAGGTTCCTCCACAATAGTTTATCTTCTCTATATGTATATCTTCTCTGGAGCTATCATAAATCAGGTTCAAAGTGAGCAGATAAGGATGCAATCCTGAATCGTATGCCACAGGGCAGGTCTTTGAGTTATTAAGGACCATGATTGTTGGATATTATAGCTTAGTGAACTTGAGGTTCACCAAGGACCAGGTTGTGTCTGGTTTAAATTAGGCCTTATTAGTTTTTGCTATGAACACAAAGTTCCTTCATGGAAATGTCAAGTGAACTACTAGAAAGATCTCTGAAGTAAAGTGGATTTGTTTGTTGCTATTTACATGTTGTTTTAGTCAATGTCACTGTGCTGGCAGTATGTACCACTACTTGCAATATGAGATGAGACATCCAAGACATTAGTGTGAATTAGTTTGGTGCTGCCAAATAAACATGTCAGAGTACTCAAGAGAAAAAATAAAACAGAACAGAGCTGTCTCTGTGCCTGCATATATAATATAGATTTTCCCAGAAGTGTAGAAGGTGGATTAAGGACAAAATACTTTTTGCAGTGGTTTCTTTGGATGTCCTCTGTCAATGAACATCTGTGGTATATCCTTGGTAGAGGAGATAAGGAGGATGAAAATCTAATTACTTGTATGTATATAAATGCTGTTGAAATTTGATTGATATAAGGGTATATATATTATTCAGGGCTTGTATGCTTGTTTTTTGTATAGGTGGGGCAGGATCTCCTTCACCTTGGCAGCTAACACTTCTTAGCTCTGGGTCATCAGAAGGCATATGAATGCACCTCTACTGTACATGATGAGGTTGGAGACCCAGTGAATGAAAAATCAGGTATACTTACCTTATATGTTTCTCCCTAGTAGCCAACACATTTCTTCGTTCTGGGTCTTGGGAAGGCCTATGAATGGTCATGCAGTGTACATGATGAGGTTGGAGATCCATTGACTGACAAAGCACAAAATAAAAGTGGCTACATGGGACCATTTGTGCAGCTGAGAGGAAGTTTGCAGAAGAGAGTAATAGTAAAAGTATAGCTGCTCTTTCTGTTCACCATAGAAAGATAAATAATCATTAAACATTAAAGTGCTGGATGAACAATACATCAAGGGTCAACATTTATATATAACATATCTAATAGAGTTTAGCTTCAAAGAACACTCCAGGGTATATCAAATATTCTGCCCCATTTGCTTCAAACTAGTGTCTACAAAAGCCTCAGAAAGGTTGATCTATGATTTATTTATTTAGAACTTCACTGCACTTTCAAATGTGGTATTAGAACTGCACAGAATTTTTTGTGTGGTTAACGTAAGGGTGCCAAATCTCAAAAATGAACACTATTCAGTGAAGAAGGCCAAACTAGTAACTTCACAAGTCTGCACAAGTAAATTCCTAAAATGCCAATGTGTAAAAGAATCCATATCTTTTCTAATTAACAAGATTTGCCTTCCAGCCATGTGGCTAAAGCTATGTACGCATGTTGTACATTTCCTATGGAGAAGAACGAAGCAGATTGCCTCTCATCTTAACGATTGGTGATCCATCTCCATCGAACTTGGGATTGGTGTCTCCACAGCAAGTGTTTGTTCAATTGTTGCTAAAAATGATCACAAAATGTTATTTCCAGTAACAGAAAATCTCCATCCACACGCAGCTTAAGTCTTAACTGGAAATTTCACTGCCTTAATTTTCAGCTTCTGCCTGTCTACTCCCATTTTCTATTGGTGAATAAACGCATTGACCTCCTAATTTTTCTGATGGACTGTAGGACATGTTAAAACAGATAAATGAGGAAAGCCTACGCAACTATACTGTGGTGAACCCAGAACTCTAACTGAAAGACAAATTTGTCAGCTTTTTATTAAAGCAGGTACAATACCCTATAAACATCCTTTGTAAAGAAATAGCAAAAAAGGTCACTAAGAGTCTCATGAGCAAGAAAAAAACGACAGACTTAAAGTGCCTGATTTACCAAAGCTCTCCAAGGCTGTAGAGGATAAACTTTAATCAGCAATGCTGGGTGATCCAGCAAACCTGAAATGGATCTGGTCCAGGATTGAAAACATTTGCTAAAAAATATCAAATGACTTTTAGGAAATCCATTTCAGGCTTGCTGGATCACCCAGCTTCACTGATGAATGTGTATACTCCCTAGCCTTGGAAAGCTTTAATAAAACAGCCCCATGGTTCTGATTGAAAAAAGAAAGCCCCATATCCTAGTAAAGTTATAGGGGTCATTTACAGGATCGCAGGACCTAAAGTGAAGAAAAAAATCAGGTACCTGTACTGTCAAGTGGTATGTTGAGCTTTCATAGCCAAATGCTTATTGATACTTTCTCTAAAATAATAATTAAAATCTATGCCTCTTTAAAAAGCTAATATGTAAGACATGATGGACACCCTGAGAAGTCATGATTATGTCTCATGGTTGCCAGGAACCCACCCATCCTGAGGATGAACATTATAGGGGTGATGTAGGGCTGTGTGGCCAAACATTAGATCTAAAATAATCCACGACTATAAATCAGACACCCTTTGCTTATAGTTCTGCATACCAGGGATGCAGGCCCTCGGACCGAGGGAGTAGAAAGTAGTGAAATCTCCATTCATGTGAGTGTTGTAAGTTCCAGTTCATCAACTGTTTCTAGTTTAAACCCACAAGGATTTGCTCAAGATATATTTCCTGTGTGTGCTTTCTGATGGGTAAGAGAAACCTGAGTGCCATAGATGTTGGCAATAGTAAATACAATGTAAATTTCAAAAAATTAGAATCTGTTTTTAATAGCTGTTTCTAAAGCTATTAATGAGATTTTCCTGTACAGTAACCAAGAGAGGAAGTTAGAAGAATGTTTTCAATGGCTGTACATACCATAATATTATTGTTAAAAAAGCATAAGATGAGCATTACTTTTAAGTTTACGTTGCAATCTCTGAGATGACTAGATTACTCCCTTCCTGTATAGCCATTGGAGCAGAATGTGGGGTAAAATTTTGCAATGGGAATACAATCAGAAATAAAATCCTAACAAAGGTAAAACATTCTCCAGCTCTACCCAGGATAAAAAATGTTTTGCCTTTTGTATACAGCCTTTCTCAACCAGGATTCTTTCGCAGGTAGCTCAGGGCTCCTTGAGCATTGGAAGATTGATGTATGGCCGGATTCTGGATATTTATGATTTAGTTCAAAATTTTGTCATTAAATTGTGTGCATTGCAGAAAACTCTGCATAGAACACAACACACTTGTAGGAACATGAACCTACTGCTGTACAAAGCCTTAGGTTCATACCTGCTTCAGGATCAAGCTATCCTGCACTGCTTCTTGTGGCACCTTGCCACTGGTTGCACGCATTCTTCCCAAAAAAACATTGTCTGTATATTGACTACAGTGAGGAGTACTTGTATTGCTCAATGCAGTCCCCATTCATTCTCTATAGAGCTGCAGCCAGGACAAGCTACATCCTAGATTGTAAGCTCTTCGGGACAGGGTCTTCTCCTCCTCCAGTGTCACTGTCTGTATTCGTCTGTCATTTGCAACCCCTATTTAATGTACAGCGCTGCGTAATATGTTGTTGCTATATAAATCCTGTTTATTATTATTAATAATATTAATAATGAAATATCTCTTGTGTCAAAGCCCTGCCTCTATCAGGATGGCTGCTTCCACATACATAATCTGGGTCCGATTTATTAAAGCCTCGGAGACTGGAGAGAGTGGAGACTATCATGAGATCACCCAGGGTCTTGTGGTAATTTAGTTTCTACAGTCTTAGAGAGCTTTATTAAATCAGGCCCAATGTATTTATGTGAAGGCAGCCATCCCGAATAAGTCATGTCAGATCCTTCAGCAAAAAGAACAGTGAGCAGCACAGAGATAACGTCGCCCAGCACAGGGATAAAGTCACCCATTCTCAACCCAAATCTAAGGCTGATGGAGGCTGCAGTGCCTCAGGTCTCACACTGTAGATATAGGGCTATGAGGCTGTATGTACAGCAATGCCGTAGCTCACTGACACAACAGGATTGCTCTTTATAGGAGAGGCTCGAGACACTTGTTATACTTCTCATATTACTGTTTAATACATTTAACACTTGTATATGTCCGGGTAACATAGAAAACCTCACTTTTTCAGTCCTGTTCCACTTTTAAAGCTCTCGGTCAATATTTGTCTTTGAAGGCTGGGATAAATATAACCCTGCAGAGCACAGCACGGTATTAGCAGTGTATTCTGCTTGTATAACCTTTTACCTACTTCCCATCATTGAGCTCCGATCGCCCCCGGTCCAGGGAAACCCTGCTCCCGGCTGTACCACGTCATGTGGGGGGAGCATTATTTAAGTAAAAGAAATACTATTCAACCTCGCCACATGTTTCGTCATCATTTAGAATTATATCCCGTTTTATATGTGTTTACACAAAAAGGGTAATTCTGTGTTATCGGTTAGTGTACATAAAGCAAACCTATCTACTAAAAAAGTAGCAGATTCCCCCTTCTGGCCTGATGGAGTGTTCCTGGGGATGACGCAGCGGGCCCTGTGACGCAGTCGGGTGAATGTGGGCGGGGCTGAGTGGCGGAGAAGCCGGTATTAAAGTAGAAGGGAGCCATAGCGGCTCTCAGGCGTTGTGTACCGGGGTGCGGAGACACGAAGCTGTGCTCAGCTTTATTGGCCTTTAGGTGGAGTAGTGCGGGGATGTATCAGAGTGCGGCAGGGAGGCTGTGCTCGGCGCTGAAAGACGTGCCCGCACTGTGCGCCTCCTCTCTGCGGCAGCAGCCACACCACTCCCCGGTGAGGAGCAGACCGCTCTCACCGCCAGTACTGGGCTCCCTCACCAGCTTCGGCTGCTGCCACAGTCTGGCCGGCTGGTTTGGGGACGGACCGGCTAAAGCGGTGTCTAACACGAACACTACGACGACAGCAGCAGTACCGGCGGGCGCAGCAACTGGGGGCCCCTCCAGAGCGGTGCCGAGAGCAGGTGAGTCTTTGGGGGGGTCACGTGATCGGGTGATGAATAGTGCCTGGTCACGTGGACAGGTGGTTGCCCGCCGTGTGCGGGTCTTGTGGCGGCTGGCAGGTCCCGTGATAGAGCCCCGCATACATCGGTGGTGTATGGCCGGTATAGCAGGGAAAGGATTGACCGATCAATGTCCTACAGATATAAAATGTTCCATGGCGGCCCCTAGAACGTGGTGTTCAGATGAATAGCTGCTGAATGTTCCAGGCTGTGTGTATTAAGCGGCCGATGAGTCCTTCCATTGTATTATGTAACCGCAGTATATGTGGGGGAGGGGAGCATGCAGGGACATTAGCAGGTACTGCAGTGTGATGTCAGCAACGGTCGCGATCAGTGTGTGATGTCAGCAACGGTCGCGATCAGTGTGTGATCTATTATAATGTGTGATGTGACTGATCAGTACATCCTGTGCTGCATGATAATTGTACCCTCATCTCCGCCATGATGAAGTAGCTCTGTATTAGTACAAGTATTGCCGGGGTCAGGGCCATCACTGGCCTTGTTTTACAAACACTATTAGGATAGAATGTGATAGAATGACATATAAAGCTACTTGTACACAACATTTGAACTGTCATGCTCGTCTTGGGAAGAAGGGTGATGTATATATGCTATACAGCGGACCCCCCAATTGTCTCATCAATCCATTATCCCCCCTCCTATTGTGAGTTACTCCCCCACCTCCTAGATTGTAAGCTCTTCAGGGCAGAGTCCCCTCCTCCTGTGTCACTGTATCTGTCATTTGCATCCCCTTTTTAATGTACAGCGCTGGCTAATATGTTGGTGCTATATAAATCCTTTTCATTAATAATAATTCTGTTAGATTGATGAACTGCTGCTGTGCTTTTCCATGGACTGGTACAGACCTGCCTTGGGATTAAACAATCCTGTTCTACGCTTGGTGGCTGGCACCTTGTTGGGCCCTTTCAGTCCTTCTCAGCAAATTTCTGGTTCTTAAAGATCCAGAGTCTACAGATGTGGTAGCAGTGAGATGTACCGCTTGCTGCCACCCTCATTACTTCTGTATGGGGCTGCTGTGTGTAGAAGTTGCTTGTATGGTGTTTCCTGGCATGGGGAACTGGTAATCAGAACCTCATAGCCCAATGAGGCGGGCACAGTGGGGTGCTTTTTGCTCATCCACTCCATAGACCAGAATGGTGCTGTCTGTACAGCGCTTGTTCATTTGGTGCCCACATCAGCAAGCTTTGGTCTAAAGAATAATGCTGGTTATTAGGATTACCATATTTCTTCTTACTAGCAGCAGGCATTTAGTCATCAGTAGCAATGTCTCCGGATGGAAGAGCATTTATTGTATTATAAACCTGTTTTGGCACAGTGATTCATCTGATTACGCACACACAGATTTAGTAATACGTTGAGAAACCTTCCAGCGTTCCTTATTGCACCCAAAGGATGTCTTAGCAGACTCTTTGTCTAATACACACAAGTTGTACTATTTGTTCAGGCGGAGGTGGCGATTATATATTAGACGCGCTTCTCTCTGATTTTCTTACACGGACATGATCCGCTCACTGATGGGGTCATTTTATTTGTGGTTTATTATATGTATGCATACTGAAATCATTTAGAAATCTAGGCGTTCTTTATGTACAATCCCCACAATGAAAAGATGCACACAGTTGCTCTTTTCTTTTTTTAGAGTTGGATCAAACTTGTAATTCAGTTCAAATTCAGGACTTGGTTGATTAATGTTCCGAATCCAAAATATCCCACGTGGTTTTTGTATTTCTTTTAACATTTGGCATATAAACCACCTGGATTTGTCCAGGCTTGATGTAATGATCACAATACAGTCAGAGATGGAATTCTGCACATACTACCCTTGTCATGAAGCCAAGGACAGGCAGACTGGCATAGGGTGCTCAGGTCCAGGTATAACTCTCCTGTACTGACACTAGTTGGAATGTAAACCGTTCACCTGGACAGAACATGTCACATGTTTTCCTTTTGGCTAATTCCAATAATAGTTTGCATTGACAGCTCAGAAGATTCCAAGGAGCTGTGATTGCTGACTGTCTGTTGTAGTGTCTCATTACTGACACTAAGGAGGTTTGATAGGAAAATTTCAGAAGTCCTTATGTCATGGGTTGTCTTGCTTTATCACTTTATTTTAGTTGTGATTTCTTCCATATTCCCCTCCTATATGTTCTAGTTGCAGCTAACTCTCATGTGAGGCCCATTGAGCCTAAATGTATTTACCACCTTAACGCATACAAAGAAAATATTGAATCAGTTTTGACTGATAGTCTGTTACGGTTTTTCAGTTTCCTTCCTGTCCTTGTCAAACTATCTTGGTGCCCTGTTTAGGTTGAAATTGATATATTCAATTTGCAAGCTGCCAAAATAAATTTGGCAGAAAGACTAAAATGTTTGTTAAAAACAAAAAAAATTTTTTTCCTTCAACTAGCTTAACTTACCTGTTACTGTTTGTCTTTTCTTTTCCTTGAAACTCCCAACTAATATCTGTGGCTGCAATGTAAAAATGATAATGTTGGCACTCTATTAGCCCATTACCTATTTAGGAATGAGGTCCTTGTAGTGTACGTTGTTTGCCACTAGATGTCGCTGTGTCCCATTCTATAGATGGCGTGTTCATGTGACCATGAAGTTTAAATTTCATGATGTCCTGCTAGGAACACGCAGCGCCCTGTAAGCTGGTAACATTGACAGCTCTCCTCAGGTGTGTATGTCAGATTTGGCTTTACTCTGCATGGTTTTCAGTGACATTTGCAGTGTAGGTGTCCATTAGCTGCAGGGGGTGGGTTTAGTCAAGTGTCGCTTATTTCTTCCTTCATGGCTGTTTTTCAGGTCAATGCCACTGAAGAGGGGAAGATTGTATCCTGGGGATCAGCCATACCACGCTGCTGGCTGGCAAAGCAGTGATAAAGCAGTATTTATTGTTGGCATGCCAGCCAAGGTCATAGAGGTTAAGCAGCATAGGTTTTAAGGAGGGGCCTGGGCTCTGCTAAATTAAACAAATATAATCTTGTGTAACCGTCTCTGCTGGCTGTAACCGGGCACAGCGATATTTTTAGACGCCTCTTCCTGTGTAATGCTTTTGGCCAGAACCAAACATTGCTGTTTGTGCTTTTGTGGCACACTGTTTAAAACACAACTTGGGGCCACTTACAGATGCAGCTTTACACTGCAATGTTTAGTGAGGTAAAAAGTTTAGATTATTGCTATTCAGGGTGTTTTGCATGCAAAACTTTAGGGGTGGGGCAATGTAGAGGAGTATTTTTTTAAATACATTTTGTATTTTTTGGTTTGTAAAATTTTCATTGATGGAATAGTTTTGATGTTTGGACACGGAGCACAAGACACTATTAGAGTAATGGAGGGGTTGGCTTATGTAAAGAATGGTGGGACAGAGATTACCCAGGAGCCTCACCAGAGACCTCGATGACCCCCCCCCCCCCCCCCATTCTTCAATATTTAAATAAAAAAAAACTGTCTTTATGCAGTGACATTTGTTTTCCTTTCCCTGTATGTTACTGTGAATGCAAACCTCTGTGTGCTAATGCAATGCTTTACATTTTTTTGTACTGCTAAACACTGAGGCAGTATTGGTGTTTAAAAACCCTCAGGGAGGGAAAAAGACTTATAGTGCTCCCAACCTCATCACTTACCAAGACCCTTTCCTCGTCAGGCCTGTTGCCTGACGTTCCATTCTCAACACTTGCCCTACTCTGGTCAGCAACTAGAAGAAAGCCTAGATGGATAGGAATGAGGTCACATGACTACTCTATGTACAGAGAGCACCATAGCAAAACCTGTGAGCACAGAATGCATTGCACAGGGAGGTTTGTATGTGGGTGGTCATGTTACAGAATGTCATTTGAGAAGTTCCAGTGTGTAAGCAGTTGTGTATTGCCAAATGTTTATTATTGCATCAGATTCCCTCCTCCCATTGATTAATTTTACAAGGTCAAGGTACAGGGTTTTTGTCCTAGCTTCGCTACTAGGATGTCTGTAAGCTCAGTAGTAAAGCCAGGGTGACAGCTATATGGCCAAAAGTATTCTATCCTATATATACCTCAACACTGTGATTCTGTGGACCGGTCGAGTGACTAGTTATAACCTCAGCTTTTTATTGCTCCTTTTGACTCTGTAGAGAATGCACCCAATGTTTTGTTGGGCACAGTCACCAGGATATAAAGTGAGGGAAATCTGTGGATACGTCTGTCACTTCCTGCTGTATCTCAGGAAATGGAAGTGGTGGACAAAATCACAAAAACCTTCAAGATCCTGATTCACTTCAGGTTCTAAACACGACTCCTGAGGTCTACATAATATCATAGAAATAGTTTGCTGGGAAAGTTGCACAAGTCTCTAGGTCTGCTCTCTCCGAACACATAGAAAGCCAGCAAGCTGTATGTAGAACATCAGACAGACGGATGCCCTTGTCGGTCACTTGTGTGGCTTATGGTCTGACGTGTTTAACTTATCCACTGATGGGGTTTAGACAGACTTAGTGGCAAGGTGATATAAACCCTTCCACACTGACTGGAGGATAGAGGACAGTGGTTTGGTTTGTGAATTGTGTCCATTTGGTGTGACAGACTATTCAGGCAGAATGGATGTACAGATTGCTATTCCAATCTCCACAAGGATTACTGGATACCATGTTGTATCTGCTCAAGGTAGGGCATATGAATCTTCAGTGCTCCACATTCGTGAAGGTACATGTGCATCCTAAAGTATATATGGTTACTCTACCTGACTTTAGTGTCTTAAACTGAATTTTATTTCTAGTGTAGATTTTTTAAAAATTGGAATTTTTTGTATCCAGAAAATTTAGTAGCAATTTTGATTGCAGAAATACAAATTAAAACTCTTCAGGAAGAGAGGACTTCCCTCCAGCTTACTATGTTGCTGCCCTTTAGCAGTTACTTTTAGACAGAAAATATCTTATCCTGGGACTCTTTCATGTCTTCTCCTCTGGTTGTGACAAGTCGACTTGTGTTCAGCATCTTCTTTCTACATCAATATGTTTGTACTGTGTCCTATATGTCCCTGGCTATGTACATACATCACACAGAACTGTCTAACTGCAGGCACCTCATACTGAAAAGTACCCATCAGCTCCTCTACTGCCTTTGTGTCCTCGGAGAAAACCACACTGAATAAAGTGGTCTAATGAGGCAGATCTTAAGCCCATATCCAAGCACTATCTATTTACTGGAATTTCAGAAATATTTATATAGATAAAAACAAATACTGTAGATCTAGAATTCTGACATTCAGTTAACCTAAAGTATTTTGTTTGCTCCAAAGTGAGGTGCATTAAACTTGACCATTCTCACCATTTGGAAAGAAACGCCTTGATTTCTCTACTAAAAGCTCAACATTTTATATTTTTATAAGAAAAAAAAATATTTTACTGTGCATGTGTGAAAACGGAGTAATTCTTGCCATAAAATCCACTTTGTTGTCTGTGCTACTTATAGCAGGATATTTTGTGCTAATATTTGCTGTTCTCTAATGCTCAAGGTCCCAGTATTGGTGTTTGTCTGTGTATAGGGTAAGCAGCTAATATGGTGTAAATAAAATTTCTCATTTTTGAATTCTCACATTGATCCAAGTACAGTTTTGATTGTCTCTTTATTCATGGCTCAGTCAGATTGTCTATTAAAACCTATATCCTTTTGTATATTTTTCTTAGTGCCGTTATGTTTTTAATCCCCACTGTTTCACTGGGGTCAGCTTTAACAATTGACTTCTTCTTTTTCCAGTCTGTTCCATGGGAAACAGTACTAGTCGCCTGTACAGTGCTCTTGCCAAGACTCTCAGCAGCACTGCAGCCATCCCTCAGCCTCAGGACTACCTGGAACAGTCGGAGCATGACCAACTGGAACCACTGGATCCCAACGATCTTCTGGAGGAATGCCAAGCTGCCCTTAAGGAAAGACCTCCTCGGCTCAATAGAGAATTTGTCTACCACAGAGAAGATTGCAACAGCCCCCACCCTTTCAGGGTGATGCAGTGGAATATCCTTGCTCAAGGTATGTCATGTAAAAATGATCACATATGTAAAAACAGTGTGCCATTCTCACCATGTCTGTGAAATAATATAAAGGACGGGTGTATGTGGGCTATGGGAAACTAATCAAACTTGCTGCTGTCTGCTGAGCACAGCCTTAATGGTACACAGAGTCCTCTTACGGTCTCATGTGGATTCATTGGGCTGGACAAGCAAGGTGTACACTTCTTCGTGGCACAATGGAATAAAAATCCTATTCAAAAACGTTCAAGTGCTTTCACAAGAAAAGCCAGGGGCAAGCATGCATCTCTGGAATAATGCTCTCCATGTTCAGTGGAAGCTAAAATTGGAAAGTTTGGGAGGTCCATGACGGTCTACTGTGAACTCCAGACAGACATTAAGAATATTGTATTCAATCCATTTACCAAAGATAATTTTTTTTAGGCAAGCAAGAGTATCAAAGTGTTGGTTTTGACCTCATAAAATTGATCAGGATTCTGATGCTTTGTATACTACTGTCACAAGTCAACAACATTGGAACGTACCTGGTGATCAGGTGGTGAGAAATGTTTATTGTATTACAGTAGTTGGTGAAAGTTGCTGTTTGACTTCATTCTGAAAATGCTACTTGCCTGTTATTGTCTGTTTTCAATCACGAACCCAAAATAAGCATGCAATGATTCTCAGAACAAGTTTTACCATTCGAGGGGTATTCCCCTCTGTGTTGTACTTGTCACCAAGATTTTAGATTTATATTTTTCTCACAGTTGCTCCTAATAGCAGTAATAGAACTGCTTTGCTTAGTGAAGATGAGTTGATGAGATGCATTGCTAACCTGCCGGTGTTGCTTCTTTCTTGGCAGCCCTTGGAGAAGGCAAAGATAACTTTATCAAGTGTCCAATGGAAGCACTGAAGTGGGAGGAAAGAAAGTACCTGATCTTGGAGGAGATCCTTATTTATCGCCCTGACGTCTTGTGCCTGCAGGAAGTGGACCACTATTTTGATACTTTCCAGCCAATACTCAGTAGATTAGGTTACCAATGCACTTTTCTAGCAAAGCCATGGTCCCCCTGCCTTGATGTCGAGCGCAACAATGGGCCTGATGGCTGTGCCTTGTTCTTTTTACAAGACAGATTTCAGCTGATCAGCAGTGCCAAATTCAGGTTGTCTGCTCGGTCACTGAAAACAAACCAAGTGGCTATTGCAGAAATCTTGCAGTGTAAACAGACTGGCAGACCGGTGTGCATTGCTGTTACCCACCTGAAGGCCCGCACTGGGTGGGAGAGATTCAGGCTTGCACAGGGCTCTGATCTCTTGCGGAATCTGGAATCGCTCACACAAGGGGCCAAAACTCCCCTAGTTGTATGTGGGGACTTCAATGCAGATCCAACAGAGGAAGTATATAAACGGTTTGCTTCCTCAAGCCTGAATCTGAACAGTGCCTACAAGGTGCTCAGTGAAGATGGTGAGACCGAACCTCCCTACACAACCTGGAAAATCCGACCCACGGGAGAGTCCTGCGATACCTTAGATTATATTTGGTATTCCAAGCATGCTCTGAAAGTTAATGCTGCCTTGAGTCTGCTTACAGAAGAGCAGATTGGGCCAAACAGGCTGCCATCTTTCACCTACCCATCAGATCACCTTTCCCTGATCTGTGACTTCAGTTTCAACATGGACCCAGAGAGGTTGTTATAGATGATGGACTCTGAACTGTAGTTGGTGAAAAGTGATGCAAGTTCTTACACTGTATGTGCATGGGACATTTCCTGATGAACCTTCACATTATTTTCAAAGTTTATTGCAGAATTGGTGGTGTTTTTGCGAAGACGTTTGGTGGGATTTGTATGGTATCTGTTCAAAGGGAACTATAGCATTTTTAGTACGTGACCCCAGGTTCCCTGAAGGCAATTAGTCATTCACTTTTTGACAAGCTTCCTGATTTATTTTAAAAAAAATCTTCTCGAGAACTATGTGAATATCTGTATATTGGGTAAAAAATTCTTGCAAAACCACTAAAATTACAGTATGAACCAAGTAGTAAAGTAATAGAAAGGGGTTCTAGTTTGGTCACTGTGAGGCAGTACTGAGCAGATGTCACAGCATGCATAATATCACGTCACCTCTATGAGCCCTATAAACAAATTACTCCTAATTATTAATGGCTTTAAAATATAAAGAATTTATGATAAGGTATTTTATTATGCTGATAAAACTATGTGGTTTGCATACGTGTGCGTTATGCAAGGTAAACTTATCCATGTAGGTTACATATAATTCTTTTTTATGTCCCCTGTATGTGTATGTATATATAATTTTTTTTTTCACTGGGTTGTAGCATTTTCTAAACCAAATGCCTTTTTTGTAAAGAAGTGCACATCCATTCAGTTTACTGTATCGGGTTGTTAGTCATTTAAATGTCACGATCTCAAAGTATTTATTTTTCTACATAAAAACTATTAACTAGTAATATTTATTTAATTTTAAGAGTTTCTAGGATTAGCCAACACTTCTTTGTAACCATAAAATATTTTGAAGTGCAATAGAAGATTTGCCAGTTGCAATGTTGTACCCTGACCTCAAGTCGGTGTATTCTTAAGCTATACATACAAGAAGCTGAATGTTCACATCCTGAGGGTTCCTTATTTAGAAGGAACTGCCTGAATCACATTAATCCTCAATGCAGATGTGTTTTCATGTCAGTAATCAACACTGATTTTACCTTTAATCCTAACCGTATTTTGTTTAGTTTTATAGAATTTCAGGACACCTAAATGTTCTCTATTTCAATGGAATGTGAAATTCCAGATTACAGTCTATTTCTTTTGAGAGGTAATGACAATATTGTTAATTGTATTAGAAGGGATTTGATAAGACCAAAGTACTCTATTGTTTGTTACTGTGCAAATAAAAAATCCACTTACAAAAAAAAAAGTTTTTTTTTTTTTTGTCATTCCACATGATGTATGTTTTATGTACTTGGATATATTTTATTGGCTTCACCAGTTTTACTTCAGTAAGCTCTCTATGCTGAAAGCCTAATCAAAGCTTTACAAAGAAAGCTTCAAAGTCAAACTTTTCAAAATGCAGCCAATCTGTAAAGTCTTGTCTTGAAGCGTACATATACCATCCATTGCAGAGAAAGTTTGAGCGGCACTCCAAATACAAAGCACCATGTAATTGAGTATTCAAAGTAGTTACTGGGCCCTGGAGGTGAGGTTCTTGCTGTGGTCAGTAACTAAATTGCTACCTAGGAGCAGGATTACGGGATGCAATGTATGAGGAAGCAGTCACTTTGAAGAAGGGTGTGCTCTATTTTCTCTGAGAAATACTGAGCTCCAACCAATTGAAAAATAGGGCTGCTGCTGATGAATGTTCACTTGTTTGTTCTAACACTGGAAAACAGAATGCCTAACAACTGGCAACATTGATTGTGAGCTTCATCCACAGCAAATTATAATTTCATACCATAAACCACAACATCAAGGCGTTTTGTGAATAGCATAAAATAACAGAAATGTTTCACTGGTGGGACAGTGTATCAAAGACCTGTTTGGATATGGTGACTGTAAACGTACACATCCTTGGCCAATACAATAAACATTAAAGGAGGGAAGCATTGCTCCCTGTAGCAAGTTCTTTAACTTGATTTTAAAAGTCTACATGAGATGAGAGGATGGAAGAGGTCTGAGGAAATCTGCCTACACCTCAGGATCCTCAGTCTGAGATTGAAGACACTTGTTCTTGGAGAAATGAAATGCCCCGCAATTTTCCAATTAGGGAATAGATCAACACTGTCATGGAAGCCAAGGGGAAAGGAGAATAATATTATTCTGATAAATGGTCAGGTAATACTGGTGATTTTTTCACCATTAGTATTCAATGATTGTACAGCTGTCTAGTTCCATCTTGTTTCTTTGGAAGGCATTTATATTCCTTAAAAGATTAACATTCCTGACTCCTATTCACACGCAGGTTAGCAGTGGTTGTGACTTTACAGCAATAAATGACAAAAAAAGACGGCACACCCTAGTAAAGTTTCTATATGTCAGTCTATCCTAGATGTGACACTGAGCCTCCATGATTAGAAATGAGAAATTAGATGTACAGAAACAGTGCATTGGAGCAACCTAGACACTTAAATGGGCTGCACAATTAACAAACCTGGTTGCCCTTGTGACACACTATAAAAACTCCATATTAGATCAGAGCTTTTTACAGTAAATTGATACAATCTTTTACCTGAGGGTCAGGAAACCAGATAAAACTGAGCTGTGATGGTTTCATATTTACATATTGTTGCAGGTCACTGAAGAAGGCTCCAGATATTGCGAAGGGGTCCAGTGCAGCAGAAGGTAATCTCAGGTTCCAGGTAAAGCAACCATTGCCACCAAAAGCTTTTTAGCCATCTGCAGAGGGGACATTTTTTGTACTGACCATTATTTAAGCAACATCCTTCTTTTCATCCTTCTTGGAGGTGGCCATTGCTGACCTCTAACTCTAAAACTTACTAGTTGCCTAGCTGCAATACTGATCCACTTCAAAACTTTCTTTTTACTAGAGCAAGTACATAGAACATGAGTTTTGATTGTGGGGAAAGCAGCATATTTTTTGTTTTTATATGGGTATAATGATCAAAGTTAATCACCCTGTGCACCACCTTTGTCTTTAGAAGAACAGCAGCTGATTAGCAGAGCCTTGGAAACCTATATTAAATAAACAATGGAGACGTCTATTACTTATAGTTTTCATGGATTGCTGTTCCAATTTAAAGGCAGCTGATACAGACTGCAGGAAATGTGTGACTGAGCTTCTGGCTGTAACTGACCAATAATGAAGACAGTGACAGGTCAGAAAAATAATGTAACTAACAAGAGGGTGCAAGAAAGGAGGGAGTGCAATATTCCAATTACCATAGTGGGCAACCTAGTAAAGTGCATCACCAGGTAAGCGAATAGGGAAGGGTTAGATCGTCTTTTTTTGCCATCTTAGATTTATCCGCATCTGTCCTGCTGAACATAGTGCTGTCCCCAGAACAGTAAATAAGAAGAAATCGTTCATTTTGGACATCTATTTTTAAGACAAGTCTCAAAGAAATGCTCAACACTTAGGGAGATTTCCTACAATCTCCTATGGAGTGAAGGAAATATCACCAGTGATTCACTATCAAAAACTAAAGAAAGTTTCCCTATATACATACTTTAATTATGAAGAAGGAGTTGTCCTGAAAAAAGAAAACCCTACCTCAGGACAATACCGGTGAACATTCCTTTGTCCTCTGGCTTATTTTGTCAAAACTTCCAGAGTTCAGGTCCTGTGAAGTTAGACCACACCACTCAAGAGAATATTAAACCCTGCGGTGACAAGAAAGCTCTGGGCACACTGGGAAAATTTCCTGTAGGTCCCCAGTACACACACACACACAGGAGGGTGACAGACAACACTACAGATGAAATGGAGGCCTTTGGTTCGTGTTGGCACTCAATCACAAAAGCAGAAACTTGTAGGATTAATAGGTTAATTTACCAGCAAAACAAATATAGCACTACTATATTTAGCAATAAAGAGGGAGCTATTTATGGAAAGGTACTTTTTTGGGTTACATACACGAGGAGTAACATGTATACAAGAAACATAAATGTTCAATAAGGAGACACAATGAAATTAACTTTCTATATTGCAGTAAAATCTACTTGAATACACTTTGAAACAAGAGTACAACAAAATAGAATATACTTCAAATGTTGAATATACAAACTATTGTAGTTCATTCTGAACACTGGTACTTTGTCCCCAACCCTCCCTAAAGTGTCCCCATCATAACTAACAAAATAGCAGGCTCCAAACATCTTTCTCTCCGAAAAAAAAAAAAACTCATGCGTGCAATGACCTTTCCAAACAGATAGCAAAAATTGAAATGTATGCATTGATTGTGGTGACAAAAGCATGTTACCCTAAAAGGCCAGCTTGCCTTTTGTTGTGATGTCCCCAATCTCACCCTCTCATATGTAGACTATTTCAGCCATGAAGATAAAAAAAAAAAGAAAACAAAAGTGTCAGATTTTTAACTACCATATAAAATATGTTACAGTTAATTCTATGCCAATACTGTGCTAGGTACAAGATTTTCCTCCATGTTTTCTAGAATATATTTATATATAAAAAGATTGCTTTACACAAAACAAGCCCATTAGCTTATTTTAAGGAAACAAAAATAAAACTGACTCAGTCTAAGGCTTTCATATGAAATATGCTTTCTAAATTCTCAGTTCCAAATTTCATTTGCACTTTTCTTTTCACAAACTTAAACGGGAGTCTCATCTTGCTCTCTCTCTGCATGCACATACTTGCCTTTGCAGAGGTTTTAACATAGCACCGGTTAAGAGAGGGCTATTTGTACACAGTGGTATAAATTGCTGGTATTAAAAAGAAATTATATATACTGTAAATATAAAGCAATAATAATAATAAAAAAATTTAGAAAACAAAAAAAAGTTATAATTTACAATTGCCACGTTGACCTAATCTTGAGTTTCTACTTTGGGAAAACAAACAGCCACTCTGAAAAGTAATTTTAGTGTTCGACTTTTTACCTAATGTAACCTAGAAAATATATAGATCTATATATATTTATGTGTTAATGAACGCTTTGGTCCCTTTAGTTTTTGTTTTCCTTAGCTGTAAATGTGTTAGAGGCATTATTCCCATCAGCGTGTTTGGGCACAGATCCCACTGAAAACATAGGAAAAACTCCAGTAAAATGTTCATTTCTTTGAAACTCCACGTATACACATGATCTGTCTTTGCTTTATAGTCTCACAGGACTTGAACCTTCTCCCTTCACTCCAGGAAATAAAGTTTATTTTATTGTCAGTTTGACCCAAAACATGACGGATGGAATGTCTCATTTATCACACACCACCGTCCCTTCTTGTTTGACAGTCACTGGCAAGGTGAGACCAGAGGAAGGAGCACTAACAACCACAACATGTGTTACTGTTTTGCCTGTGTCTGCAGGTTTGTCATCTTTCACCAACTGAAATGTCTTCATTTCTCCGTCTGGCCTGCTCACCACTATGTCAGACTTCACGTCAGGTCCTTTAATAAGGGTGCTGATTACTCGTGGTGGTGTCTGACAGCGGGCTTGTTGCGCTGGCATTGCTAGTCTCATAACAGGGGTGCCATGGGCAATCGACACAGGAGTTAGTGCTCTGACAGTCAGCGGGGTGCCCATGAGATTTAAACCCGCTGCTCCACTCAGATTAGGCTTGGTTTGGAGCTGACACTGGGTGAGCTGAGTAGTTGGGATAGTAATGATTTTGGCAGGCTGCACTGTGAATTTGTCACTTTCTGTGGAAGCTGGCATCATGGTAGGTATTGTTTGAATGACAACCTTCGGTGCTGTACCAGTTGTAGGGCTGGTGTTTGCCATCAAGGGGGTTCCGGTGTTCATAGACTGGACGGCCAATGTGGATATCTTTTGTCCTAGGGACGCCATCACGAGAGGCACTTGCATTGCAACACGGACAGTCCTGGTAAAAACATGAAACAATATTTAATATAGGTCGAATGCTTTGGATTACACTCAAAAATAGAAAAACCTTCAAATATGTATATCATTTATTGAGCTAATTGTATCAGCTTTCACCAGACGCCCTTATGAAAAAGAAGGCCGTAGGTTCAAAATGGATTTGCATGCTACTGATACTACATTTTTTTCTATAATAAATCATTTCCTTTACATGTATTGCATTAAACTCTTGGGATATAATTAAGGATCAGACAGTTTATAGCAGAACTATCACTAACCACCTCAGACCAAAAAAAAAAAAATGGTTTGAAAGATGTCTCCGAAAAGTGATAGGAAACATTATTTGGAAGTTACATTGTCTTTACTCTGTTTTATATAATAGGCTGCCTGCAATCTTCATGTCATCAGCTACATGTATATAGCTTAAATGGTTAAAATTCAGAATGATCTGTCAGTACTAAAGAATGTCTGAAAGGTAAATTGTTTTTTTATAGAGTAGGGAATAGTTATTTTTTTCTATGACTAGGTAGATTTACTGGTCACTGTCTGCCCAATAGATAAAGTATTTTTTACCAACATTGGAGAAACATTAAGTAGTTATCACCAACAACAGGTGTTGAAAGAGAAAATAAAAAGACAGCAAACAAAATGTGATAGGGGCTCAAAACCCATCAGCCCCTTACCCAAAAAAAAAAATAATTTTATATATTTATATTTATATTTTGGGAGCTCTTTATAGCAATTAAGAAATAACAGATTCATCCAATTTCCTTTCTTCCCACATTCTAGATTTTCTTCATAAACTCACACTTATAATAAACTGATCTCTGCCCCCATCCCTAAGAACAACCAAGAATACATACACATAATCCAGTGTGATTATAATAAAAAAAAGCCTAATTGCAATCAATCATGACTCTTACACACATCATCACTTGTAACAGGTTAAAAAGGGGATCCAACCCCTCCTGTGTGGACTCATCGTTTTGGATCGCTCCTATTTGGGATCAGATAAAACACCAAATATTACCTGTAGGTTTACTTTACTTGCATTTGAGAATTACCAAAATGAAATCTAATTTACATTAAAATTTAACTTGTTCCATCTAATACACTTTTAGCTCACGGATCATGTAATGCTTTGCCCTGAGGTCAGATGACTTCCGATGCCACAATTTTTGGAACGGCAATTAATGCGGGCTATATAAGTTTTTTTTTGCTCATTTTCAATGTTTCTAACAAAATGTGTAAAAAGTTGACCAATGGAATTTGTAAACAAACCTCGGCGCTGGGGTTGGTGTTGTGCTGTTAGGAGAGGTAGGAGCTGTCTCACTCCCAGGAGAAGCCAAGTTGGCAAATCGGGGCTTCCGGGGTGAATTCTGCTGGGTCGGGCTTTTCTCCAGACGAGACGGCATTGTCATTTTAATAATTCCATCTGAGGGCATAGATACACGCTCCAGAGACTTGTCATCTGCAGGAGACACCATCTCTTCCACGCAGGATTCACTTTTCTCATCTTCTATAACCACTATGTTCTTGGGCATCTCCTTGAACTGGTACACCAGTCGCTGGCCTTCCACTTTTGCTAGAATTCCTCTTTGATAGTAATACCTACAAAAACAATAGCATGAAATGTATTTCGGAGTTTACATTAATTTTACAAGACACATAAATAAAAAGAATCTAACTTAGCAAGATTATACAAACAATGAAACAATACTACCTTGAATTCATGATTACTATTAATCCTAATCTGTAATTGTTTTCTAGTGTACACACTGTACTTTTGGTGCTGCACAGAAGCAATATAGCTGACATGACAGTCTTATATAAGGCAGGTGAATGTACACACATACTGGATTTTAAAAAGGATCAGCATGCTTGCTCGGTTACCTCAAGGCTCGGCCCATAGTCTCATAATTCATATCAGGTTTGTTCTTGTGTTTTCCCCAAAGTTTTGAAACAGCTTTGGAGTCCACGAGCTTAAAGATGCCCTTCTCCCTCTGCGTCCACTTAATATATCTAGGGCAAGTGTTCTTATCTTGAAGCAGATCTAACAGAAACTCCCAGAGGTAAGTTGTATTTCCTAAAAAGACATAAAAATAAAAACTGACGTTATAATCACAGTAGTTAAAGTTCCATATTTATAAAAAATAAAAAACTCACATGACAGGTTAAGTGAACAACATTCTTTTAGTGGAGGAGCAATATATTAGACGATTATAGAGTGATGTGATAAAATCAGGAAAAATTGGAAAGTCTAAAAACCTGAGCAACTTTGACGAAATACAATTTGTTATAGCTACGTAGTCCAAAGAAGGACAAGCAGTGATAGTGTCACCCCAGAATCATTGGTGTATGCGCGGATATTGCAGAAGCGCTGGTGTCTCTGGTCTCACAGAAGAACGACTGTGGTGCAAACTGGTGGCAAATGTAATGCTGGTCACTAAGCTATAGGATAGGACCCCTTCATAGGTCTTCTAGAATTGAAGGCTTAACTAGTTAGAGGTGTTTTTATAACGGGAAACAATACAATATTGGCCAAGTTTTAATAATTTGGCCAAGCACATTTTTGTCTTTAAGCCAAGCACCACAACCCTTACTAAACTACATATGTACACCTCTTGCGTGATATGTTTTGCCTGTGCCATCCACTGGCAGAATATTTCAATTGACAGATTTCTGTATACTAAAATATTAAACTGTCTGCATGCTAAGGAAATATTTATTGCCTGGTCTCACATAATGGAAATAAATTATTTATACCTTTGCCTTCTCTTGGTTTTTTCTTTATACCCAAATCTGGGGATCCATTGGCAAAAGTGGGTTGCTGAACCTTTGGTTTACGACCAGCTGTACAATGTGAGAAAAAAATGTAATTAAACAAACTGCAAAAATAAAAAACAATTGTTTATACAGCAGTTTATAAAACTTTTCAGATTCACAGTCACACTCATACTTTATATTGGCGTGTTACTCATTACTACGTAATACCAATGTATTATATGCATGTCCAACCAAAACTAGAAAGAACAGGGCTAGAAATGAAATAAAAAGGTCTTCCTTTTTACTAAAAATTGGCCAATAAAAAAATGTTCAGGGTTCAATTCATTCATGGTAGCACAATAGCATCTGTTGTCAAAGTAAAATCACTGCTTCACGGACGCCATTAGAAAGTATAGTGGGTTGCAATTGCTGACCCCATACTAGTTCCCCTTCTATCATGCTGATCCTATGGCTTTGATCTCTGACTTGGTACAGTTTGTTTAATACCGATTCTGACTACACGCCAGGGTCTTTCAGTAATGAAGCCAAGAAACCGGCATTTTCATAAATACAACAACAATGCCAGCCCATGTATCTCACTCAATATAGTTTTCCTTTAAAGAGTGCATATATACTTTTGGAACAGCAACAAAAACATAGCAGTGTGATAGACAAAACAGAAATAGTATTCCTACCTTTCTTTTTTTTCATTGGCTCTCCAAGCTCCAGAGATATGGGAATAGGAGAGGCATCCATAGGCTCAGAGTCTTCAGTGGACACTTCCACCACAGTTTCTGTAATAACATCCGGCCTCATGGCAGCATGGATGAATTCGGGGGTGGATACGCATGGTGGGACATACACTTCCACTGTAGGGAAATAAAAAAAGGAAAAGGAGTTACATTGTGCAAGGGTGAACATTTCCTTTATTTTTATGTTACTATGTGTCCAACCGCATATTATGCTTTAGGATTACCTAGTATAGAGCAGTGGTCGCCAACCTTTTTGACCCTGCGGACCACTAAAAATTACCGGCTCCTGACCGCGCATGCGCAGGGATCCAGGTGTCACTCAAAGGGGAGAAACCTCTCCAATAGTGACGACATGATAGGCATAACCCTGCCCACTTCACATCGCAGATCTGACCCCAAGTCCTGCTTCTGACCCCACTCTGGGGTGCACCGGCCAGAGCTGCGGACCACCAAAATTTTTTGGAGGACCACCGGTTGGCGACCGTTGGTATAGAGAATTCCGGTGTGAATACGAACTGATGGAACCGGCTATTCCCCAACTCTTGTTTTTCATATTAGTTCTAGTCTAACCAATGTTTTAGACTGCACAGAGCTACACTTCCTAATGTAACAAGGCAACGGGTGTGAATGTGTGTAGTCATTCCCAAATTTTACAAATAAACCAGGTAGTGCACAACAGTCATATTTTTCACTAACCTGCACGATAACAGCAGAAAAGAAATCTAAATATTACCAACACATTCATTTATGAAGCATCATGTCAAGTACTGATCCAACATATTGTAAGCTCTTTGGGGCAGGGTTCTCTCCTCCTGTATCACTGTCTGTATTAGTCTGTCATTTGCAATCCCCATTTAATGTACAGCGCTGCGTAATATGTTGGCGCTATATAAATCCTGTTTAATAATAATAATAATAATATTGTTAAGGGTTTTTTTTTTGTTACTATCAGTGTAAACTTTTTTTTTCTCTAAAGTTATTATTTTACTATTTATTTCTATAAAGTATTTATGCAATTTTCCCAGATTCTACTGGTATAGTGTTCTGTATTTACAAGACAGTAATTCTGTATATGCTCCGGACTTATAAAAGACCACCATTTCAGTTAGTCTGAGCATAACGAGAAGCTGTCTGGGATCTGCCAGACTGGGTGACCGTCATACCATGGGAATGGGTACTATAGAGCTCCCCTAAATTATTAGTAAACTTCAATAATGATGACACAATGGATAAAAACTGTTAAAAGAAAATACACCAATGGCATAATTTACATTTGGGCTGGGTTTACATCTGTTCAGAACATCTGATCATTACCGGGTGTTGTGCCACAGGTTGCCTTGCATTGTGGTAAGGCTGCCCAATAATGTAAATCGGCTACCAAATGCATGACAGGGCTGGAAAAAAGCTGCAGGGGCATCTTAACATGGAGCACCACAACACACCAAGCCTAATAAATCACAATTAACTCCACCCGCTGGCTCTACACACTTACAGATCCTTGAAATGTTCCATGGACTATCAACAGTGCGTTGAAATGCCGGATCATTTGCCAAGCAGCAGAGAGGAGCAGCCCTTCAAACATTCCTAGCAACACGGTCTAGCCTGGCATTATGATGCCCCTACTCAAGAAGGTACATTCATATAAAATGTACCTGTGCCAAACAAACAAAAGCACACAAGTTTAATCTTGTCTGAATAAAACAAAAACATGCACCAAAGCCAAGTATTACATAAAAGGCATACAGACTACAATAAGTGCTGGACTGATTGATACAAAGAATGAAGTCATGTCCCTGGAGGAAAGGCAATTCATTATATTAGTTTTAGCATAACCTGATCATCTAATATAAGAAAAAATTACTTAAGCACATCTCATCTCTTTGTATTTTTTAAATGTTCAAAACATAATCCGGAATGCCAAATCAGACCAATCAGAACAATTTCAAAATGTAAAAACCCAAATCAAGGCAACAGATTTCACCTTACAGGTACAATCACTAGAAAACAAACCTGAATTCTGATTGGTGAAAAAGTTTTGATCATCTCATTGAATGATCGTCTCGCACTCTTACAGCATAAAACCATACTGGCAGGGCAGTCATACTACAGCAAGGCCGATGCATGTAGTTGTCACGGGACGAAAGAAACTGGACCATAAAAAGTGTCTGTGCCCTCATTATGTCCTACTCTGTGTACTGATACTTGCTGGCTAAAGGTCAAAACAAAAACACATGTGAAAGTGGTGCAGCAGATTTATAAAGAAGAACTAAAACAGTGAATGTGATAGTCAAAAGATTCACTCCAGAAGAATCTCACAGTTATAAATGACATAGAATGATTTTTCACCTGTTTGGTAAAAGTCACATTTAAAGCGTACCTAAACTCAGAAATTTCATATTACATAAAGGGGTGGACAAACCTTTTATGTAAGGTAAAAATTCTATTTATTTATTTATTTTTTAAGTGCAACACCATAAAAAAAAAAAAAAAAAAAAAAAAAGGATGCAGCACCGCCCCCTAATTCTCAATCTCCTAGGCAATCGAGAAAGAATTGGAGCGCAAAGCCTCTTGGGTGCTCCTTTTGCCGATCCCACTGCGCATACGTGTGATCGGCAAATTTTTCTCTGCTCACGAAAAGGGTCCTTCTGCGCATGCCCGAGATGCTTGGCCATGCGCAGAAGGACCCTTTTCGTGAGAAGAGAAAAATTTGCCAATCGCACGCATGCGCAGTGGGATCGGCAAGTTTTTTTTTAAAACCTTCATCACCCAATCTCGCGCCTGCATTGGGTGATGTAGGAAGAAGAGGCAAAGATGGCGCCGGTTTGGAGACGGATGCCAGGAAGACGGGGGACCCGATGGAAGAGACTTCCGGATAAATAGGACTGCCCTGCAGGATTAAAAGCAAGTGCATTTTTTTTTGTTTTAGGCAAAAAGTGTAGTTCCTTTTTATTACTTCACACACACACACACACATATATACACACATATATATATACACACCGTTTTTTTGGCGAGTCCATATTTTAGGCTATTAGGAAGGTTAGGACACAATTTCCCCATTGCTAATAAGGATTTTAAATACTGTAATAAATAGGAAGACAGTAATGGGAGTCCTGGATTTCACCACTATCAGACCGTCACACTGCTTAAAAACATGAAAACCTAAAATGCCATTCAGCGTTCCATGCTGGGAATTTTTTCCATGCTGGGTGGGGAGAAGCTGTAGGTGGGGGTCAAGGCGGAGCAACACATGTCAAATTTAGTGTTGCCACTTGTAGTTACATAGAAATCCTGGAATCCCTATAATTATTATAATACTTGCAATACGTTCCACTTCTAATGCCATCTTTTAGTATGCCCATTTGCCATCATCAATACATTAAACCCCCAAATGTCCAGTGCCCCCCTACTCTGACCAATGAAAAACAGCCGGGTGATGCATCCTGCTAAAAGGGGATGGGGAGAACATGGACATTGGTTACTGGATCCTTTTGTATGAAACCCCTTGATTTTAATTTATGTATTGGAACTTCAGATCTGACCATAATGAACACGGACCTCACATTTTTAATTCGTTCAGAAAAACAGGTTTATTGGGATTTTTGAACCCGCTTGTAGTTGGATGCTAAACATAAAGGTTCATTTCTCTTTAAATCCTACTTGCAAAGCGATGATGGAGTACTTGTACATGAGAGCTGGCCACATTTGGTGCTTTTGTTTTTTTTCTTTTGGAAAGTACAAATATAGAGCACATTTATATATATATATATATATATATATATATATATATATATGACAATAGGATAATATTTAAAAGAAAAAATATACACAATGGAAGCATGCATTCCCTAACACAGTAAAAAATAGAATATAAACTGTGCAGGTCAATACCTGGACTTCTGGAGTCCCGGAGAATAGTGGGAGACTCCATATGTAGGAGGGCCTCTGCCGCCTCAATCGTCTTGTCCGTGCAATGCACATTGCTGCCGTGTACAGATGCTTCAACTGTTAAAAGATGAGACGTGTATGAAAAAACAGGCACATAAAGTGTAATTGTAGTATATATTGGGCTATATAAAATCAATCTAGGATCTTTCAACTAAAACCCATCTATTACCCACTATGCACATTTTGTTTTACTTTTATCAAGTTTACTGAAAGGGCTGATTGAAGAATACTTGCCTATGGCCAAGTTGCCACTGCTTTTCAACACCAAAAATAAGTAGTTTTGCCAATTAGGTCTACTAAGTTGGCATTCCACCACATAAAAAAAGCCTGGTAATTTTTTTAAAATTTGCACCACATTCACCTAGCTAAATTAATTACTCCTTGCAGAGTGAAAAAATTGAACAGTCTAATCCTCTTTAGAAAATCATCCTATGGGCAGGGAATCTTTTCCAAATGTATTTCATTAAAGGATTACAAAGCCAGGTGCAGTGGCTGCATTTGCTTACTATAGGACGGGGAGATCCTTTAGCCTTCAAATGAGCACCTGGATTCTGCGTGACATAAGGGTTTTGGGAGTGGTGTCACCAAGACATCAAACAGATTGTTGTAACTGTTTCCATTGGTGTTTGGCATTTTTCTTTCTTAACATCTGCTCAGCTCTAACATTTGAAGAAGCCTTTATTTTTTAATGATTTGTAATTTTCATTTATTTATCTAATAAAATTGCCATTTAACATTGAATACTGTCTAGCAGAGTTCCTTCTAGACAAAGATAAATAAATGCCATCTATCAAACATCTCCTCTTAACACATGAAAAAAATTAGGAATTGCAGCATACAAAAGAAAACAGACTATATTAACCCATAAAGAATTGGAAAGAACATGCAGTGTACTGACACACACTCTGCCAAGTGTTTTAGTGTCCCTGAGCCATAGTAGCACCTGCTGCTCCACATCCCCTCACCAAGCAAGGTGTCATCTCCAATTGCTCTAGCCATTTATGGAAATGTGCTCACAGCTGACCCATTCCAAGTCAGCAGCCAGCAGTCCCAGAGCCTATCTTTAGGTGACCCTTTATTCTGCATTCTGCACAGGAGAAGGGAACCGTGGCAATCTTCACTGACCATCCTCCCAGAGACTATAAGAGATTATAGGAATCTGCACTATAAAACCGGCATTGCTTGATTTGACCAATACCAGACGAATCACATTTATTGTCCTATAATGTTAAATGTTATTTTTGGGTATAATCTAGAGAAGAGTCTTGTAAATTGTTGAATTACCTTCTGACATAAGATGATTGTTCTGCATTCTAGACCCCTAGATAGGACAATATGGGCTGTACCAATATTTGGTGCTGCAATCACTTCTCACTTAAGAAGGAGACTTTGTGGCTCGTGCCAGAGACATAAAAAACAAACTCCAGCCAAATGAACTTGTGTTAGTTGTAAAAATGGTAAAGTTAAAATAGCACTTTGGCAGAATAAAACCCCAAGGCATACCATAATATTGTGATCAAGAGGTCGGGCCTAACCTCTCATACCTCAATGCTGATTAGGGGGCAACCATCATGGGAGGAGCCCATTAGTAAATATGTGACCAGCTGTATCCTAAAGTTCTGGACCACAAAGCTCTGAGCTGCACAAGTATGTGACCATTAATGCAGACACTTGCTTTAATACTTTAATGCCAGACACACAACAAGGGCACAGAAAACAAATGCCAGACCTGGTTGTGGGAAATAAACTATGCCAGCTGGGTCCAGCCATGAAAGTGTTACTGTGAGGCACCTAAGGACTATGGGTAACCCTGGGAATCTGGAGCACTGAATATATCACACTTCCAAAAGGACAATAAGCAGTTAAGGCTTTTACAAAGAGCAGCCACATTTGGAAGACTGCCACGAATATGCAAGCCTGCTCTCAGTAATCAGTCACTAGTAGGTGTTTCTATGGATATCACTATGCCAGAAACATACTGAGGAGAGCAGGACCAGTCATGAATGTGCTATTAAAGGAGACTTCAAGAAAAAATCAGTGTTTTCAATTCAAAAAAGCGTTTGTCTTAAAATATTCATGTAAAAACAGCAGATTTGTGTTTTCTGACTAAAAACACTATAGAAGAAGATATAATAAACAAGGTTCACAAGTTGGAAACTTTTTCCCTATCATCCAATATTACTGAATATTCATGTATAGTGCACAAATCACTATTCTGACTGGACAACTACCAAAGGCAAATAATGACATCTGGATATGGTAATTATTGGAACATTTCAAGTCATGTACAGAGTGATCAGAAAGGTTAATGAGAACATTTACTGTATTGGGTACAGGACAATGAAAACAAATGATGCACATTGAGGTAAGGAGACCAGCTTGGCATGATTGGGGAGTATAGACAACATTACCTGTGCTAAGCTAACAAGCACAAACCGCTGCTGCAACCCTCAATACCTTACAATTAACTTTGGTGAGCTGCAAATTTAATGACTATAAATCACAGAATTCCCCCCCCCCCCCCCCCCCCCCCCCAAAAAAAAAAAAAAAAAACACAGACTTTATTTTTCCAAAAAGCACATAGAGACTACAGGGGCCCAACATGTCTCACACTAATAGGTGTCTAGATGTGAGTAGAATAAAACAAAACTTTATCTAACTTGTCTATGTGCAGCACTCTATTAGAAATGGATAATTAAGGCCACAGAGATAAATAGAGGCTTTATCTGAGGTTTGATAACAATCTCCAACATGACAGGTGACTATTTGTAATAGAAAGGGAATGAGCAGAAAGCAAGACAAAGCTGTGACTGCACAGTACAGAGGTAAACCAAAATATTTGCACTGACTTAATGGTTAAGGACAGGATTTGTTCCCTGAGGAGATAAAAGTGAACTATAGTAGCCAGAGATAAGAGAAGGAAATAATTACTAATCAAGAGACAACACAAATTGTAATTTCCTTTTTGTTATCTTAATGTCCAAATCAGCTGCCAATATACAAAGGCAGCCTACTGCTTTGTCTCTGTTTCATTGACCTTTTGGAGAAATTGGAGAGGGCTAAAAAGTTTAAAGGGTATCCTTGATATAATAACTGTGTAATAGGCCATATTGTGATATAAGTAAACTGCTAGGCAGAAGAATATCTGCTGACAAATGCCAAGCAACTCCTCCAGTTCCATAAATCTCTGTGGCCTTTTTCACATGCAATTTCTTTCCCAGAAAACAAGTGCTGCAGCCTTGAAGTCTAGGCATCTGGCCACTCCATGTATGTATGAAATATCTCCCGGGAGGAGTAGTTCTGGGAGCTTGCCTAGGATATATCACAAATAATAACTTTCCTGCATATGTTAATTGTATATATAAACAGGTAATCCCATATACAGCAGCCAATTGCGTTGTCTCAACAATCTTACCTCCCATTAATGATAAGGAGGAATATTTCAGAAAGATCTGTGTTTCCAAAAGCAACCGAATTGTCTGCAATGCAAGCTAGAATCATGTGGCAAAATTAAATGTATCATGAACTATAGAAGTACTTTTAGGTACTTTGTGGGAGCCAAACACAAAACTGCATTAACACAACACAGTTATAGAAATGTACATTTCTAAAACTTGCTATGCAGGAGTTTGTATTGCCGAGTTGCCACTGTTATTTCGTATTTGATGTCTTACTATTTATCAGTAATAATGTATTTGCTATTCATTTTGTACTTCTTATCAACAGAAGGCTTAGCTACCTAAGATTTAAAATGAATGTAGAGCCAAGTCATACCATGCAGGCTAACACCATGAATATACAGTACAACAGATGCCAATTAACTTTGTGAACTTTTTTCAAGTGTCCAAAAAGTTACTGTTTCTAGAGACAGAGGTGACTGACAGATTAACACTCCCAATAGTCTCAGCTTCTCTTCCTCAGTCTAACAGAAGCAGGCACCCTGCTGATCACCAAACAGGGTAATAGACTGACAGCTACCAGCAATGTGAATGTGTGGGAATTAGGAAGAGACAGAGCTGTGATTGATCACTAGTTCCATTCACTCAAGAGAAGCAAAATCCAATACCTACAGTCCCCAATACCCCCCTACCTGTTATGACTCCTATTATGTACCAGATTTACTAAATGACCACAATTTGAGTCGGAAATACCATAAAAGCTGCAATGCTCCAATAAACAAGCTTCTGAACAATGGTTAGCTGTACAGGATTTGAAGTATATTTAACAAAACAAACTTGTTTAAGTTTTGGATAAAAGTGAAGGGTTAGAACATCAATCCAGTTACATATGAAGTCACCAAACCAAAGTAGAGGATTCTTGTACTTTTTTAATAGCCCTGCCCCAACGTGCTGATCACTATGTTGGGACCCTGTGTGATCACCACACATTGCCTTTTAACATATTGTGACTGCTTTTCCAGTAAAACATGAACCCCGTATTTTGGAGCGCTGGCGACTTTTTCTTGAGTTCTATCAGGTGCTCTCCATAGTTATCACTTTAAGCTCCCTCCTATTTGCTGTAAGGAGAGGATTCCTATCAAACACATTGCAGGGTTCTTATTGCTATGTCTTTGCTAGAAAGATTCTCATATCGTCCTTATCACCACCGTCAGTGAGGGGAAAAGAAAAAAATCTGGGACACTTGGCTCTCATGCAAATATCTAAGAAGAGATTATGTACACTTGCAGAATATTGTTCTCACTTATTGGTGGAATGTTATACAAATATTGGGAAAGGGTGAAAGTAACCATTGGCATTGATGTATTTGTATTCATGTGTTGCCTGGTTACTATGCATCTCCAATAATAAGTCACTGAAATGAAATAATAAAAATATAATAATAAGGAGTTCTGACTTTACAAGTGCTGGGTCAGTGACTACAAAGGTCAGAGACACCCCAGCACTGTGCCCCCTAACATTAGATTGTACATGGATAAACCTCTACACCCTCACACATAGCAGCAGTAAGCGGAGGAGCACGGTGTTCAGGGATACACAGCCCTAAGCATACACCAAGCTCCATCATATCACACAATCACCACACAGCACCTTCACGTGTCTGCCAGTAGCTGCAGTGTCCCAGGTGATAAGGCCCCGCCCCTCACTTCCGTGTTTACATCTCTCCTCTTCCCTCCAATTCCATCCGCATTGTGAGCTCACATTCCGCTGCCAATCAATGCCGCCCAGAGCGCTCATTGGCCCGTAGCCCAGCCTCTTCGCTCAACGTTCATAGGCCGATTCTAGGATTTCGAACCATCCCCGGGAGTGGATTGGTTGACAGCAGCTGCCCATCATGAGAGCCCTCAAGCCCGTTTGATCTCTACGCTTCCGCTATCGAAGCCTTTTTTTATTATTCAGTATGATTGGTTACATAAAGAGATCCGAGCGATTCACCGATCACCATGACAGCCCGGGCATCTCAAACAATACCTGCACCTAAATACACCAATCAGCGGGTACAGGCCGGATATATAAGCATGAGCTGATAGGGAGCCATGCATTGACAATAACACTCGCCGCACGTCACGGATGGTTTACACATAAAGCCATTGCGATGTGTGATCCGAGCGATGTGTGGCAGACCTGAGGGCAGAATAGTCACCGATCGGCTGTGCAGGAGGTGTGGATCGTTCTGCCCTCTGTGCTCAGCCAGGGCAGCCGGGAGAAGGCAGAGCTCGGCGGGCAGCAGACAGCGTGGCAGCGCTCAGACACTTCCTGGTTCCCCGCACCGCCAGCACACATGTCGGCCGCCCTCCCATACCGAGAGCCCAGACAAGGCGATCACTTCCCGATCTCCCCTCCATCACTGCCTGCAAGCAAAACGTGCGCAGCTCCAGCCCTCCATCCCAGCCAATGCCCTGCACACAGGGCCGGGGCTGGCGGTGCAATCTGCGCCCCCTCCCTCCATCCCTCCATGGCATGCATGGCCCGGGCTCGCCTCACCGGCTCGGATGAGCAGATCGAGCTGATTGGTAGATCCCTCATGTAGCGACGTCGCCATGTTTATCCCGCAGCTTGAGCTTCACATTGAGTCACAGCAGTGTAGAGGAGGAAGCGGGGATACAGTGTGCGAGGGGAGGAGAACACACAGATCCTTCCGCCGCCTACAGGAAGCACGGAGCTCCGGGGACTACATCGCCGTGTGTGCGCTGCACGATCCTTCCGCACTGCCCTGCACAGGAAGTGCCCCGTGCACTCATACACACAGCGACCAATGGCACACACTACTAATCACACACTGCTCGACGCGGGATCATACAGGTTTACACATTTTACTGGAAGGTGACATTTTACCGCCATGCTACAGGAAAATCATTCGGTGTCACCTTCATAACAATCTGTATCATTGTGCAGGATGAGGAGCATCCAGAGCTCACAATAGCTGCATGCAACACATGGATCACATCTCAGCAGATTGTAGTGTTTGTATACACCCAGGGCTCTATTATTATTATTAATAGACAGGATTTATATAGCGCCAACATATTACGCAGCGATGTACATTATAGGGGTCATAAATGACAGTGACACAGGAGGAGAGGAGTCAGAGGAGCTTACAATCTAAACAGGAAATCAGACATTCCCCTGTGGGAATCTTCCAGGTCCATGTGTTTTAATGGCACTAATTGATTCCTACCATGGAATGTCAGATTCACTTTTTTATAAATGGAACCCAAAGTGTCATTTTCAATCAAGATTACAGCCATCATTATGACTTAAATTCTTGCAATCAACTTCAAGTATTTATAATTCTCTCCGCTTGTTCAATTCTAGGTATTACAACCCTTTTTTACAATGACATCTAAATGGAATATCAATCCTGACATAAATGGTTTTAAGTTCAATATGACAAAATATGAAGAAAAAACAACTTTGACAGAGCAATTTTAATTAAACTCAGTTCTAAGTACAATAGTTTTGGTCTAGTAGCAGAAAATAGTGGCCCCTGTGCAGAATGAACCTGAGGCCACCCAAATGATTTGTGACTAAGGAGGGTCCGGGGTCCCTTGTGCAGCCGCACAAATTTCACCTCCCTATCGCCTTATAATGCACAATATTGTATTGTAGATTGGCAATGCCTATCAACGTTAGGTGTATGTAAAGCCAAATATTAGGTTTGCATATTTGTGTTTGTATATTTTTACTGTTTTTTGTAACTCATTTTTTTTAGCCATTTTTCTAATTTTCTTGTAAAATAATGATCCTGTCAGTTCCCACTGTTCCTTTTAGCATTCTGACCACACCAAGCACAGAAGCAGCCATGGTCAATTTGTGTCCCTTGTCTGCTGCTTGGCAATACATGGGGATGTATAGATGGCCCCATATTCCCCTGCTCAGCCCTGCCTTGTCTATGGACTCTATCTGCCTAATGCGCAATGCAGAGTACAGTAAGTAACACACGGTGCCATGCCTGGACAATGTGTTCCCATACTAACAGTCTCTGTCAGGTGCATGTGTGGCATAGTAACAATGCAAATGCTGTGAACCATGTATACCCCTGTAAATGTCTGTACAATTCATTACTTCATGACAGGAAAACCAGAAATCATTTTTTTGAAAACTTAAGATTTTAAAAGCTTAAAGACAATGCTCAAAAACATTGAATAATATATTAGGTTTAGATCCACTTGAAGGGGTGTAAATTATCTGAAAGTGAGGTTTGGGTAACCCTCCCTACCTCTGACACCTCATTACTAATACAACCTTCCATCATATTGTGGGAACCTACAGTGAAGTGCAGATGGTGGAGGCCAGAGCTCTTAATTATTCCTAGATTGTAAGCTCTTCGGGGCAGGGTACTCTCCTCCTGTGTCACTGTCCGTATTCGTCATTTGCAACCCCTATTTAAAGTACAGCGCTGCATAATATTTTGCGCTATATAAATCCTGTTTATTAATAATAATATCATACTACCATGTTTTATATATTACGCAGCACAGAGCCCAGAGTTATATCTATCATGATTGGTTTACTTTAACAATACCTTATCACAAATAACTGCACTAATTACGCCTGCTCAATTCCTTTTACCTAAAACCCTTACAGAGGGAGGGCAGCTGACACAACATCCTGTACCATATGTCAACAATCTTTGTATATGATCACCCTCTCTACAGCATCATGCCAACATTTAAATACACAAGAAGAATTTCAGATTCATGTTCCTGTGCCTTGTAAAGTATTGTTTCATGAACAGAGTTGTATGTATGTCCAGAGCACGCCATGAGGTAGTTTATTGAGGCTAGTTTAAATACAGAACACACACACACAAAAAAAAAATCAAATACCATTTACTACATGCCAGCTCATTTAAAAGGACAACTTCTTCTATGCACTAGCAAGCCTATCTTCCTGAAAGTCTGCAGTTCAACTGCGACTGAGTTGTTTCATCTAAAATTAATTGTGGTAATGTACAGAACCAAAATTAGAAAAAAGTTGCCTCTGTCCAAATATTTAAAGACCTAACTATATATTTTGTAAAAAATATATATATATATATATATATATTAAAAACATTTAAAAAAATACCTGTTGATTTCTTGTGATATGAAAAGACAGTAAAAATCATATTCTCTCACTTTTATAAACAACTAGTCCTATCGATCTACCATGTATTGGAAATGAACAGGCAGCTAGGATTGATATCCAGGCTGTGTGACAACCATGTTTTTTCCATAGATACAGAGGAGAAGCGAGTATAGATACACATGGACAGGAAGTTTATTTCCAGAATTATTGGATAAAAACATAGCACAAGAAGCCTGAAAAAGGAAACAAATACAGCCACTTTTTGGCTTATGGGTATGGATATACTTTAAAGATAAAGATTTAGGCAGACCCATGGCCAGACTAGAAACATTCAATTATTACAAATATTCTTAACATGTAGTAAATAGACTTACCCTTACTGACCTCTGAAGCTGA
Organism: Pyxicephalus adspersus; assembly: GCF_032062135.1. Lineage (NCBI taxonomy): Eukaryota > Metazoa > Chordata > Amphibia > Anura > Pyxicephalidae > Pyxicephalus > Pyxicephalus adspersus. Next base: position 101,849,497 of record NC_092860.1, read on the forward strand.
AGGCACTGAGGAGCAATTCATCCTAAACTTTTAGTCAGCACTTGTCTCAGCTCTTTTACTGCTTGTTAAAGTGAAACTAAAGTCCCGCTTTACAAAACTAAAGAACCAGGCAGGTGGTTATTGCATAAAGGGACAGACATATCCCTTCTGCAATATTCTGTCTTTGGTTGCCAGGAAAACCCAGCAATCCCAGTTTCCCTTGCATGTGCCCGGGATGAATTAACTCCTTCACTCTTGCCTATCTATCCGTGCTCTGGGATAGAACACAGATAGGTAAGTCATGCAGCTTTAGTTCAGCTATAAGTACATAAATGTCAGCCACAGGTTCACTTTATGTAAAGGTGTCGCTCTGTAAGGGTCCATAGAAGGAGGAGCAGCTGAGTAATATAATGAGGTTGGGGGTGCACTTTACATAGAGACACACTTTGCCCTGAATCAGAAGATAACAATATCACACCACCAGATACAAATAACAGCTATGTGTGGACAGACCTTTAGTAAATTGAACTTATGAAGTTAAAAAAATTCATGAAATGAACTATATGCGAGGCCACATAAATATATAGTGTTTCATAATAAAAGTGAACTGAGATTACGTCTTGTCTAGCAGCTGCAAAGGGTAAGAAAACACTATTGAGGCTGCATATAAAGGATCTTTTAATGTGTGTTAACTAGATATATCAACCTGAAAAACATGAAAATATAATATCCGTATTAATCTCCATACTTATTACTGTTGTAGTCACATGTTGATATAATCTATTATCCCTATGGAATTACTTTCTTGGTGTGTCACATGTAAACCTTCAATTGGTGACTAATTGCTATAAGCCTTAGGCTTTATATATCTGGTTCTTGTATAATTTGTATCCTGATCACCTAATCATGGTTGCTAATAAGTTTATGTTGCATATAATACACAATTTCAGTGCATACCAATGTAGCTTTTGAAAAGCCTTAAGGCACATTTACATCTGTCCATCCTGTCGTGATGCATTAATGCATGCACGGTAATGTCACACATAAACCTGTGTTGAAGAAGCCAATTTAAAAAAATTAGCTGTCAATGCATATGCACCTTTTTATTTCTTACAGAGAAAATCTCAACTCACACTAGTGCATTGCCAGGCATTGTGGTGCCAAAATTTACCTGCATTGGGTAATGCATTGGGATGACAATGAATGGCACCACAACACACCTGCAACACATAGGTGTGAAAGGGTTGTCTGTAAAGGTGCAGAGGTCTATCTCCTGTATCCAGCACACCATCTACACAATCACAACTGCTGCTATCCATTTAAGGAGTGTAAACAATGTGAGCAAAAAATATAGGTGGTCTGTATATAGCATAAAAATATACTCTGCTTCTATGAAGAATAGTTACTGCTTTGTTTGATTGTTTTCAGAGACCAGTTGCAACAGAAACAATCAGTGAGATGACTCTGAAAGCTGACCACAGAATGGCTTTGAAGGCTGACCCTTGTGGTTAGAACCAGTTTGAATAAGAATCCATGATGGTGGACAGTCATTTAGGTGCCAAAAGTGCTGGACCTGGTTTATCCACCCCATTAACTGTTTGTGAACATTTATGCTCATATGGACATCCAACTATGCGTAATTGGACAATCTGCCTAATGACAATTGGATAAAAGCCTATGCCCTCCTATACAGGAGTGATTCTGTATAAAGATTGATGGATTTCCTGGTTTTAGTTAGAATCTTTTTGCTTTAACTGCTAGGCATTTGATTTTCTCTGTTGCAACAAATCAATCTTCCTAATTAGGATCTACTGTCTCATCTCTGATGGTCTGTTTGGAGACTCACTAACAGAACCTTACAATTGCTAGAAAACGGGTAATGCTGGAGCACAATTATAAGGAATAATTGTAATCTTTTCAAAACATAACTTACTTTACATTGCACCCACACTTTATTTAAATGTTAAAACCTAAAGCTATAATCTATGAAAGTATTGACAGTAATTTACATATTTTTGGTGTTGCCAAAGTTTCAGCATAAATGTTGGCCAAATGCTATTACAAGTATGCATGTACATGGATTACTTTGCTGTAGGCTTTGTCATTTGCAAGTATTTACAGTTGAAGGTGATCAATAATAAAAGCTCAACTGAACATTTCCATTTATATTAGCTGAATATACATCATGCTCATATATTTCTTAAAGTTGATTTTCTTTTAAAGCAGTTACAGTAAGAGTAGAAATGGCAGCCCTCTATAGAAGCTACAGAGTGTGACCCTTGTTCTCTATGTGGAAGAGTTGTATTGGTGTGCATGCATGAGCTCAGAAAAGATTTTTTTGACAAGCAGCTGTGCAAGGCTGACCAGCTCATATAACTTATATCTAACTAGATCCTAAATTTAAGGCTGGGCAGGTGGAGTATGGGGGTTTAGTCCCTGCCAGCTCTCAACAGATATAAACACTCTCATGAAATGTTTTCACTTGTCTGGTGGCATATTTTCCTACTGCATCTATATTTTAACACTACTGCCCCTGAAATCCTCCTTGATAATTGAGGATTTTAGAGTGGTAAATGTCTGTAACCCCCACAGCACATTAGTTTCCCCCTCCAACGCTTACATCACTTCAAGATTCAGCGGATGACATTTGGGGTCAGAGGAATGAACAAAAGCACATACAATAGTACATAACCCAACGTTAATAGTTAAAAGGTTAACACATTCTAGTGACAAAAACAGAAAATTAATAGGTACACTAACTGTTATTCACATTAGCTCTTTCCCTTCCCTCTTCCCCTATTGCAAAAAAAGCCCTTAATAAGACTTAATGTCCAGATGTGGCTATGCTCGCTGGAAAGAACTCTGTGAAAGCCCCATGGTAGCCTTACCCTAGGAACTAAACCTAAGGCCATGAGGCCAGTCTGGTTGGTGTGCATGTATTAGAAGTGTGCAGCATTGTTGATTTGTCTGCAGCATTTTCTAGGTGCACACATGCGTAGGTGTCTGTTCAGGGTGTCCAAGGTGGATTGTCAATTGTCATTCTTGACATACTTACAAAACAGCTAAATTTTATTCATAAGGTTATTTCATCACTTTTCTGCATACTCTGAAATACTGACATTTCAAAAGGACTCTAATATTTATCACACTTTTGAGTTAAGAAGTGTGCAAGGACTTCTTATCACCAAGTCAATTACCGTAATATCCCCCCTGAACTCTGTCTATATAGCCTCAGGTTGGGATTTCCTCTACGACTATGCACTGCTGTTTTGAAAACACACACATGTTGCTGTTCATAATGATATGCATTGCTTTAGGGCAGCCCATTCATAATGCTCATTGGCACAATGCAAAGAAATGCAGGCAAGTGTGTTGCTATGCATTCCACTACAGTGCAAAGGTGCACCTGGGGTATCAGTAAGCATAGGTTTCAATGCATGATGGACAATGCTGAGAATTGTAGTAACAAATGTATTGTTGCATGTAGGTGCACATATTATTGCATGGCACTGATAGGAAAGAGCCCTTAACTCTTACCAAAACCATAACTACTTGAGTATGACAACAAAAAATACTTGTATTTTATTCATAGTTATATTTTTTGCTCCTCTTTGCAAGTCTGTATTATTGTGGGCTTAATAACCATTTTCAGAATAATGTGTGAGAAAGGTCGCAAAGTTTGTATCTTTAATAAAATATGCTAGCTAGAAAAAAGGTATCACATAGATGTTCTACTCCTAAGGCCATGTCACACTTTCAGATGTGTAGTAGTGAATAATACCTGCTACAAATTGGTAATGCCAGCAATTTAAAGCTATTTGCAGCTAGCAATTTATTCGCTATAGTCACTGGTGATCGGTCAGTGTGTCATCATTATGTTGACAATCTCTGCTACAAATTGGTAATGCCAGAAATGTAAAGCTATTTGCAGCTAGCGATTTATTTGCTATAGCCCCTTTTGATTTGTCAGTGCTTCATCATTAAGTTGGTAATCACTCCTACAAATTGGTAATACCTGCAATTTATTTGCCATAGTCACCGGTGATCTGTCAGTGCTTCATCATTAAGTTGGTAATCACTGCTACAAATTATTGTTCTTCAGTGATTTGGTGTTAAACTGTATACATGAATGTAGAGAAACGGTTTGTTGATGATTTTTTGACAACATGAAACACAGCACAAACTAACTGAGTGACTGAGCTATTTAATAAAAGAAAATTGAAAATTAAAAATTAAAAACTCTAGCAAGAACAGAATGAAAAGTATACTACAGCACATGCATGGGCCAGCTAAGATGTTCACAAACAGTTCACTGGATCTCATCTATCAGGAACTGGTAAGTATACAATTTGCTGAAGGTAGTAGACAGTACAATACAAGAGTATCTACAACAAGGGTAAAGTACCCGCATGTTAAGCACAAAGGAAATTTGCCAGTAAAAGAGAACAGAACAGACTTCAGGCTGCTACTTGGCATATACTTTCTAGGGAAATGTACACAGCTTTACATTTTTAGCCTCAAACATGCTCCGGATATGGAAGGTTTCCAAAAATAGGCTGAGTGTACACTGGAGTTCAGACTGCACTTATATATGTCTAAGAACATCTGCCGTTGTGTTTGGAAGGCCTTATAGTAAAAAAAAGCTGCCCTGTATACTAATGTTGTAAGCTTCAGAACAATTAGAGAGTGAATCGAACATACATACAGACACCTGTACAAAGCAAAATATTTCACCTATAGAAAAAACCCTGTCACTAACTTAAAAATTGGAAGGTAACAAGAGAAGAAAAGTATCCTAAATAATACTTGCAGTTTTTTTACCATGAATAATTTCGATAAACTTGCAATATGCATTTGAATTTGCTAACTGTCTTACAGGCATAGTAAGAAGTAGAGATGTCATGTGGTTTGTTATCAACTGTTATTCCAAAGCCAAATATTGCTTTTTTTATTTTTTGGTTACAAATAATGAGCAATAACCTATAGTACCTTCATACATGTGAGAAAATGTGCTGACTTCAGGAAACCACTAAGAGAGGCAGAGTTCCTATATTTTGATAAAAAGTCATTTATAATCATATTAATTTCTTACTATGATTTATGGCTTTTTATCTTTATGCAAGACTGGTCAGCTTTATTATATTAGACCAATCTCTCCCAACCTTTTGAACATAGGGAAACCCCTGAAATAACTTCCAGGTCTTCAGGGTATCCACAGCCCACAATACATCAGTGTGATGGTCACAGGGAAGTGTGTCACTTTTAGGCTATGTACACACGTCAGATTATTCTTGTCCAATAATTGCCTCAGGGCTGGTATCAGACAAGAATCTGGTGTGTGTACATTGCTCATCGGATTTTGTACATGGATCCATCCTGGCGGATTCACAAATGGCGTACTATTGTTGTACAAGTGAAGGGGAGAAAGCGCAGCGGGGTGCTGCTCCGTTGTTCTCCCACTCCCTATAGAGCAGAACAGCTGTATGTACAGCTCTTGTTCAGTCTTTTGTAGTTGTAAAGGACTGTGAAAGATCCATTCTAATGGCAATTATTGAACGTGTAAACGTAGCCTTACAGATTGCCAAAAAGATAATTGGTGTCAGTGGCAACTGACCCGCAAAAATTGCCCATGGCTCATGGAACCCCTAGCAACCTCAAGGAGAACCCTGGTGGGAAAACACTGTGCTAGACAATATAGACTAATAAAAAATCAAATAATGCAGGGATGGATTAAAATTATAAAACCTACGTGCATATTTTCTTTCATGTTACTGTAATTACAATACTAACCTTTACTACTTATAAACTAGTCACATGTAAACATCACACAATGGAATCTTTTCTTTTAGCTTATCATTATTAGTGTAATGAAGAAACCATTTTTTTTTTTTTTTGTTCGCCAAAATGCCATTACTACCAACATTTCAGCTAGTCTAGGGAGCTCAGATCCTAATGTTAGCTAAATTGTTATACGTATGCCCTGTAAAATTAAAGAAATATACAGGGAAATCCAGGGCAACAAAAATTTGCACTTTCATTGTTTGCCTAGTTTAAAATCTCAAAAGTACAACTAATTACTGATAGAAAATCACCGGCCTTATTTATATTTATACAACTCTTGCTCCCCCTTCATGCAATGGACACAGTTTATAAGCACCAGTGATTTCTACCAACAATGTAATCATTGTTATTGAAATAATTACCTCACAGTGTGGTGACTGTTAGTCAAATAAATAGCAATACGATATTAAATATAGTGTTTTTAAATATAGTGTATAAGTCACAAAAGTCTGCTAACAAACACATCACACCACAATTACTCAGGGCTAGTAATTTATAATTAGTAATACACAGAGAGAGAAAGTGATTTGAATAAAAGTGGTAACAGAGATATAGGTAATGCTAGGTATACACTATATAATAATCTTCTCTCTCTTCAACATTACGATTTTAATCATGATCAATCTAAAACTTAGGCTTTGCTTCCACAAATTTTAATATAAATAACTTATAGTATTAACCAATGGAATGTGTTACACCTGTCCCTCAAATAATAGTCACTTACTAACCAGCTTGTAATCACAGTCTGTTAATTGTCACAATGCCTTGTGCTGCAGATAAAAAAAAATGTCTTGTGTCAGAACTAGCAGCTGCCGCTTTGCCAGTTTTCTACTTGCCCTATCAGTGCTCAACACAGAAACCCCTGTATTGAGACTCAATTCTTCAGGGACCAACAAAAACAGCCACCCGGGTGGTTACAGAAAAATGCCAAGTGGTGCGCCCAGGTAAAAGGGGCTGGGGAGGACACTGTCTATATCATATAGTTGCCCTGTTAGATACAGCAATTGGAAACAAATCAACATTGCCCCAGGTTATTTGGTCAACATAACAGCCAATCACAGTGATCACATTGCTTGATTACACATAGCCTAAGCTCAACCATCATTGTGTCTCACCTTACAAAAAAGGGAGATAGCAGACTAAAGATGTTAAAGTGATATACAAACTGCAGAGTGAAAAAACACACATTGATTCATTTAAAACTTGTTTTAAATATAAATTACATATTTGTCATAGCAAAAAAAAAATCTGGGTAAGTAAATAGACAGAATCTTGTGACCACAAGTACTTTTGATCTGTGAATTATTCTGATGCTCCCTTGGATTGTAGCCTAAGTAATATAGGAATGTAAAAGTTTACTTCACATCCTGAAAGCGAAAAACCTTCTTCTAGCCCGATAAACAGCACAGGACACAGTCCTCACACATTTTATTTGCATCCACGTGCACCTGTTCTAATCATTTTTTGCTTTTCTTAAAAGGGTATTTGTGAATGTAAAGCATGTTTTTTTTATCTTGTGCTGTTTAATGACACCGTCATGTTCTATTGTTGTGTTGTGTAGAACGTTCTTTGTATTAAGGCTAATTATTTATTTGCTGGCAAGAGGAACCCAAACAACACCCAGCCGCTGTGGCAGGCTATGAAAGCAGAGATCCACCTAAAGCAATTGGCTTGATATTTAAGTCAAGATAAATACAAATATCCGGTAATACCGGGAGGGAGAGGGAAAAGGGGGGGGAATGTTCCCTGTTCTCCCCAAGATAAGGAGTCTATGCAGTTGGGCCTCCCTCTTTAGTATATCAAATTACAGAAAAAAACATGGAGTGCATGGAGTGCAAGGAGAAAGCAAAGAAAGAGGTTTTGAGGCTCAAGAGTTTTAAGTCAAGCTATGAAGCTATGAGTATATTATATACCATACAATTTATGGTAGATGGTATATTGATCGGTTCTGAGTGATATATTCAGGACAGTAGTTCTTAAAGTAGTGTTGATACACCAGTAGGATTCATTTAAACTAACAAAATTGTTGAGTACCAATTGATGAGAAATTAGGGTGAATAAGGATATTCATCCTGTGGTCTTGTGCTTATAAAAGGTTGCAGGTTGTATATTGAATGTATAGAAGTTGAAGACCCGCAAGTTGTGATTGTTGCATAGTCAAATGCTAGCAAAGGAAAAAAGTTTTTTTTTATTGTATAAAGTCACATACCCCTGAGGAAGCCTAATCTGGGCGAAACGTGTATACGGAAACGTGTGACTTGTATACGGAAAATACGGTCTATATTATTACCTTTTCTCATTTTTCTTTGCTGTCTACTGTTCATGCTAGCAACAATTTGTCTAGTAAAACACCCAATTTCTATGACTCAGAACAGAAATAGGTGTAACTAACAGAACATGTTATGTTAACCTGCAATAATATTTTTACTTCTGTGTTTCTTGTATAACATAACCAGGCAAGGCAATGTACTACATGTTCTAGGTTCTAGGTTTGTGAACCATGTATTTTTATGACCTTGTTATATATGAAGTAAATATATATTAATACATTCATAGCTTGACTTAAAACTCCTGAGCCTCAAAACCTCTTTCTTTGCTTTCTCCTTGCACTCCATGGTTTTTCTGTAGGTCAAGATAACGCTTCTCCTACTAGGGTTAAGCCTTAAAGTCCCTTCTAGTCATTTAATTAATAACAACCTTTTGATGAGCTTCTGATGTCAACTATAATTTTAGAATAAAGGTGGTCTATGGCAGCCTTGAAGCTGGCACATTCTAAATTTCCTGTTTCTTCAGACTTCCATAACTAGTGTACTAATAGACTCAAGGAAAAAGATGTGCCTGGTTACCAAGTATTTTAAAGCTGTCGAAACCCATTGACCAAATGGAAGAAATAAGAAGATTACCTGAACAATGCAATCAAACTGTTTAGAAAATCCAGAGTTATAGGTAGATGAGGTTAAAAGCAAATGTCAGGTTTCACTGTAACACTTGAGGTTAGCCATGACACTTTTTGGTAGTGATTAACTTTTACTGTGGTGTCAGCCTCATTAACAAATAGGAAGTCTCAAGAAGTAAGGCTGGACTAGGCAGACCTGGATTTTACAGTAAAGTTATTATTATTATTATTATTAACCACCCGACCGTTAAACCCAACCTTGGTTCGGGTTTAAAAATTTTGCTAAAATTGATAAACCCGAACTTTGTCAGGTGGTTAAATCCCATCACTTACCTGGTCCCTGCTGTGATGATCTGTTCTGTTCCAGCGTCGATCTCTAAAAAAAAATACTCATCTTCTCCCCGCAGCTCCTCCGGACACGTCCGTCCTCTTCTGTCTTCATCCGGCGAGTGCAGTGACGATCTCCGGGATTTCCCGGTGATGTCGCTGCATGCGTCGGTGCGGGCGGGAAATTCAAATCGCTTTGCATTGAACTCAATACAAAAAAGCTGTATTGGGTCCAATACAAAGAAATCTTTATATAATATATATATATATATATATATATATATATATATATAATTGTATTATATATATATTATATAAGCTACTGTACAGGTACATTACATTATACATTTTTTTTTTGTTTTGTTTTTTAAACATTTTTTTTTTTTTAAAACATTTTTTTTTTGTTTTTTAAAAAATGTTATTATTAAATTTATAAAATTTTGGACATATTTCGGTGAGTTATGCGGTAATTCGGTGAATTATAAGTAATTATTGAGTAATTTGGTGAATTATAGCCTACATTCTAAATAAATTTACATGCAAAAAAATTAACACTTTTTGCATGGAAGTTTGGAAAGAATTAGAACACCCGGCGTTCGCGTCCCTCAGCGATTCCTGATGATGTCCGTGCACGCGCCCGTCGATGGGGGTCGTAACAGGAAATTCAAATATTTTGTATTGGATTCAATACAAAGTCCTGTATCCAATCCAATACAAAATAATACAAAATATATTTATGTGGTTTTGTCTATAGGTATGTGACGTTGGACTCTGTTTTAAAATTTACCACACTAGGAAGGTGTTTTAGAAAAATATATTACTATACAGTATACCGAATTATCGCATTTTCAGTATTTTTCATTTATTTATGTATTCTTGTTTAAGCTGATTTTTGTGTCCTATTTAATTTTATTAAAAGTATTTTTTTTTTTACATGATTGTGTGTTTCAAACATTTTTATATTCATGATATCTACTAGAACCCTGTTCGGACATATTTCTGTAAGTTAGAGGTCTACAATTTAAAAAAAAAAATTTCATGAAAAACAGTGTACCGCTTTTGGTACAGAAATCTAGACATCAGTGTAACGCCCAGGTGGTTAATAAACAGGATGTATAAAGGTAGACAATTTAGGTTTGGCTTGAATAGGTTAAAAGACCATCAGGGTGACATATATGCAATGCCAGTATGCAAGGTGGAAAACCACTTTATGTATACTCCAGTGTGCACATTTATAAAGTACAAGTGTGTTCTCTGTTTCTATTCTGTGATGTGCCAAAATAGAAATTACCGGTACACTTTAAATAGCCTATACAATTTTACAAATCTCTAGTTCATTTCAGCTACTTCTTTTTAGCAAAGTTGTCACTTGCCATGAAGATTTTTAAATCCAATCTTGCGCTGTGACCATTTTAGTCATGTGTCTGCCATCCTTTTTTTTCTTAAAACCATGTGCCATTGCTTTTTTCTTTAGATAAGGAAAAACTGGCATGTCAATTATCATCCAGATCTTTTTAATTATATGGCAAGTCTACTCTTAAAGGTTTTTTCAAAAATACTTAGCAACTCTTAAAGTAATTTCCAAAAATCAGAGTAGGTGAGTTGTCAGGCAGTGTTTTAAGTATGATGTTATACAGACTTTAGCAGCGTTTGCATGCTGTCCTTGTAATACTGCCACACGTTTCAAAGCTTGACTGAAAAATTAAACACCTTGATCAGTCAGAATCTGTCACCATTGCATATGGTAAAATCAACCAATGCTGGATCACTAGCTCAATCTGAGATGTATCCTAAATTTAAGGCTGGATTCACACCACTTGCTGCCACATAAATTGACATGCCACTTTACTAAGTAATTTTTAATAGTTAGAATACTTTTTCTTTACTTTCCTAATGTGAGGTGCTGTTAGGTGTGGTAAAACGTTTCAGTGAGATCAACGTTGTTTCAGTTTCACCCAGCAAAAAAACAAAAAGTTATGTCAGTCTTAACTGGGCCTGCTGGAAACAATGGGTTTCAGCTTGTCATTGGGATAAACCTGCATTGAGTAACTCAGTGCATGGTGTGAATGGGCCTAAACAGTGCATAAATGTAAGTGCATGCATAACTTTTGGAAAAAATGTATAAACAAGAGAAACATTTGTAAAATTAGATGTATTAAATATCTATGGTACATTTTTATAATAATTAATAACTGTTACAAATTTCTAGTCACTGTACAGCTAGGAGGGGGACTTCACCTTTGTCTATTAAAAATAAGCAATTGGTCACCTTATCTTCCTTGACATGTTCATTGGAAAATATTAGCAATCCCCCTATTATTACTCCCAGTGTTATTGACAGTCTGATTCAGTGTTGTACCTGCCTTTCCTAATATGACTCCTGATTTAAAAACACAAGTGAATATAAAGTCATAGTCATATATATTGACAACGTATGGTCTAAAAAGGCTAGCAAGTTGGTATATTGCCTAGGATGTGGAATGGGGGTGGTTGTGGATTACAAGGAAGACTGGTGAAGAAGATAGGTTAGCCTCCCTGGTGAAAGACTCCAATGTTAGACCTAGAATTTAGGCTGTGGAGGAGATGGAGTGGGTCAACAGCCTGGCTACCTGATTTAATAGTTCACCTGCCAGAAAAAAACACCAGGTTCATTATAAAAGGGCTGGGAAAATTCATAGAAAGAGACGTTGCTGGGAGTTTAGGAGACTCTGTATCTTGCCGTAAACTAACAGACTGCTGCCGAAGGGAAGGCTGGGAGGACTCATTCAGACATGCAGGTTTTTTAGGCTGAGCCAAGGCCTGTGGTATAGGCAATTTGGGATTGCCAAAGTAAGCTGGACTTTGTCTTTATCTGTAGATATTGTAGATATTTCTGTTTGCAGCTATTTTCAGCACACGGGACCTTAAATCCTTGTGTGCTGTATAGTGCCTTCCTGTCACAAGTATGCCATCCAAGCAATACCCTATTACAATATATATATATATATATATATATATATATATATATATATATATAACATATCACTAAACTCTCCCTCTCTCCAGCAGTATGTATTTACCTTTTTTGCTCACCCATCACTTCATTCAGCCACCACCAATGCCCATCATTTACCCTGAATGTCTGAGTATATCTGAGCAAGTAACTTGCTCCCCCTCTTTCATGTCCATGTTTGAAGCATGATTTTGGTCACGACTCCGTAAGTTGTTTGCCGAGGTTTATGTGTTTAATAATTCAGTGTAAGTGAAACCCACCTATCTCCATAGTTTCAGTCTCAACTTCTTGTTCTTCTGCAACATCTTGTATGATAAAGGTCTCATCATCGTACACAATCACCTGGGCAGCATAGCCCTCCTCCAAGCGTGCACTGGGAACTGGTTCCACAATGACAGCAGGGTATTCAGTAACTTGAACTTCTTCCTGTGAGACCAAGCCATTCCCAATAGAGTCAATTCAGATTGTTACGTACTATAAATAAACCATCTATATTAACAAGTCTGTAAATCCTACAAACAACATAAATATGAGCAAACATGTCTATTCTTTAATTTGGCATTTGAAGCTTTACATTGAAAACTAAAAGAGGTTGTAAATGACCAAGGCTAATGGCATATACCTTTCCCTTAATAATATATTTTTACCTAAAACATACTGCTTCGGGGCAGGGTTCTCTCCTCCTGTATCACTGTCTGTATTAGTCTGTCATTTGCAATCCCTATTTAATGTACAGCGTTGCGTAATATGTTGGCGCTATATAAATCCTGTTTATTAATAATAATAATAATAATAATAATAAATACTGCTTCATTTTTAATATTTCAAAAAATATAATTATTGAAATCCATTATGTTTTTTTTCTTGAAAAATCAGTATTTATATTTTTTACTCAGGAGCTTTGTATCATAAATTGCACCATATCCTAACCTTGATAGACAAAACTTATATATTCACTTGTAGATGTTTGTCAATTTACTAAAGCTTTCTCTTTCTTTTTTTTTATTTTGGTAATTTGCTCCAGCTTAAACCTTGCAAATTCCATTATTTTCTAGAGAGAATTTTTTCTCAAAGTCCTATAATTAATTCACTGACTTTTACACTACGATTTATTATTACAACCACCAACAGAAATGTCAAATTATTATACTCTGGGGAAAAAACTTTTATACCTTTCTAAGTAAATGCTAAAACAGACCTTTGGCATTACATATAAAAAAAAAAAAAATAGAATTTCCTTCTTACCCCTCTGCAAGTCCTACAAATTTATCCTGCCAATAAAATCTGATGCAGCTTCCCATGATGTAGTGGCAACCATGCTACACTGTTTCAAAAAGCAAAGCAAAGTCCCAAGCCCACCCACCATCACTACCTACCTCCACATTCCCCCTACCAGTGCTCCCACTAACTGACTGACACAGCAGCACAACTGAACAAAGTCTGGATAGGTAGGTGAATTGACAGAACTGTCAAATCAGCCTACCCGTCCAGATGTCCTACTTGTGACTATATTTAAGTGTTCTAGAGCTGCAACAAAGCAAGGGAACAAATGTTCCTGTGCTCGGCTGCATTGCCTGGTCCCTGTCTGTCAGTGCAGCTGTGTGAGAGATCCTCTTGCAAGTCCAATGTGTTCAAAAGGGGTAGGAGGGCCCTGTTGGTGGAGGAAGAACTAAGAACTAGGGCCCTCATGCAGCTGCACACTCTGCACTTCCATATATCCACCCCCTAAATTTTGGCCCAGGGTGATCATAAATGATTGTCTTGAAAGACAGCCATTAGCATGTGTGTGTAGCTTTAGGGAAACCATAAAAGATTTGTGTTTCTGCTGGTAAGCTAATGTTAAACTTATAAAAGAGCTGAAATACATGGAGTAATGGTTGTGTTAAAACCAAATAGCACTTTTACCTTCTTTAAAGTATTTCAGAGGGTACTAGATAAATCTGTAGGCATCAAAGTAACTCTGAAGTACAATGACAGATCACTGTCAGATCCTGTGATTAAAAAGCATTTGAACAGTGTACTGATGTACCGATCGCTTTAAAAATACATTACAGAATAAGAACACAGTGGAAGCTAATCACGTATTCATTTTACATGGGTTTTCTTACCTGATCTGGATTCTCAACCCCATTGCTGACAAAGTTCCCCACTGAGCCACCACCATCCACCACAGCGGAGGTCATGTTGCATCCCACAACTTTAGCTGGTAGCTAAGACTATACAATTGGACAGCTTAGGAAATATACCACTCAGTTTTTCAGTAATCCTAGAAAAGATAAAAAGATGGTTATAAATGGTATTTATGCTGAAATATAGACTGGCTAAAAAAGACGAAAAAAAAAAAAATGAAATTGTCCGCAAAAACTACAAGATCAGGCTTTCTCATTCCTATCCATATTTACTAAAATGGTTTAAACTGAAATATTTTAAATAAATTGATGAAGATTTCATAGAATTCGATTCCATATTACCTACTTCCTTTTTTCAAGAGACACTGGACAACAAAATTAAATTGTCATCAATCAGAAGAAATAAGGCCAAGCAAGACTGTGAATCAATCCAATTGGTTTTATAAATTATGTGCACCAGCAGCCCAAACCTTAGCTAGCAAAGTTCATGTAAAAAGTCCCCTGAAGTATTATTATTACAAGATAAATATTTGGCTGCCACTGATGGCTTCCTTATGAAAATGCTAGCTTTCTAGCTGTGCCAGGGTTCAATACTAAGGTGCCAATGCCTAGATTAAGAATGTAACAAATCAAAATCAAACAAGCAAAAAACTTCCATTCTCTGCGCCATGTTAGTGATATCAATATCTGAAGACAAAACCTCAGAAACAACAGTTAAGTGCTGGGATTTTCAAAAGTAAAAATGGGGGGCCTTAAACTTTAGTTTAATAAACATAAGTGGCCAGGTTTACAAAAATCGGAAAAAAAATTCTGCTCTTTTAGGATAATGGATCATGGAATGTACAAAGTTTTATATTTTTTGTTCGTTTGCTATATTTAACTACATAATATGCTAATGCTGTATAATGTGGGAAATAAACTAAGAATTACATAAAGCTCAATGATCTGTAAATAACTAATGCTTAGCACATAAGATAACATTGATCTAATGACAGGCGTATGAAAAGCAGTAATATTACCTCATATTAGGAATATCTACAAAATATATTGCCTGGCAGTGGTAATTCCCCAATTTTATAAATGTCAAGGAAACTCTATTGGCAAGCTCCTTTTACTGGAATTCTGGCTCTGTTCCCTCCATCTGAAGCAGCAGGATGAGAATTAACTCTTCTGTTGCATTCTTCATAATTATAAAACCATGGAAAATTTTACAAAATATAAGATACTCTTGTGATAGCTGCAGCAGGGGTGCAGAGCTGATAGGGAATCAGTTGGTGATTTGACAAGGAGGCCTTTTGCCAAAATAGAAGAATCGGTTTTATATTAACTAACACTTCAAATACCCTCAGACAGAAAAAATAAAGATGTGTATATAAAATTAGGTTGCAGAATCTATCCTTTTATGATAAGAGGTGCTCACAATGCTGACAAATACAAATTTGATTTTGTTTTAAGCAGCCGTAAGGTTTTTAAGAAATAAAATGCTGTGCACAGCATATTTGTGAAAAAGCCTGATGAACAGGAGCAAAGTACAGAAACTTGTTCAATATTAACTACAATTCCACCTAAGTCACATGTTATTAGTTTAATTCAAAGTCAGACATGTTATTCAGAAAAGAAGGTAGCTGCGATAGATATAGATAGATAGATAGATAGATAGATAGATAGATAGATAGATAGATAGATAGATAGATAGACAGACAGACTATTCACATGTCCTGGAATAGCTTGTCCTGTTTTCACTGCACACTTTGAGCTTCTCATAGTGTGCAATAGACTCTGGAGTAAATCGGTCAGCACCCACCCTATTTTTTGCCTAAAGCACATCCAGCACTGACCAGCATCTCATCACTGGATATTTTCCTTCCTTCCAGAAAGATTTATAGGGAAAGCAGAGCAGATAAAATCTTGCAGGAAGACACCCCTGCGCCTTTTACAGGAGCGTCTTCTTGCAAAGTTTGACTGCCTGTACTCAACAGGAATGTTCCCAGAAGGGCAGTGGTGTAATCATCACCTTGGTGTAACTGGAAGACTAGGCTGATGTAAATTGACTTAGAACTCTTCTTTTTGGGTGCATGTTACACCTACTATTAGTGGATCATTCGTTAAGGGGGTGGGGTACATTGTATAAGCAGACCTTGCATTTTATTGGTAGGTATCGCTTTACCTACGGATTATTCACTTGGAGGCCTTTTTAAAAAGCAGTGATATAAAGATAGTAGGGCACTTTTAAAATACAGGGCTTTACAATCTTTCCCTCTGCTTCACTTGCTATGGAACTTGAAAGGATAAGTCAGAAAGCAATTAATAAATTGGGGGGGGGGGGCAGAAGGAGAAGAGTCATGTCTTGTGACTAAATTCTCCTTCTATCACTATTTTCTCCAGCTTAATGCAGGGAGCGCTCTGATAGACAATGTCTACTGTAATTAATGAATGGCTTGTAAAATGCAGGAGCCATGTGCCTTAATGTGTCCAGTAGTGAGCTGCATCCATTTACCATGTTACATGTTAGTCTTATTTATTAGTCTAAAAAGTCACATGTAAAAAACAACAACTACATATTCAATAAAGTTTATCAGATATCCAGGACTAATTATAATTCGATTTACAGATATATTGGACTGTAAAAGTAACTTCGAAAATTGAATTAAGCTAGCTAATAGCATCTCATTGCTATGCTGCTGTGGGAAAACATTATGTACTGAATAAAAGCCGGGAAGAAGCAGAGTATGTAATAATAACAGTGCCGCAAGACATCAGGACATAGCAAGAGAGCACAAACAAACAACCCACTCAGAACAGTTTGACTCGTATTGTAAGGGTTCCCAGCCAAACAGACCCACTTCATCAGCCATAGAACAAAAATAACTAGACTGTGTGCTGGTAGCTACAACCGACTACAAATAAAGCAAAATGCATCACACTACAATCTGTCAGGCTGGCATTCTCTACATAAGCAAAGCATGACAGGCCTGCTAAGCACTCCAACCATTCTGATATAACAATATTATTACTGATTAGAATGGTCATTCACTTCTGCAAAACCTCATTAAACAATATTAGATGCTTATAACCATAACTACAAGACAACTTTATGGGGTATAATTATTGTTTTCACCCAGGATTCACACAACTTATATCTGATATGTACACATTTTTCATTTTGGATTCAATTTGAAAACATGTAAATTAATTTTTACTTTAGATTTGTCCTTTTTTCTAATGTAAGCCAATGTAAAACGTCAATTTTGGGTAAATGCTGGGTGAAATAATCTATAAATACACCCCATGCCACAGCGTTTCTCAACTACAGTTTTGTGGAGCCCTAGGGTTGACCTGACACCGATAACCCATTTAGCTTTTACCAAGGTCGGCATTCTTGTCTCGTCTTGCAGACATTAGATGCATTTTCCACTGACCACCCAATTGTTTTTTTTAGCAGGGGTTCCTCAAGACCTAATAACTATTTCAAGGGTTCCTCTAGAGTAAAAATATTTTAAATGGCTGATGATAACTATATGGAAGCCACCATTGCTGAACTGTCAG
>NC_092860.1:101867512-101924864 GCF_032062135.1 Pyxicephalus adspersus
AAAAAAAAAAATATTTAAACATGTAATGTAACTGTATGATAGCATATATATGAATATATATATTATATGAATATTTCTTTGTATTGGACTCAATACAGCTATTTTGTATTGAATATAATACAAAATGACTTGAATTTGCAGTAGCACTGACGCACGTACCGACATCACCGGGAAACCCTGTAGATCGAATCTGCACTTTGCGTGTGGATATAGGAGGAGGCAGACAAGTCCCCAGGACCTGCAGGGATCAGCAGGATGCAGGGGGACAGCGGGAGCAAGGTAAGTGGGTTTTTATCCTGCTTTTAGGCACCCCGAGTCTGACTCGGAATTTCGACTTTTTGCAAGTTAAAATGACCCCGAGTCAGACTCTGAATTACCGCTAGTAGGTTAAGGTTTTCTGGATCACCCAGGTTCACTGATGAAAGTATATTCTGTCCAGCCTTGAAGAGCTTTATTAAATCAGGCGACTGAGCAAAAGAAGTATAAAGATCCGTGGTTTGACTGTACTCTGGCTTCTAATTTGTTTCATTCAAATCAGTGACTGAAAAATTGCATACTGCCAAGCAACTAGTGATTTTGGGAAGTCTGCAATGGCAACCAATGTATTCTCACTATGCAACTTTCACCTTTCAGCTCATGTAAGAAAGGTAACAAACCTTTAAATCGTGATTGTGGTTTGATATAAAACAGACCAATAGAGGGTGTTATAAAGATAACTCATGTCTTAGATTTGTTTTTTGTTCAAGTACAAGATGTTCAAGTACATCTAAATCACTATACTCTCATATAATCTTTACCAATTATAGATATTTTTAAAAAAGTCATCATTTTGAAACTGCAGCTTTAATGAAAACAATTCCTGGTGATCCTGGTATGAAAATCGTTTCTAGGCACATTTCTAGATTTATAGAATGATAACACTCCCTCCCTATCTACACTGTGCTCTCCTATGTTGTCACCGTGTTACATGCCTCTCCAACGTTAACTATAAGAGGCTGTGCCTTTGCTTCTTATAGCATATTCCACCATTCAGTGTTGTCCCTGGCCCCTTTAAGCTGGGCTCACCACCTGGAACTTTTTAGTAACCACCCGGCAGTTTTTTGGTGGTTACTGAAGTGTTGTGTCACAATACAGGGGCTGTTTTTGTCAGCTCTTTTAGATGCTCTCCCAAACATTTTATGTAAAAGCTTGCCCCATTACATTACTGTATAAAGAAGGCTTACCTTTAAAATTCTCAAGAATCAATCGGCAACATATCTACATTATCAAATCTTCTAATCAGTTGAAGTAAAGTGGAACTGACTTTAAAGGTGCGTACACACTTCCAATTTTTATAGTTCAAAACGAACGACGAACGAACGACGAACGATCGATTGGGCAAAAATCGTTCGTAAAAAAAGTAACCAATGACGCCGACGAACGAGGAAAGTCGTTGGAAACGAACGACCGGACCGGCGGATCGGATTGGACTACGATCGTTGAACATCGTTCGTGTGTACGATCCTTAGTTGATCGTCCATGGTCTGAGCATGCGTAATGAACGAACGTTCGTTCACTTTCCTGTCGTGCACATAGTTCCTCTATCGCTCAAACGATCGTATCTATTGTGTGTACAATATCTACGAACGATCGTGTCGTTATCTCTATGTGCAGGATCGGTGCTATACGATCGTTCATAGATATCGTGCAGGATCTTTCGTCGTTCGTTTTCCAACGATAATAATTGGAAGTGTGTACGTAGCTTTAGAAGCTGTGCCCTAAAAAGACCGGATGGTGGTAAGTGGCCAGTATTGCTGTGGTCTCCCGGCACTTAACTTTTCCTCATAGATGATATTCCATGGCTTGTTATGCGCTGTGTTTGTATGGAGGAAGACATCTTGGTAGGGTTTTTCCTCTTAGTGTCTGAACCTCTGGCAAGAACAGCAAACTTCTACTGCATCAATAAATATCACCTCATTAGATTAGCAGTCACAGGCAGTACTACCTAAAATCTAACACTACAGATATCCAGCAATGAGGTTGTAGGGACAGATTTTCCCAGATTTATTCACATACAAACAGGAGGAATGCAATTTTTAAGGCAAAAGGTACGTTTTGTAGGCTATTGTTTAGGCACAAATAACACTTCTAGCTTATCCTTGTAACATAGCAACTTTGTTTTTTAGTTTAGCTTTTGTGGTTCAAGTTTAGTTCAACTTTGTTTTTTAGTTCTAGTTTGTTTGGAATGAATATGATCAGAATTCTGATTGGATCTATGCACAATACAGGACCAGTGTACTTTCTATTGATATTCTGATATCTGTCTGATTGAGAACCCAAAATTTTTTTGCCTATGATTGGTCAGCTGCTCAAATTACTGCAACAGGGAAATTGATGTAATGCTACTGGGAAGCTACCTAGGGGGCTTTACAAAAAGTAATCATCATGTTGCAAATATTAGCAACATACAAATAAATGGCTCGGCATGACCTAAAAAGCCCACGTAAGCCTCATCAGCTTACAAGTGCAGGCTGGATAGCAAGAAATCCACTCTGCTTTATGTCCTGATACGTTATCTGATTGTGTCAACCCACAACTAAAAATCTTTAGTGGCAGATTAACAATTTCTAACATGAACTTGTCTGAGTTTCTAATAGGAAATGTGACAAAAAAGTGACACCACCCACCCAATAAACTGTTCTTTTTGCGAGGAAGATATCATTAAAAAAATCTGTCTGGCAATATGTGCAGACATGCCCAACAGCATCAGGTGTGGATGGCCAACCATACTGCACTGCCTTCACTGCTGCACATGCTTCTTCATACAGTAAAAAGGGTCGGTTTATAATAGTGTGGAAAATGGTGACAAAAATGGAACGTTTGGCCTTATATGAGTTTTAAGAATAACTAAAATTTGGGTTAACCTGGATTGGTACCAAAAAACAGTGACATCATAATTATTAGTAATAGTATAAATCAAGCAGATCTAGAAATTCTGGTTATAATATTCTGGAGCATCAAAAAAGAAAGAAGTCAGCATATGATTTAACCTGAAGGAAAGCATTGAAAACTTCAGATTTGGAAAGAGCTGAATTTATTCCTGTTATTCAAACTGCTAGAACTATTGTGACAGGGCATTATAAGGTTCTAAACAAACTTGCAACCACAGTAGCAGATGTGGATAAGATGTCACATTTGGCTCTACTCTATAGAAGTGAATCATGTTTCTTTAAAGAAGCCCAAACCATTTACATTCTAGCATAGCACCACACTCTTCTTTTTGCCCTGCACCTCCCCGGGGATAGATTGTCGCCTCTGTGAGCCCAGGAATGCTGAAAGGACATTCATAATAGAGAGTGAGTGGAGATCCATTCACCAATTACTTCCGTATGAGAGTAGAAATAGTAAGGTACGAGCAGTTTCTGGTTCAGAGCTGTTAAATCCAGTGAAGTTGAGACAAGGTAGGCATCCAATTGTGAACTCAGTCCCCCTGATCTCAATGGGCCTAAAGTATTTGAGTAGTGACGTTTTACAATATGGGCCTGATTTATAAAAGCTCTCCAAGGCGGGATAGGATACACTTAAATCAGTGAAGCTGGGTGATCCAGCAAAACTGGAATGGATCTGGTCCAGGATTGAAAACATTTGCTAACAAATAGCAAATGACATTTAGGGAATCCATTCCAGGTTTGCTTGATTCCCCAGCTGCACTGATAAAAGTGTATCCTATCCAGTCTTGGAGAGCTTTAAAAATATCAGGCCCAATATGTTGCAAGCTAGTTTGTTATAGGTTACCACTGCCACTCACTTTTCCTTCACTGCAGAGACAACAAAGGCCCCATGCATGCAGAGCTGAGCTGGTAAACTGATAGATCAGTCCTGCAGATTACATGGGGAGGGCACAGCCCACCCTGTCATACCTGTAGCACTGCTGTAATTTACGTAAATGTCAGCTTTCTGCTCAGTTATCAGGGTAAACAGCAGGAACACTACTAATGACAGCTCCGTCCTACATGCACAATGCCCCCTGAGAGAGGAGGGCGGGAGGCAGTGATGTTGTTTGGCCAAAGAGGTTTGCAGGGGGTGAAGTAGTGTAAGGGGTCTAAGGTAAGCAATGACAAAGGGGAGGAGCAGGAGTGGAGTGAGGAAACACAGGAGGTACAGAAGTGACCAATGGTGTTAGGCTGATCCCCGATCACTATTGGAATTTTGGACACTAAATTTGTCCTCAGATCAAAAAGTTTAGGAACCCCTGTTTGATTTAACTTCACTTGATGCCCTTGAATTATTTCGCTACCTCTTTTGTGTAGGGTCATAACTCATTTATGTTGCACAATACGCATTTACATAAATTACGCTATTGAAATGTGTCTGTTTGCATATGTGTGTGGGTTCCTTTACTTTTTTGTCATAACTGTACAGGTAGCAGGCTCGCTTTATGAAGACACCAGGAGGTGCCAAGGAGGAAAAGTGAAAAAATGAATTATTACTAAAATGTAAAAAAAAAAAAAAAACTTAAAAGACAAATAATAAATACTTTTAAATTTTTTTGTGAATTATGCATTGGGCTGCAGTGGATTTTTACAATGTTGCAAGCATTTCTGCCCATTTTTGTGCCCTGTTCTAATAAGTGTAATGAATGGGGTCACACTGCAACGGACCGCCAAGCAGGTGGCTGTGTGTTACGGTATAATGCAAGGCAACGCATTTTGTTGTAATGGGAGCGAAGCCTTACACCTGCCACCCTTGCTGTACTGGTAGCTACTGTGCTCTTTTGTTATACGGACTTCTAATGAAGAATAAATTGCCATTCATGAACACTGTGAAGATTCTTTGTATTTACAATATGAGCTATTGTTTGCTTCTGGCCTACTTCCAGCACTTAGCAGACAGATGTGCATAATTCTGTGTTAAGCAGGGAGTGTGCTATATGAGTGCCATTGGCTGTGTGATTTCATAGTATACTGCTCATCTAACTCTGTATAACGAAAGCCTTTGCTTCCACTCCCTACCTGTAATGTTGCTTGGCAACTTGTATTCTTCCTGTTCAACCAAAAGCTTCCTGCTAGGCGAACATTATGAAGAGGACATGGCTCTTCTCTAAAGTTGACATACAAGTTTTTTATACCAATTTCTTAACCTGATCAAATTCATAACATGCTGTGTTAGTTGTTTCTCTAATATTCTCATTCTTATTGTAGTAGTGACTGCATTAGTTTTTTTTTTCACCAGGTGATTATGTCAGTATCACAATTCCACGCATTCACCATTAGGACTACAAAAACAAGAGAGGCTGAGATATAACAAAAAGCTTGCAATTTTATATTTGAAACAAACCTTGCAAAAAAAAAATAAAGGTCCTCTCTGCTTCCCAAATCATTTAATTTTAGAAACAGGGAAATGCGCATGTATAGGAAATGTTGGGGTGTATACTTACCTTACTCCTGTCTTTATACCACCAGGCGAGGATAACATCACATTCCTCTATGACATACAGAGCAGCAGAAATCTCACTAGGCACTTCAGAGTCTTTTTGAAAGATTTATTGTGTTCTGTATTCCCCAGGAATCATCCTGAAAGGACAGTGATGTCACAGCAATGCAAAAACTGATATATATATATATATATATATATATATAGATATCTGTTATATTTTTTTTAGGTATACTTTCCAATAGTATGTGACTTCTAAGGGGGGCCAGGCACTTTGATCATACCAAAGATTACACATTTTTTCTTTCAGGGTTTAGATACACTTTGATTTCCTGAATTATGTTACATGAGTTAGGTAGCCTTCTGTCCGCATTACTTTATCAATGACTATCCTTGTATGATCAGTACAGAATATTTAGGGATTTTTGGAGTCATGCATGGCATAATACTGGGCAGGTTGCATGTACAAAAAAAAAAAATTTTTGTACACAGCATGTGTGACTAATTTTGATTTGAAATAAAGGTTTTTGAAATAAATAAATATATATATATATATATATATAGAAAATTAGACAGGATTTGTTAGCTTCCTGCCATCCATGCTTTATCCAGTACTGAGTTCTCACTGTTAGGCTGAATATACCTTCATAAGAAGTCTTAGATTGAGGCCTTTGTCTGACTCCCAGGTCACACGCTGATTCCAGGGTAAAAAGCTAAAGCTGTACGGCTTCCCTGTGAGTGGATTTACAACAGAAGTCTATCTGTATAGCAGCTGAAACAGCCCACATTTTGTTTCCTGGCAGATTTCTTAAACATTATGTTTATAATTACCAGCCTATACCTCACACTCCAACTGATATCTTAAAAAAAATAAATATAAGTAGTAGTTGAGAAAACTTGTAACTATGGTGGTTAGTTCTTTGCATCCCTTATGTCCATCCTGCTTGGAAAGTAGCTGAATGTACTGCCACTGACAGTTCTATTACAATGCAGCTTGAACTGGAAAAACAGTAACTGACAGGAAGCCGACAGGAAACGCACTGACCTCACCGAAGCGGAAACCTCTCCTACACTGCTGCTCCAACCACGTACACTCACTCTAAGGACCACAGCTGTTTCTTCTTCTGCAGCAATAAACTGAAATTCTCTTAGTGCTTTCTATAGGAAGAATAGGCTGTACATATAGAAACACGTTTTATAAGAGAACGGCCTTATCCACTTACTTGAGATGTGCCTAATGTACTACAGTCCTACCTGTTCAATGACACAAGTATTAAATAATATAGGCAAGAAATACAATAATACACTGGACAAGTACAAATAGCAGGGCTCATTTCTCAGCTAAATGGTAGTGTTGATAAACCAGATTAAGATTTTTTTTTATTCTGTCTGTTATTTCATTCAATTACTACTTAAAATGCTGCCACCCAATACAGTTGAAATAGCAGACTGTTTTTTGGCAAGTGAAGACCTAATCAAGTATAGGACTTAGGATTCTGTTACAGTTCATTTAGAGTTATTTTATATTTCTCACAGAAAAGGGCAATGTCAGAAAAGTATGCGAACATGCAGGCTTATCACCCTACATATATACATGTCTACGTGTCTGTCTATCAGACAAACATAATAGATCATCAGAAAAATATAAGTCCAGTATAATACTTACAACAACATAAAAAGTTTACAAACAGTAATAAATAGTAACTGTTCCCATCTGAATTCTGGGAACGGCCAACCCTACTTGTACATGTACTGGATCAGTCTCCTGTTGTTATTTGAAAAGAAAGAAAAGAACACAGAAATATCTCAAACTGTTGTCAATGAAAGAGGTGGAAAAAAATCTTTAAACGTGATTCAGGTGGCATCTTTACCCCAGCAAGCCTATAAACGCCCTCCAATGAGACCACATTGTATAAAAGTTGGCCTATGTGACAGACACATTAGATTATGAGCCCCTTTGAGGGACAGCTAGTGACATGACTATAGACTTTGTAGGGGGCTGCATGATATGTTGGCGATATATAAGTACTAGTTATTAATATTAATCTTTTTTTTTCTTACTTATGACAATTTACTTTTTCCTGGGTCAAGATAGGCCTGGGTCTTAGATTCTCAGGATTAAATTCATTTCAAACTGATCTGAATAATGGTTCTACCAGATAAGTACACAATCATCATCCTTCAGACAACCATTTATCAGGGATGGGGGGTGGCAGCTCCTACATGAGGAAGCAAAGCTCTGATCCACTACCGAGATGATAGTCTGCACCATAATTGTTGGCAAATCAAATAGGTGACTCACTAGTTAGTGAAGCAAGTTTGAATAAAACAACCACCCTGCTCTAGAAACAAGCCAGCAATGGAGGCACCAACATTCCTATACCAACAGACTAGTGGTAAGCTGGGCACATACAGATACTGATTCAGACAAAAAATAACAACCATATGTACACTGTGTGGGGCCTGTCTGTGTATTAAAATGTTTTGATGTGTCACAAACATGTTTCTATGTACTTCATCTTACAAATGTGTGCTGTGTTTGTAAACACTTGAGCAACAAATGTAAAATATTTTTCTGCTAGAGGCCCTCAACCCACTACAAGGTGAAACGCACTGAGTGAACGGATACTTATTAAAAAACTGTTATAAAAGTTTTATTTAGGCTGGGTTTACACGGCTGTTTTCCTCAGCGTTTAACTTGAGGCTTTAAAAGCACATGTTTGAAATTCCCATTTATCTCAATGGGCTAATCTATACCAGGACGTTTCCTTGAGGCATGCTTTTGAGCGTTATAGATAAGTTCCTTGCAAAGTTTTGAAAATTAACGCCGGTAAATGTGTCCATTGATTTCAATTTATAAATGCTTGAAAACATAATCGCAGCAAAACGCGGTATAGACATTTTCCAGTGGTTTAAGGCCAAGCTTTAAAACGCCTGAACTTCAAACATGGGCTATTAAAGCCTTAGGTTAAATGTTGGGGAAACAGTCCGGGTAGACCCAGCCTTAGGGCGGCAAATAGGTAGAGAGTGTTCCATTCTACCTAAAGATATAGCTGGTGCTTGATTTTTTTTAACACATAAAACAAACCTAGGATTACATTTTCTATGGGTCAACAGACTCATCAGTTTTACCAAATCAAATGGGTAAAGTAACAAGGAAAACTAAAGCACCATTCTCATGCTATGTATAAAGAAAAAAAAACATTTCTTTGAGCATCATGTGCCTAAAGCACACACAACCATGACTATCCGTTCCCTGACTACCTGGAGCAATGAAGGAACTTCATATAATCAATGAGACTGCAGAGGGTTCATTGTTCACCTTACAGAAAAAAGTGTTAGCATAGCCTGCATATGTAATAAGTAAATATGGCTGTTCACAGTACAAAAAAATTATGCAACTCAAAACACCTAGAAACAACTATTAAAACATTAACACAGATAAAAGTATTAACATTATTTCCAATCCATTGGTATAGATATCCAAAAAACATAAACAACTGTAGTTAAAGTGTAAATGTGGCCAGAGAATGTCCAACTAGGAGGATATAATATTGCTGCCTCATGCATTCAAAGATGCTGTGAAAAGTATATGTTGCTTTGTGGATTGCATCAAGCAAAATAAGTACACATTTCTTCTAGGAAAGAAAGTAAACTCTTTGTTTTGCAAATTTGCTTCAAGGTGTCAGTGGACCATTGTCAGTGAGCTTTTGTTCACCTCAGAACTGCTTATTCCCCAAATTCAAAGCAGGTCAAATGCACCTGTAACACATTCCCAATGATCTAGGAATGATCTCAAATTAACGTCAAAAGCATACTGCATTGCCCATTGACACAAGCACTAAAAATACATAATAGAGCATTCTTTATCATATTAGGACCATTCAGTATACTGCATAAAAAAATTGGATGCTTGTGTGCCCGCACCTGGCACTAGCTCATTACAGGTAAAACCAATTGGTCATTTTTTCTGCTTTGTCCAATTGTTTTTCACTTTAAGAACTTTATGGTAGTAGTATCAGCTACATGACATGAGACAGGGTACTTCAACATTCTAAAGTTACAAAGTAATTGTATCTGACAGCAAAGGTGACATGAAAACAAAGCACTGGGTAATAAACCAGCAGTCTATGTGACCTTGACCAATTCACTCCAATGGCTCTCCAGTATAAATAATGCAACAACAAAGGGGACAAGAACATAAACATAAAAATAATATCATAAGTAATAAAAATATGTGAAGGTTTCTATAGCATTTGTATCCCTTATCTGGCAATTGCCCAGGAGGTAACATCAGATATATCATACACTAGCACGCACCTGCACATAGCTATAGTTTTATTATTCAGCATATCTGGTATGATTGTATTATTGTCACCACCAGGGTTCCACTGATGAGATACTTTTTGCCGGAGGTCTTAGGTCCACGTTTAGGTATCAGTAACTGTTTTCACATGTATTAAATATATTTTAGATGTCATAAATCAATTTTCAGGCTTTTGCCAATATGATACCTACAGTAAAATTTTCTAGTACAGACAGCAAAATATCTGTACGTACCTAAACATCCACAACAACTTTAGATCACCAATATAAATGTATCGTGCTGCTGTTATCAACCGACATCACAAACACGCCGCTACACATTAAATTACCTAAAACCACCCAACTAATGTTTACATTTTTTCCACTAAGACAAATCTACATGCTAATGCAATCTTATGGATTGTATTTACATTTCAGAATAAAACCAGGTTTTTGATTGCATACATAAGTGAGCACCTGCAATATACAAAGGCAGTACAAGAGCTAATATGAAAACTATGGTGAGTATAAAAAACCTTTTAACAAAAGAGTGCATGTCACAACTTTTATCTCATGCTCTATACAAACAGCAATAACAACCAACAGCCCACAGCAAACAGTTCCTGCAGAGAAGTTTTGAGGAAGCAGAAAAAAAATTTAGGTTGAGAAGGAAAAAATTGTAGGCAAGTGATGGCCCCTGTATTTTGACCCAACTCATCAGCAACCACCCAAAAACATCCGGGTGGTGCGCCCAGCTAAAGGGGTCTGGGGAGAACACTGTTGCAGATTGCTTGTCATTCTATGCAATATATAAAACCAAAGGCCCTTTATTGCAATAAATCTTTTATTTGAGTTTAATGATGTCTATGGCCTTCTATGTAGGGTGGTGCAAAATAGGAACTTACCTAACATATGAATGTCAGATGCTGTCCTACAACCAGACCTCCAAGAAAAACACATTGGATACTAATCTAGACTCATCCTAGGTGGGAAATGTAATAACAGATGGAAAATGCAGAATCTGGGTGAAGAGTGTAGTGTTGATTCATTGAAGTATACTACAAAAACAGTGGTTCTAGCACACAAGGAACGTGGAAATATTTGGGTGGAACACACCAAAAGCACTCCTTTGTCAAGTTTTAGGCAGAAACATGCTTCCGTTGTTGCTAAGCCAAATCCCTCAATATACACAAACAATAAACACGGCAATTACTGTGTATTGTCAAGCCATTCACTTTCAATATTACTGTACAATATTACAAAGCAGGCATAAAGTGGCTCACTACCTTGTAAGCAGTGGATTTATTTCATCAATAGGGTTCTAGGTACAAAAGACTTTAGTTAGGTTAGAGTAAAATATAACTTACTATAAAGCTGAAATACATATTTAGGAGCCTGTATTCCTATTATCACCATCTAGTCCTAAAAAAAATCAAGTCCTGCAACACAACCAGAAAACCAGGACTTTTTTATTTTCTGGTTAAATACCACATCCTAATCAACCCCGTCCCCAGCGTGTAACTGAACAGTTATAGTGCAAGAACTGACTTAGAACAAGAATACAGATAGGAATTTCCCTTTTCTCAGACTTGTTTACTTGTTGCATCAGGGTGGCTCAGTGGTTAGCACTCTTTGCAGTGCTAGGTCCCAGGTTTGAATCTCGTCCTGGACACTTTCTGCATAGAGTTTCCAGGTTCTCCCTGTGTGTGTGCAGGTTTCCACTGGGCATCCCAGCTTCTTCCCACATCCCATTTTGTGGGAATCGGTAGGTCTGTCACTCAATGAGGAATATTGGGAATATTATACCCTTGGTAACAGGAGTAGACAAGGTAATACAGAGACTCAGTTCCATGTTCACTTCACCCAAGCTCAGACAAAAGCTCATATTTAATCAGAATACATCAAGAACTTGTGGGAGATGTAAGTGCTGGAAAATTGTGGAAGGTGAAAGTGTTGTAATGACTTGTTCAAATAACATAACAGGATTATGAAGGAATACTACACAATATAAACTTGCCTAGCAAAATAAATTCAGCTCACAGTTTACTTGAAGGTTATATTTACACTGTAAGGAATACTCACTTTTTTCTGGCTTTTAATGTTGGCACTTTCAAGTTGCTCGACTTCAGCTTTCAGTTAGTCACTGTAGTGGTAAAATAAAAGCAAATATTAGTGAATTATCAATCAACATTCACTTTATTTTATCTGTCAAATATGTCAAGTTATGAAACTGGGCATTGGATACTCCAGTAAGATCACCATCATTCATTCACTACGCCCTGCTCCCAGAAATGTATGCCTTATTTATGTATATAATGGACAGTCAGTATGCCCTGTGACAATAACAGTAACAGTGGTTGAATATGTGGCAATTTCTTCTGGGCCCATACACCTCACACTCCGAAATTCCTTGTTTCTCTTAACCACTTGAAAAAACAATAATTTCAGTCAATTGAGATAGAAGGGATAATGTCATTGTATCCATTCAGACCTCTAAAGTTTATTAGATAACAATACATTCAAAGTAAAGACATCCATTACCCCCACCTGTACTTAAGAAATGTATATGGTACTCTTTATCTGGAATGTGCCATTGGATATGATTACCATGACCCAGTGTGCCCGAGCTCCACTCCTCCTATATAAACTAGTGGTACTCTACTGTGAACACACCAAGTCAACTTGGATCTACTTTTGATCTAATTTACATAGAAGGAACAGAATAGGGGAAGCGGCAGGCCATACTTAGGTATGTCTACCTTATGGTACATTCCAAACAAGAAGAGCTATTTCCTTGGATGGGTGAGATAAATCTGTACTTCACATTTAAAACACAATTATGCTTTAGATCAGTTTTTATATAGATCTATACTGCTGTTATCTAGGCATTCACAGAGAGTTATGACAGGTGAATGAAGTGCTTATTGTAGCATGTAAATGGTAAGCCAAAACAGAATATCTAATTTAAATTAGTGAACAAGTAATAGATCTAAAAGCCATATAAAGCCTGCTAATAATTTATGCACAGATCTCTGCATTTCTTGTTCAATATATTTATTTGGTTTAAAGTACTCAAGATTTAGGAAATCTATATATCTGTATTATCAACCATTGGAGTAATAGGAATACCACAACAATGGGGATATCTTATAAGTACAGTATGATATATCCTCAATGATGGGCTCAGTAGCTCAAGTATGTGCCTATGTCGGGTGTTGGGATATCAGAAATGCTTAATTTTTTCAGGTAAGCAGCTCAGTAACTTGTTAAACATGGATAACAGCCTCACATGTATCTTCGAAGAGAAGTAAAACATTACAGCTCCCATATTTCTATCCTGACATATTTAGTTCATTGCAACTTTGTTGCCATTAACAAAAAATATAAAATTCGCGTAGCAACTAATCAAATAGCCCTGGACATACCTGTGCTTACTATCCCCCAGCGTGAAAAAAAACTTGCAGAGAAAAACTACTGCAATCGCTTTCATATTTTTTCTATGGTTTCATATTGTGCCCGCTACTAACCTACAGAACACAACATGGATAAGAAGCACTAAGTCCTGTGGAGGACAGGTGTCCATCACACCTGGAAAAGAATGTAAAGCTGAGTGAAGTTGGAGGCAGGCAGCAGGAGTGGTAAGTATGAACCTATTTCTTTGCAGGTGTAGATTAGTTTAGGCAACTAGTCCTTTTGGAACAACATGGGGAATGCCTTTATTCAGCTCCACCATGTGTTCCCCATTTTGTTCAATGGTTTCATATGCTAACCCTTACCTCCTTACAAGACACAACTGGGATAGGAACTAGTAAGTTTAGGGAGGGACCAGGTGTCTAATACACCAGAAAAAGAAATAGAAAGAATGGAAAGAAATGAGCAGAGTTCAGTGGCACAAGCAGCAGGAGGGGTAAATATTAAACCATTTATTTTGCAGGCATGGCTTAGTTTGGAGAATTAGACCTTCTGGAACTGTTTAAGGACAGTTTTTTTTGTTCCAGTATGACTCTACCTCTGTTCACAATTACAGGATCTGAGTGGTTTGATGTGGGATTAGAGCACTGGCATCATCCTTGCTAAACAATCTTCTGATGATTTCAAACCTCAGAAATGCTTTTTTACCTGACTGGGCACAAATTAGGTTAGGACTGGTAAACTACTACTAAGAAGCCCCCACAATAATAATGTTGATGGTCTTGCAATGTGATTATGATTTATATATATATATATTTGTACTATATACAGAGGTTTTGAGGTAGCACATGCTAAAACCCATTAATGTAAAAAGATTAGCAGTCATGTGGCCATTCACATCTTTGTGCTTTGGTTTGTTATGATTTTAATGACTAATAATTCTTTTATCTCTGATAGAGCTTCCAGCAATTGCATTAATGGGATGAATGGGAACACTTAAAACATGCCAGACGCAGTGCAATGCTTCAAAAGACCACAGGTGTTAATGGACCTAAATTCCTAAAATTAGAAGAGAGCATCTTAAAACAAGGAAATATCATAAATACAACCACCACCCCCCATTGCTAAGCAGAACATGTATTTCATATAATACACAGAACCAGCTATTCTCAAGCAAGGTTCTGTAAATGTGGTGATGGCCCTGTAGATTTGAGGCCAAAGCCATGTGGAAGGTCTGCATGATGCCACTGTACTCTATTGTCTGTGAGGGTGGCATTGTATCAAGTGATTCTCTGGCCCCCAGTGTTATTCCCCACTGATCCCCAAGACGTGAACCTAATTTCAAGGTTTCCTTGAGAAAGTCCGCACTGAACACAGGAGAGCTGATAATACACAATAGCAATGTCATTGTATAGAATGGTCACAAAGCCGAGTTCCCATATGTAAAATGTAAACAGGTGAACCAAGATGTGCCCACATATGAGGGGATCTGATCATCACCACTTGTTGTGGTATAACCCTGCAGAAAAAGTAGATGAAGCACAAAGCGGCAGTGTGAATAGAGGATAGGATTATAGATTCCCCCAGCAGTGGAAGCTGCAGATAAATGTGCCCAGACACACAAACTCCATGCAGAGTTCATGCCCCCCAGCCATGACCTCTATTAGAAGCATCCTGTTTGTTTACATATGAGCCATGTTGGAGGAGACATGTCAGGGTGCCTGCCTCCATGTAAATGAAGTGAAAGTTCACCTCGCCAGCAGAAGTGACAGCAAACTTCAGGGAAAGTGTCCCCTGTGACCAGGGCATGGCTGTCATCTGCCCACATCGTGCCCACAGTGCCAGGCGACCATGGCAGACGTTACACGGGTAGGGTCCCCGGATCTCCTCCCATGCACACTGGACTGGCTTTCACAACAAACATGTAGGCCCTGATGACACCGAGCCAGCCACCCCCACCTCCCGGGCTCCTCTGCCCGAGCACACACTGCCGCCACCGGGTGGTCACACGGCACGCCTGGGCTCTGCTATGGAGGGCCACCTTAACCCGTACAATGCGGGGCGCCAAAGCCTGCCAGGGTTAAAGGGCAAAGGCAGCCATTCAGTGTCCCTAGGAGAAGAAAGCCCGATAAGGGGTAAGAAGCGAGGGCACATGCCTGCGCTTCGTGCCTCAGTCATCGCCCCAGGCATCTGCCATCGTGCCCACTGCTCGGGATTCCCCCTGTGCCCTCTTTGTAGCACCCTGGGGTAAATGAACAGCCCAGGGGGGGAAGAGGGGGAGGTGCGGCCCCCGGGGCCGGTGCTGGACGCCCTTACCTTGCTCGGTGTGGAACGGTATTGGTCGAGGTCCCGGGGCACGGAGCACGGAGCTGCTGGGGAGTGGGGGTGGCAGCGGTGACAACACACAGAGTGCGAGAGAGGCAGAGGGGAGGGGGGATGACAGTGTGCTGCTGTGTGAGAGGAGATACACAGAGTCAGAGGGAGGGACTATGGCAGCCAGCAACACACACAAGTCTGCACAGGGACTGACACCACACATGGAGGCAACAGGGCTGCTCTGTTCTCCCTGCCTGCACCTCATCTATAGGGGCTCACCAGGGCTCACACATCACTTCAACAGCTCCATATACGTTTCTCAAACCCGCACATGCGTGGTTAGGAGCCAGTGTTTTTAGTGGTCCGCGGAACCGAAAAGGTTGGCGACCCCTGATCTAGAGGAATCTAATAGGAAGACCTACAATTTGGTTTGCTTAAACTATGTGTTGTATTTATATGGCTCAGACAGTTATCTTACACAAAGAACTTTAAGTTGTCTTACACAAAGAGTTTTTAAAATAAAAATACTAAAACACTTAGGAGGCTATTCATATATTCATACATGGTATCACACAATATTCACATAACTTTCACCCATGATTCAAATGATTTTCTTATTGTATATCACAGGGTTAATCTTGAGTAAAGGCTGTGTGAATTTTGCATGAATACAAATAATTGTCTCAGGATTGTCACAGGTTCATGTTCAAGCAGTATTATAAAAATCAATAAAACATTATTACTGTCCTTTGTCCCTTATCTATATATGCTTTTTCCAGAGCCATACTCCAGATGACCAGTAGGGGGCCTCCTCATGGTCACTGCCTGGCCACTCACTGTTGTACAAATGGTTGGAAGAGGAGATCGACCAATGGTTTCCCCTTCCTGGCTCTGCACTGCATGATATTGTCTGTCAGAGTCCAGCAAAGAAAAGGGAAGAAGATCTCCTCAGCCAGCTCCGTTTACAGTGAGCGGTCAGCGAAGTTACAGTCAGAGGTGAGCTGATAAAGGTTTTTATACCAAGGAAAGAATTCTGATATAAAAAGTGCTCCTGATGGGATAAAATGTGTGCAAAGTGATAAGGGTTTTGTCAAGATTTAGCACTAGGGCCCAGAGACCTGCAGCTAGAAGACCACCAGCAACTGTACTTTCAGTGTTATTAGAAAATCAATACATGGGAACATGTGCATGTGTTGCAGAGACTGACCACAAGTCCATTCCAAATATGATAACAGATCCATAACCACGGGTTACCATCCATGAAAACCACATGGCCAAATGAATAGCCAATAAAGGAAGCTGAAATCATATGCGTTTCTCTACACTTCTACAACTCTTATTGCTCCCCATCATCCATACTGTTCAATTAGGCTGCCAAATATAGCAAAGGAACAGTATGGAGAAATGGGGATAAGAAGGGGCATGGTAGAAATCTCTGACCTTTTGACATGTGACAGGATTAGGTAAGGTCATATGGATATTAACTTGGTGGACCTACCCAGGAAAATAAAAATGATAAATACAATGACATTTGATAGTGAACACTATATTGATTGTTGTCAAAAAATGGCTGTGACAAAGTTAGGCAAGGCCCACAAACCGCTTGTGCTTGCAAAACATACCTCTCATTCTGGAAATGTTTATACTTTACCATTAGCGTGTTTTATGTTACATAGTTAGGTCAGGAACAAGCCAGTCAGGTTACAAACAGATACCACTGCTTTCAACCAATAGAACAAATATGTATATATATATATATATATATATATATATATATATATACACATAGTGACTTTAATATTTGCGACTCTAATGTTTAAAAAAAACAAAAACATGCAGGCAAATAAAATTGTCAGGAGGCCAGAAATGGCATCAAAAATATTTTTGGTTGTGGCCCTTCATTATGATTTAAATTAAAATGTAACTTGATCTTTATTATGTTATTTATTTATATTTATTATAAACTATCACCATTGTATAACCAACAGTCTTAGTTATTCAGGACTCAAGCACCATAAATTAAAAAGAACTGCCCATCCTAAATTTTGTGAAGCACTGTCCACCCACAGTGATTGATATTACCCAAGAACCAGGCCTTTAATAGCCTGCACACCAAACACACATGACCATGTTAAACTATGTAAAACACTGTCCACCCAAAGTGGGGTACAATACCCCCAATAAGGAAAAACCACAGGATTCCTGCTAAAATATCAAGAACCAATCCAAAGATCAGCTGCCCTTCACTCTGTTTATCACATCGGTATCCCCTCCCGACTTCACCCTTAAATAGAAATTAAGAAAGCTAGCATAGCAGTCCAAAATTCTAACTCATACACTGTAAAGCAGAGGTGCCCAACAGGTGGATCACCATCTACTGATAGATCGCAAAGGCAACGTGAGTAGATTGCGGAGCCCTGGCTTTTTACTGCGCACAGGAGTTATTAAGTCCAAGTTTTTATTGTTGGTAGATAATTTTGACTTGGTCATTTTAAAAGTAGTTCACAAGCCAAAAAAGTGTGGGTAAAGTATATTATAAAAAAAGGTCATTTGTTGTTCTGTTGTGCATGATAAAGTACAGGCATACCTGTACCAAATCACTCCTCCTACTATACACAATACAAATCTATGTATAAAGAAAAGTGTAATGTTTTGCAGACTACCAGTCTTTTAATATGATGTTTTTATGTCTTCATTTTTATCTCAGGGCTCAGGGCTCCAACGATTCCCCCTGAATCTTAGATCACAGGTCTGAACCAAGGATCTTAACGCTATATGAGGCCACCCAGTCACTGACTGTACATTCAGCTCTGACATCATGCCTTTGGCAGGCCCCACTTTGCAATAACAAGCTGAACATGTGGACATATTGTATTTTGGACCATCCACTGAACTTATCACCAGATGCGTACACCTAGGGTGGCAATGCTACAACCACGTACAGGCTATAGATTGTAAAAGCCTGGAGTCTAAAGAATAAAAATTCCCTGGGGGGTTGTCCTGCCTTATCCTATCTTTGCCTAGCTAGGACTCCCAACTTATTTGGAGAGACATATACCAGAAGTTAGGTTTTCTATCGAACAGTGTCTGGTGAGTGTCTCTCCTACCTGTGTGCTGTTTTGTGCACCCCACACCATTCTCCCTCCCTCTCAGTCTCCACATGTTGAAAAATACACCTAGACAACCATAAAGTGATTGAGCCTGAATATTGTATGGAAGAACACCATCCAACCAAGTTAACAACATCCTGCAGGATCCTATCATGTTGAATGCTACGTATAGCACATAATAAAAGCTGCAATAAAAGTAAAAAATAAGGGATGAGAACCACTGTCAGGTTAAATTGTTATCTTGTTGAGGAGATTGTCTTGGTGATCAATGCCACTGAACTGAAAGTCAGCGGAAGTCCATTTTACTTTAAAGTGTCACCAAATCAGGAATATAAATGACATTATTCAGTAAGGATGGGGGAATAACAAATAATCATATAACTTCAAATTTTATAAATTACAGGCCATGTATAAACAACACAATTAGTTGTATGAGGAGGTATGTTTAGAATATTTGATAGAACATTTACTACTGTTGCTCATAATACCCCAGTATGGAATTTTAGGATTAAAGGATTAGAGAAGAATGTTTCTATATAAGAAAAGACAGCAAGTAATTGTAACTGGAAGGTAGTCAAACTGGGTGTAAAGTGCACCTGTGTGCTGACTATAGATATTAAACTATATACATATTCATAACAAGAAGTAACGCTTTAAAATTTATCAGAACCTCTTTAGGTGTCTCTCTTAGATTGTAAGCTCTTCTGGGCAGGGTCTCCTCCTCCTGTGTCTTACTTTGTATCTGTCTGTCATTTGCCACCCCTATTTATTGTACAGCTCTGAGTAATATCTTGTGCTATAAAAAATACTGTTTATTAATAATTAATGTGAAGTTATTTATTCAGAAAGATCACAACAAAGGTCCAAGTCAGTTTATACACATGATGCAGAGTTAGTGGGTCAGTACATACAATGGTACCATGATGCATTGAGAAAGAAGGCCATTATTGTGAAATTATTTATTCTGAAAGATCAAAGGTCCTAGTCAGACTTCAGTCTGTTTCTAACAGGTTAGAAACAATAATGGATTTAAAAGAGTTTTAAACACAACCAAAGATTCTTTATCAAACACTAAAGGGTAGGGACTCAAACATAATTTCTATAGTTACAACACACAATCCTCAAGTTAGCTAAAATTAGGGTTCTCTTAAGTCCATCCATAAAACAGGCCTGGGGACCTTTGGGATTATTGTTGCATAGGAAACCCACCATATACCCCATGCAGACAAAATATATTTTTAGAGATCAGAATAGTTTAACATCAATTAATTTATTCATTGCAAGTTTGCTATATCAAATAATATGTTTATGTAAATGTCAATGTAAAGGCAAAATTGCACAACAAAAATATCCCAGTGCCACACTTAGCATGGTTCTACAGGGAATACCTGCAGAGTCTAAAGGTAAGGTAAGATAGTAGGTATGGCTATTTTCCTGTTAAAGATAAGTAACAAGATAGGGGGTTTTGATAAAATTTTTTATTGCATTTACACATTTGTCACACAGCGTGGCTGATTTATTAAAGACTGGAGAAAATAGACTAGCATGGGAAAACCTGAGTGATCCAGCAAACTTGGGACAGATCTGATCCAGGGCTGAAAACATTTGGTAACCAATAGCAAATTACTTTTAATAAATCTATTCAAGGTGTCCTGGATCACTCAGGTTCCTACATGATCTATCTTCAAGTTTATCTTCTCCAGTCTTGGAGAGCTTTATTAAATCAGACCCATTATCCTCAAAAAGGAATAATGAGTTGAAAAACAATGAATGGAAGCTAGAAATTTTGTTATGATACAAGAATCAGCTGGTATTTGATGCCAATTGGTATCATACAAGTAAAATAGTAAACATGTCAATAATAAAGGTCAATTAAAATCCAGATACTTACCCAGACATAGGGTAAAACAATAGATGGTAGAAATCTGGTTTGTAGATATAAAGGAATCATTATACCAAAGTAGACAATAATCTACATGAAAAAATATACCTAGGAGTTAAGCAAGAAATAGGAAGTGTCTTGACTTGTATAAGTATTAGAACGCTTGGAGAACTTGGTCATGGTCATTGAATATAACTGTGAACAGAAGGGTTAGCAGCATGTCTTCACATGTCTATATGGGTCATGGGATTGGTAGAGGATACCAGACATGGTAATAATTCAACAATAGAAATTATTAACAACAAGCTGCTAGTTCATTATTAGAGTTATTACAAAATTAAACATACACACTTCTATTTATTGATAGCGGTAGGATACACCACCTAGGAGGCCATAGCATATGCCTTTAATGTATACCAACATGGGGTATATTGCCATTGATGTAAAAAACCTTTCTGTGTGCCACAATCAGAGTTAACAGGGCCATTATTCATATAAAATTCGGCATTGATAAAACTGACAAAGTTAATTAATCTTTAAGGTTTCCAATTAAAGATGACTGTAGAACAGTAATTATCACCCAAGGTTCTATGAAACCATAAGTTTCCTTCAGAGCTTGCAAAGGGTTCCTTAGGCTGTGGCTAAGCTAATAGTTTTGTGGCCAGTGCCACATGTCAGTAGCATGGCACCAAAGCTCATTTTAGCCTTCTATAAGGTGAACATTCTATCCACTGACCATCAATGGAAGGTGTATTTTTTCAGTTGACCTATTTTTGTTTTAGCAGGGCTATCCAAGAACTAAAATTTATTTCAAGGGTTAGAGAAGGCTTATAAAGCTAGACCTGTTTATTATCAAAAGGAGTTTTGGGTACTTACAGGGTCTTTAAAGTGATAAACACAGGAAATGTGCAGCGTGTATGCAGAGTATTGCACAGATGTACGAGACATTTTTTTTTTTGTTTTTTTTTTTTACATATCCTTGACATAAGCCAGGATTTTTGTATTTCTCAGATGAGCTCATTCCTGTTATTCTGCTCTCCTTTAGCAAGTTCCTTGTTAGGACACTGCAGCACAATCATCCCTGTACAGTGAATAGCAATACGGTGACATGGAGCTGTATTCAGGTACTTACCCAACTTGAATTTAAAACAATATGTTTATTGATGTATAATAACTGCCCAACTGTAAAAATAAAAAAGATTTGCTGTGTTGTTTTACTTTGAATATACCGGTATACAAATTACAAACCTTTACTGGGGAATTTAAACGATATTACAAGTAAAACATTTAGAACATGTTCTACAAGAAAAGGCTTTAGGTGGACCTTTTATCTGTTTCCTATAACACAAGCAATACAACATTTCCATTAGAATTTTAAATATGGAACGTCTCAGATGTGGAGAACCTGCAGGAAACTATACTATGGTAACTACACTCCTAAAGGCTCATGAACTCTAAAATGCTGCCATCTAGTGTTTACTTGACAGAATGCTGGAGATCTGTTCTAGTTTGAGTAATAAACACAGTAACATTAGGGAAGCTTGCTGATACCAAAAAAGGAATTCAGAGCAGGGATCTTTTGTATTCTATATTTGCTTTTTGTGGACCGTCTAAAGATTGAAAAGGAAAAAAGAAATTAAAAAAAGGAGTAAAAAATGAGGCTAGGTAGTTTTTTATTCCAAAATGCAATTTCTTTTGAGAAAATGCCAGATTTTTGTACCTGTGGCTGCCAATTATTTTATAAGCCTCATCACATAAAATTGGCTTTAGATATACACTAAAAAAGAAAATGTGCCACCTACTCCCTTGCATTTCTGATGCTAAACTGTAGCAAGCATCTTAACTTTTCCGAACCTTGGAAGGCTGACATCAAATATGTCTACATAAGGGCTTGTTCCTCTTCCACTAATGGGGGCTGTGCACAATCTTTTTGTCCACAACAAATAACCAATAGCAGCATAAAGCACAAAATCAAACATGCTACTGTTCCCCAAAAACTACTGACAGCATAAGCAAAATGTAGAGCCTTTTTGCCTACTGCTATATTAGTGAATTTTAATTAATGTTGTTACTCATATATATGCGCATCATGACTTTAAAGAGACACCCATAAAATGACAGGCTAACACAAGTTTTGATTGTCCCCATTCCCAGACATGACACCTCATGCCAGAGCAGAGCTGGTATGGACCTTGTTATTACCTGTCTGAAGGCAATAACATTGCAGACTAGAGCTGGAAACACAGGAAGAATGTCATTGTTTTAAAAAGGAGGCAACCCTGCAAACTCCCCTGTAATATAGGAAGGAAGGAATCTGGTTGCCATGCTGATTAACTGACTTAAATAACACCGACACATGAGTTGGATGGAGAAGATCCTGAGCTCAGATTTGCATGCTTGTGCTTGAGTCTGAGTCAATATAGTCAGAAAACTAGAATTTTTAGGAGGCTGGAAATTGTAGAAATTGAATTCTTTCAGTATTGTTTTTCAGTGCATGGGAAAGTTATGGCAATGCTCTTGTCATATTTTTAACTGACTTATTCTACACCAGACCCCTAAACCTCAGAGCTTTCCCTATATCACTGCACAACTTCTTGGTTTTGCAATAAATGAGATCCTGGCTGCAGAATAGTTTTAAAGACACATGGAATCTGGTAGATGTTGGTTGTGATGTCCTTTCATCCATAAGTACAATATCATATCAGACATATTATCCAGGAACAAACAATATTATCTGTACCGACCATACAGCTAGCCAAAGGCTTTAGTAATCCTTAGAAGAAATGTGCATGGAGAAATATATGGGAGCTCCTACAGCTTATCTCTTTGCAAAATACTAGCAGGCATGACAGTCATAGTGAAACCCTAAATTCAATATTTTTAGCCAGGGTAAGGCCAAGTCTCCCTTGGTGTCAGCACTCTAAAAGCACCTGGATGTCAAAGATGACAGCCCAACC
The DNA here is from genome assembly GCF_032062135.1 of Pyxicephalus adspersus. Lineage (NCBI taxonomy): Eukaryota > Metazoa > Chordata > Amphibia > Anura > Pyxicephalidae > Pyxicephalus > Pyxicephalus adspersus. Next base: position 101,890,906 of record NC_092860.1, read on the forward strand.
AATTCCACAAGGATTACAGTTGATGTAATCTTTGGGTTTACCTGTCACTTCTAAACCTTTGTTGAATCCGTCTCCGTGTATTGTGCCATCTGTATAAACAGAATGCCGAAAATAGAATACAGCCTTCACACCAAATGAACTTAATGTGCTTTAATCCACAGGATGAAATGTGCCCTTTTGATAAATTATACCAGGTAACCTTAGTTCCCAAATGTAAGAACACATTTTGGATATCATATTTATTATTGAAAACCTAAATGTGGTACACCACATTCATTATGTAGCTTTATTTAGAGAGATAGAATTAGCAAGGCAGTTAAAAAAACAGTATATTAAGTATAGCTAAACCCAAAACTTTTCTTTTCAATTTTGGATATGGGGAAATAGGTAAAATACCTGTCACAACTGGGTGAAAAGGGAAGCCTAGGGGAGGAAAATAAAATATAATATATATATTATAGACATTTGTCAGTAAAACAAGTGTCAACCGATGTGTTCTCCCCTCTTAATCTATTCCAATGTTTTGAGTTTTCTTAATCCTGAGACCAGCTGTACCTCTCTCCTCCAGAAACATCTGCTACATCTGGAAAGAGAGTGCCTGGAATAGGGGGTCAGAGGTAAAAGACAGACTGGCCTACAAATATTTGTTATATGTTGTATTTTAAAGCCTTAATCGCCATTGTTGTCATGTATTTTCACATTTTTCAGTTTACAATCTGTGTATTTACACCAATGGCTATTTCCTGTTTTTTTCTTCACCCTTGCCCATTTGGTAACTGTGATATTTGTTGCCTACACATCGTCAGTGTCAGCATGGTAAACGTGACCTTTTGGTTTCTTCTGCTGCTCACAAGAACAATTCAGTTATGTAGATTCTATATCCTTGCAATATATCACCTATGTCTGTTGTGGCCAATTAATGCAACAAATGCAGCCACAAATCGCTTACCAGCATGTGTCCCTGGTGTGGCCGTGTTCAGTACTGTGACTGTCTTCTTTGAACTCTTCGGTCATTGGAATTATTGTTTTTGCAGCCTACAGTAACACCTAAGAGCAAGAACAGGCTTAACCTGGAGCATTTTCCATGTTTTACTGCTGTGGCCAGCGCTTCCCTAAGAGTTTCTTTCTGACCATATAGATTGGCGATCATTTCACTAACTGAATAGACTTCATCTGGCAAACTGATTTTCCACTGATGTATGCCACAACCCAAACAAGAATTTACATTTTTTTTATCCTTCCAGATTCCTGGGGTCAACCAATGGTGATCATTTCAGTGGCCCATCTTTAGTTGTTAGAAATGACTTGTAAAACAGTTCAACAATCATGGACTTCTTGAGACATTGTTAGATTACCACTCATTATGTATGGTCAGCCTAAGGAGGTAATAGAAGTTCCCCACACTGCAATATTTTCTCGTCCACATATTCGAGTTGCTCAAAGCTGACAACTGATTATCGGTACAAATAGGACAGCATTTTCATGCCATGCATGCCCATTCCATTTTGGCTACAAAGCTTAAATATGGAAATTTTAAAGAACAAAACCACCAAAAAAACACAGGAGTAAAGGGCTTTTATTTTCCTTTGTGAGTCTCAGATCATATCTCTGGTCATACAATACTGTTTAGTGTACAAAGTGTAACATTTAAAAATAATTTTGAACCCTGCATATAGCTTCTACGGTGTTAAGCAGTCTGGGGTAGCTACAACTGAAGTGTTCAAGGCAGATATAGCTACATGGAATGACAGCACAACTGAGGTAGGAACTTCACAGTGGAACTATGTCAGTTTATCAAAGGATATGTCCTAAACTTTCTAGAGGTTGAGTGGTTTGCACCTCACATAGCGAAAGCAACATTAGCAGTATGATAATCCCACTTAAAGTGACATACAACATCTAAATGAAAAAACATGTAAAAACCCTTGCTATCAATTAAATCACAGTCACATCCCAAAGACATAGCATTTATTTAGCACCACAGAATCTGTAAGCTTTGGATAGCTATATGCTATATTCTAGATCCAATTGGTTCTGGAAAAAAGTATCCCAAAAAAGTTAGACAAAATATTTGTTTTTGGTTGTGGTGACCCAATAAATAAAAAGGCGTGGGCATGGTATGTGTTTGGTCATTGAGGACAAAATGGTATTATGCTGAACTTTAGACCAATTCATTTTGTACCCTTGTTTGAGATTATAAATTTGTATATGTACTTTATGTGCCTTATATTACTTGTAAACATGTACATAGCCTTTAAATATTACTATATATTTACATAAAGCTTTATCTATTTTATAAATTTCTTTGCCTGCAGTAGTTTTACACAATTTATAAAATCCAGTTATAGCACTCATAGTTTCAGGAACACCAGACCTTTACATCTTTTATAATAGGAGATTTGTAGTCTGGTTTGTGATTGTCATGCAATAAACACAGCAGCACTTTTTTAATCTGGTTTGTTCAATTCAGATTCTTCCTCATTGGAAGCCTTGTAGTGCAAGTATAGCTTTTAATATTGATTAGTAATTATAGATTGTAATAACTCAAAAATGTCATGCTGATAAAAGTTATACCAATTGGTTAAGGGTTACTATTATTTGTACATCATCATTGCTCTTTAGATTTCTCACAGCTGAATCTCAAATCATTCTGCTTTAGGATTCTGCACAAACTTGCATAGAATATGACACAGCTAGTCTGTTTTATGAAAAGTAAAGTTGACAGCTGTTTGATTTGACTACAGTTAGAACCAAGTAGGTTGTGTCTTTTCAAAATTAGAAAAATAATGCAATAATATTAAAAAGTGACTTATTGCTTTTTATATATCAAAAATAATTCACTACTTTACCAATAAAAGATTCTTAAAATTTTAAAAACTAGTGCCTCAGCTTAACTGCACTTAACATCCTTTCCAGCAATAAAACTAATAATATATAAGACAGACAGAACTTCCTTAACACCAGTGATTCCAATGGAAGTGAGAAGTGACGTCACAGGAAACAAGCAGCCAGCATTATACGATGGGTTCAGTATTGAATGTATTTGAGATTTGGAAATGGTGAATTTCAAGAACTATACTGTTTTTGTAGAAGAATCCCTCAAATCTGTACAAACAAATAAGCAACATTGAGAAATTACTTTATAAAGTTCAGACACAATCACAAAACACAAAGTAAACTAATAGAAAGTGATACAAAGAAGAACCCTGCTGTACATCCCTCAGTATTATTTTAGTTTAATCTTAATTTTTTGTACTTTACACAAATTGTTTTCCTGTAGACATGCAGAAATTTAACACAACTCCACCTACCCAAAAAAGTTAAATGGACAAAGTTGTAATTTATATACACAGCTATCATTTAACCTAAACAGGATAGCTTTATGTCAAAGCTCAGCTTTATACAGAGTCCTGGAGGCTCCTGTGCCTACCTCCTGGGGTGGTACCTGTTTCAGAGATTGAGTCACACACTGACAGCTTTTATTGCCAGAGAAGACAATCTAATGGTTTCTTTTAAGTACTTGAAGGGTATATAAACCCTAGCATTACAGATTTTATTTGGGTTCAGGTCTGTAAATATACCACAAAAGGCATTTTGTTGTAACTGTTTGATAAATTAAAAAAAAATGTTGATCTTGATCAGAAATATAATAACAGATGCATTCCGTAATTCTATGCTGTTTGATGATACATTACTAGCAGAATGGTTAAGAAAATGCTTGAAAAGAAGACGCAGCTAACATTTCTACAGACAGCTGTCACTACAGCTAATAAGAAATAAGCTTAGCATGCTAAAGGTGACACTGAGTAGGTAGGAGTAGGAGTAGGGTAGGAGTAGGAGTAGGGTAGGAGTGGGTAGGAGTTGCTATAATTTGACACCTGGTGGCACAGTCTTAATCTACTTATCATCTAGTTTGCTTATAAAGAATACTAAAGTGTTTTATTTTATGTCTAAATCAGAATTACAAATACCCTTTACAACTGCTGTGTGCATGCAAATGTACTTGCATCTGTAAGAAATCAGGATGTTTGGCCATTGGCTTTGTGTGCAATTCGCTCTGCATCTAATTGATTGAATGTAATATTTTAATTCAGAATTAAACATTTTAATCCTGTGATTCTACTAGCACTTTTTTGAACAAACTACTTGATAATGGCAGTAAAGACTGAGCATATATTGAAGCTGATTTACCAAAGTAGTTAAGAATGTGCAAAAAGAGTGAGGATCCATTTAAATGATCCAATCTTCTGCATCTGTGATTTGTTTTTTGGATAGTTGAAGGTTTGGCTTGGATAACTGAATGAAGCCAACAACAGAAAAGTGCCTGCAGGTAAAGCTTCTTATCTGTTCCAAAACACTAGGTCGCCACCATTGTAATGTTACACAGAGGAGCAGCTCCGGGTATCTGTACCTAATTACTAGCTCTGACTTTGGGTGCATAAGCTTTTAGGCCGTAATGGTAAACAAAATGTTGTGAAAAGTGATTTTTACCTTTAGGAACTTGCAGCAGCTTCAGATTGCACAGCCTCTTCACCCTCTAAAAAGAAACATTAAGAATCATTAGGTTTATTGACAACATTGCATTCTCCACAAAAACATTTCAATCTACAGTTCTGTGCAAAAGTATTTAAAATTACATAAATGAAAGAATGCTTTAAATTTTTGATTTATTACCTAACAACCTACAAAGTGAATAAACTTAAATTACCATTTAGTGTGTCCACCCTGAAGATAGTTCTTTGTGACCGTGACTTTATGCTTATGGTTATTGTCCTGTTGCTGAATTAATTTATGACCATTCAGATTCCTCTGTTATGGTTTTACATGATAAGTATCTGCTTGTACTTTTTGGGATTGAGGAGGCCAAACAATCAGATCTAATCCGCAATTTCATGTGTAGAAATGCATACCCAAACCTGCAAGCAATGTTTTGATATTGCCTGCTGACACTCATCCTTGAACCACTCTCCAGGCCTTCTGCAAACAACCTGTCTTATGTTACAGGGAACATTTTTCAACATGGACTTGTCAGTTCTTAACTCCTGCTGCCATTTTTCAGTACCCAAGTTCTTGCATTATCTTGCATAGGTGAGTCAATTGGCCTTTTTCTACATTGGAGACATGGCTTTTAAGTTTAAGTCTTCCACGAAGTCCACTTCATTTCTTGGCCTCAATGTTGTTTGTTTAGAATAGCTTGAAGAACATATTTGGAACATGTATCTTTCTTAAAAGCTCTGAATGTAAAGACCTTTTGATGCAATGGGCCTGATTTAATAAAGCTCTCGCACATCTAGAGAAGATAAACTATGGGTGAGATCTACCAAACCTGGAATGGATTTCCTAAAAAAAAACTTGATATTATTTGACAAGTAAATTCAATCCTGTGCCATTTTCCTTACAGTTTTGTTAGATCACCCAGTTTCTCCCATTATAGTCTATCTTCTCCACTCTTGGAGAGCTTTAACCTCCCTAGCAGTTCATTTCTTTCCAGTTTTAAATGTCCAAAAGCAGTACATTGTTTTTCATGAAAATTTATTTTACAGTATAATATAATAGTATGAGTATAATAAAGTTTGAAACACAAAATCATGAAAAAAAACAATAAAATTAAATAAATTAAAAAATTTTTTTTTAAAATACATATTAAACTTATACTATTATATATACTGTAAAATAAATGTTCTTGAAAACAATGTACTATTTTTACACATATAAATCTAAAGTTATTTTGTATTGAATGCAATACAAATGGATTTTGAATTTTCCGCCCCGCCGGCAACATACACACGCACCGACATCACCGGGAACTCCTGGGTTGCAGAAGCCAGCCGAAGGAAGAATAAAGAAGACGGAGATCGCGGCGATGGACAGCCGGGGATGCCGGCGGATGAGGTAAGGCTGTATTTACTATTACTTCCCATAGGTTTACATACCCCAAGTGTGACTCAGGGTTACCGCTAGGAAGGGTAATAACTAAGACCCATTGTGCTCAACCTATTAGTAAATCACACAAAGACCTGATATTTGCACAGTTACATACTAAGATATTAGGCTGTCATATGCCCCCACACTCATTTTTCTATTTCATCTGGAAGAAGGCAAAGCCAGGAACTTCTCAGCACCCCCTCATAGATACATTTATTAATTTATTTACTTTTGAATGCATCCTCACTTTACAGTATTTTCTTAGAAATCCCTAAATCTTTTGCACAGTACATTAGATAACAAAGTAAATTTTTAACTAATATAATGCATGTATGGTATTTCACTTCATTAAACTCCAACAGAAGACTTACAATACCAAGCACTGTATTTGTTTTACATATTTCTCATTGTGGCCTATAGGTGAGGCTGAATGGTTCATTTAATAATGTATAAATAAAATACTGACAAGGTTTATATTCCTGGAAGTAACTATTATATAGGTACATAAGAGACTGAAGCTACAGCACCAGAGCAAACTGCAAAGGTCTTTTTTTTTGTCCTGCACCTACCTTGTGCAGCAGGTACGTTATCCTCAACTGACTCTTCCGGTTTACGAGCAGAGAGCTCTGACCAGTCTTCAGCTGCTGAGGCAAGCTCACCCGGGATGTTATCTGAACTTGCTTCAAGCACAGGAGAGGGCTCTGCAGATGTGGCCTCTACAACAGCTTCAGTATTTTCTGGTTCTACTGGACAAATAGGAAGACATCCATTTCATGCAACAGGCCTTCAAAATTTTAAAAACGCCACATACTTATTTCCAATTGTATTACAATTGTTAGAAATGTATTTCAAGTGGACTGGATAAAAATCCAAGAAACCAAATAATACAATGGCCACCTCATTATTGTTAACCAAGACCTGAGATATTTTTAATTTTAATATCCACTCTTCTTTCTACAAGCCATGTACAACAAAATATAATATACAATTACGAAGACATAAGTGAAAAAAGCACATTTCAGAAGCAGCAGCCAGTTTAGGAAAATCACAATTTCAGTAATGTTTAAATATGTATTTGTGACTAAGAAGTTCTAACCCTTCACCACTTTATACAAAACAAAGAAAATGTTTTGGCTGGACATAGACTATGTGCAGGCTCTGCTCTAAAATCTCTACTAGGGATATGAGTGAAGAATTTTCCTGTTTAATAGAAAATGGTATTTAGCTCCAGACCAACTCGGTAATGAGAAGAAACATGGCCACAAACTTTCCTTCTCTATACTTGTAAGAATGTTAATGATGTGGTGACCCAAAAGCTACAGACAGATTTGGTCTGTAAGAATGTAAGAAGATTTTAGAAAATTGTAGGTAGCTTGATCTTTTATATTATATTGCAACATGTAACAATAATTTGGGGAACTGTTGAAACAAACTAGATAACACAAAACTGTCATGCATAATGCTTATATCTTTCAAAGTAAACTGGTTTAAATGTGTAGCAGTGCACAGAAAAATGTGAAATTACACTGATTAGCACTGAGCACACACCAATGACCACAGACAATAGGTCAGAACCTGTCTAGCAGCCAATGACACAGCCTTTCATAATGCATGTTGACATATTCAAGCTGACACAGGGAAGCCAATGAAGCTAATGTAATTTACCAGAGAGTGGAGTAATCCCTGGGGAATGTTCACTAACAGCCTTGTGTAAAAAAAAAAAAAATACGGGTCAAAATGTATTTTTTAGACTGTATATTCAACTAAGAAGTCATGCTGTTTTTAGATATTAAGTTTGTTAGATGGTATTAGTGCATTACTTAAAAATTGACTTCAACACATAATACCATACATTTTTGTTAACCCAGCTGCTGCTTGCCAGGAATTGTATTTTGCTGTCCTTCTGCTTGGAACTTAAAATTCTCCCAGCACAAAATACTTTAGTGGAGTGTATGAGGGCTGTCTCTACATTTTCAGGTTGACAGTGCTCAACACCCAACAAAATAGCAATAGCAACAAAAACTTGTCAGGAAGGCTGCCCAGTGCTCAGGATAAATGTTTGGATGAATATAGAGGCACTATACTAGGAGGCAGTGCTACTCATTACTAGTTTCATGTTTTTCTGCGTTTCTCAATCAGCGTTCTGTTGAACTTTAGGACTACTCCAGAGGTTGCCATGGTCAATTTTTGCCTCTAAGGTAAATTTAGGTGACATCAATGATCTTTTAAGCTATTTGTAGGGTTGACATTCTTTCCACTGAGCAGCAATGTAAGAAGCGTTTTTCAAATTGATCATCACAACAATGTAGTGTGAGCCACAGACAATGTAGATAAAGCAGGGGTTCTATGAGAACATGAAAGTTATTTCAAGAGTTAAAAAGGACAAGAAAGGCTGCTAGGGGTTCTTTGAGCAATGAGCTAATTGAGCTTCTCAGGTCAGTTACCAGTGACACCAAATATCTATTTGAATATCATTTAAGTAGCATTATCCCTCTGGCCAACCATGCAAAATTCATTCACCCCATTGACCACCAGGCTAACGTACCATACCTTGGTCATATTATAACTATTGGCTATTATAACTATTATAACTATCAATGAACCCTGAAGGAATTTTAAAGCCCCCTTCCCATTTAAAAAAAAAAGGCTGACAAAGCCTGGACTAGTCCTGTGCCCCTGATTTCTCTAGGGGTAAATGTGTAAAATCATTTTAATACATGTGATTTATACATTATAATTATTTCCAGTTTCCTTTTCTACAAAATAAAATGTTTTTGAACATGAACAATGCTTGAGACAGAAAAATGCTGTCACAAATAAGATATTTTTCGTAATGTTTGTCACAGCAGTGTCCAGTTAGCTTCCTGTGGTTGTAAAGTCATGTGGTTACACACCATATGAAAAATAGGTCCAAGCCCAACCACCGTGTGGTTTGAGTTGATTTATACAAAAAAATACAGACCCAATTGAAATGAATGAAATGCAGTCCAGAAATTGTTGCTCATTGAGCAATGAACATGCTGCAGAGTAACCACAAGAGTGTTTACACAGCTTATAGTCCACCCTGATGTTACATTTATTTTCTCCATGCCTTTTGAAAATGCTAGTTTACTGGCTGTTATTATTCAAAGACGTCAGTAGTCAAGAATTACCTAAGTCCTAAGTCTAATACATTTTTGTCTGTAGGGAAGTTTTCTTTAGGGTAAAATATATCCACTATTCTTTTTAGAAATGTTCATGGTGGGTAAATGAACCTGTACAGTATGCAATATTAAACTGTAATATGATTGTAATATCATTGTATATCTCCCAGTGCGTATATCTCCTTCTGCCTTAAAATGTTAACTTTCTCAAAATGTTTATGTGGCACCTGAAATGGCAACACTTTTATTTTACTGTATATTATAAATAATTCATAAAATTTCAAGCTAATAGGAAAATTACATACATATTTATTGGTTTTATCTGCCAGGGAGTTTGTGTTGCTCCAGCTCTGAGCAGGGTGCCTGGCAGAGGAGACCTGATTTTTCTACCGTGAAATTTACCTTTATATCTCATCCCCTCCCTCTGACTGGATAGTGACATGTGAAGCTTTGTCTTTATAACTGCTCTTCCCCCTTCTATCAGAATGTTTCATGCACTGCAGAACACCTAACTGGATCCATGTGTTGCTCTTTATACATTATATTTGTGCTTTTTAGATCTGCCTAAAGTTTATTTTTTAAGAATATTTGTTTTTGATAAGAATCTTTTGTTTTTCTCTTGATAAGTTTTTGAATCAGTTTTTCTCTTGATAAGAAAAAACTGTTTTACACTCAGGGAGTGGAGGAAAGAAGCAAAATAAACACAATAACCATTGTTAACCTTGTTCTGTAGCAGCCTCCACAATCACTGCTGGCTCCTCCAATGCAGGTGACAAGGAGCTCTCCTCTACAGCCACAGGTTGCTCTTGTTCCAGAGATGGAGTGGGGACAGCTTCCTGTTCAGCTATTCCTTCTGCTGCGGCTTCCTCTATGGCTGCTTCAACAGCCTCCTCAGTTGTTTGAGAGACTTCACTGGTTTCCACCGTCACACCTTGTAAAGGATTTGAGCAAAGATGATGCAGCTCCAGCACAGAATACTTTTATATCCAAGGAGCGCACAAAAGCTCCAATGCAAAATGAAGAGCTTGGGCATATCTAGGGGAACAAGCTGCCAATCTGACTTCTCAAGCTAAATTGGGAATCCTTATAAATGCTTAGCCATTCCTTCTAACCTCCTAGGCTACAATTAAAAAACACAGAAAATAGTTTTTTGGAAACTTGCTTAATAGTTTTGCAGAAGTTCGTTGTACACATAGTTCATAAATAACATGAAGCATAAGGCCTTACACAATTCTTCTGATCACAAAAAGAGGGATTTCAAACTAGATCTTTATTACTATGGGCTTTTCATTACAGTACATTAGTAGCTCTATTCTGGGGTCAGGCTTAAATGCACAGGGCAAAATGGTTTACTGGGATTACACAGCACTGCGTAATATGTTGGTGCTATATAAATACTGTTTATTAATAATAGTAAGATCTATACTGGTAAGTAAGAGATCCCAGTAAATACTTTTTGTAAAGATGTAGTGATGTTAATAGACAGACTGAGATTTGAGATATAATGTCCTAGAAAATAATTGTATGTATATGTCTGATCAGATTTCCTTTAAGTATCCATTCGTGTTCACTGTGGAAAACCAAAAAAGGTTTGTTTTTTTTTCACATAAAAGCATGCTACCTTCACTATCTATTGATTGTAAGCTCTTTTGAGCAGGGTCCTCTCCTTCTACTGCTTCATTGTTATTATCTTCCTTTCATTTGCAACCCCTATTTGATGTACATCACTGCGTAATATGTTGGCGCTACATAATTATTGTTTAATAATGAATGTGATCAGCCCAAATTAAAAATTTCTTACTTTTATTCTAAATAGTGGTAAATGGGTAATCAAAAATATCCTGTTTAAGTCTTCACAAATCCAAACTATTCTCCCACCAAGAACAAGTAGAATTTATATGGGTAAAATCAATCCGTAGCCCCTAAATAAGGCATATGGGAAACTAAACTGGATGATAATTCCAACAAAGACAATATGTAACTATTGGTCAAATAACCTTTTTTTCCTAAAATGTAGTAATGCCTCAAGTTATGATTAAAATGCTGTGAGCTCACATGGTCAGTCTATAAAGCAGTGTTAGGTTTTGTTTTACAAGCCCAGTATGCTCTCTTTCATTTTGCATAAATTAAGTAGTAGACTTGTAACAAACAGCACAAGGTGAAGGAAGAGACAAAAAAAGGTGAGAAACAGAAGGAGCAGGCAATACAGCATTCTGGTTGCAACCCTTTATAAAAAAAAAAATAAACTGTACCGTGTACAGTAGAAAATGGCTTTTCACCTGTACATTAGCAAAGACTGTGCAGCCAATGTGGATGAACACGTAGAATAGGTAGAATCAGACATGCAATTATTTGTGATTTTATAGGAAATGTGTTAGTTGTGTATAGGTATTTAAATGTTTTCATTATTACAGTGCCATTTTAGTAAAGTAAAACAGTTGCATGGTTTTATGCATGATTAGCATTAAGGACCACATAAAAATCTGGAAAGCTTTGCTTCCCTCTGCTGCAACCGATTGGTCACCAAGCCAATATTTAGTCTAAAATTGTAATATATTTAATATATCACTATTACTCCACTTCTCCTCTTTGTTCAGCTGCTAAAAATGACCAAAGCAATCCTTGTGGACCTTTCACAGGCTCGCGCATGACTGAGGACAACCTTGTCTCTTCCATGTAACAGAACTGCGTTCAGAGTTCATAAAGTACCAGAACTGTAACATGGTAGGAGAGGCGGAATGTTGCAGGTTTCTCAGTATCTAGCAAACAAAAAGTTTGTTTTATAGTAAGTATACCCAAATTTATTGGGTGTTGGAAGGAGTAGGGAAGGCTTAGAATCACGGTATGTGTTCCTGCTAGATTTGGTGTAAAAAAACTAAATAGGTTCTAACCCCTCCCAACTCTCCTAATCTAAATCTATAGCCAAACATTCTGCAGCTGTAGATCTAATCAGATATCCTACAGAAACTGGTTTATAGATTTTTGAAAAATGCAAAAGAAGAGGTTATCCTGTTATGGCATGCAGTTGTGCAAAAAATTATTTCTCCTTCAAATAAATGGTCCTGTATTAAAGCTGCAGAACATATACTGTTGTATACAGATATTTTAGGATAAAAAAAACTTTTGAGAAAAATCACTAAACCCAGAACACAAGAAAAAATACAAAATTCACTGTCTGTAAAGGCTTTGCCATGTCCCCTAAAAATAGAATGGCAATGCCCAAAAATTTTTACCAGAATGCCGTATATTTCTGGATGTGAAAACTCTTTTCAAAACTAAAGAGATGCTACTAAGCGCCATTATCTACAAAATCCTTCACACTAAGCAACTCTACATTAAGGCAGCTTTACGTGACAAGGGAAGCAAGCAAGGAGGGCATGTTAGTTACATCAACACACAGAGCCCACACGTCAGTGTTAGGACTTAATCACCTCAAGAAAAGGGAACCCCTCTATGGTTAGGTACTACCAAGAAATACCAAATCAAAAGAAAAAAAATGAAGGACAGTCAGAGCAACATTCAGAGTGGTCTCTTTATTGGACAGTCATGTACACACACAAGTAATAAGAGCAATCAGCCTCAATGGATCCATTTAAATTGACAGATACCACAAAAGTTTTTAACAATCAAAATCAGATCCGACCCCTTGTACGGCAAAAAAAAGGGGGAGCAGCAAATTACAGTATCAAACAGAAGAAAAAAAAAAGAAGCTCAATTTAAAAGATGGTGAGACTTTAAGGACTGGCGTGCGACTATAATTCATCACTAATTAGGCTGCACGGCATGATGGACTGTCCCTTTTTTGGTGGTTATAACTTCAAGTTTAGGAAGATATCCCCTTGGGTTTTATTCTGGAAATCGTAAGAAGCAAAAGTGACAATTAGAAAAAAAAAAAGAACCATGAGCAAAATTCGAATAAGGTAATGCTCATGCCAAAAAAAAAGTTTAAAAAAATAAATAAAAGATAAAGAGCTAACCAGAATGAACCAACACATAAAACTTTCATACACAGTCACAAAAACACACACAAATACCCAATCTGTTGTGAACAAGGATACTTTCTTTCTGTCCATAATCAAGTTTCAGTACAGTTTAATATTAGATTTGCGGGTAAATGTTTATCTATAATTATAAAATGGCTGGATCAAATTATCACTACAATGAAATCCTTGTTCAAAACAGCATTAGGATGACAAGGTAATATACTGCTTAGCCTATGTTTGTGCGCACCATACAGGTAGAATGGCAAACACTGATGGTGAATTTAGCAGTGTGTATACTTACACTTAAATCGCTGTTAAACATTTTATATTGGAGTAATAAATTAGGGCTAAGAAATATATTTTACAAATACTATAAAAAATAGGGAAAATTATACAAATGAATCCTACTTACCATCTGTGAAGCACAGGAACAAAAAATGGGGAAGGGAGAAAAAAAATACAATTAAAATTATATAAAGACAGTGGGCATTATTTCAAATGTAAAGGATGTGTACATTGGTTATAGGGAGAGGAGAAAAAATATACAGCACAGAAATCAATATTAGAATTTGAGGGGGTCCCTATCCATCTGCATATGTACAGACATATTCTTCTATCAATGGCGTAGCTAAAGATGAACATTTGTGACTGGAGACCCCCATGCTGCATCTTTTTAATTTTAAAGTAATAAAACCCACAATCATTGAAGGCATGCTGAAGAGAGATAGCAAAGAGAAATAAATGACTGGTACAGAGAGCAGTGAGGCTGCCCCATTCCACTTCTTTTATTATGAAAGATAAGGCAATGAACTATTACATTGTTTTAACGTTTTGCCTGTAATCCTTTTCATTTTGCAAAGCAAAAAAAAAATAAAGGTGTTCAATTCAAAGCGATACACGATGGTCACCAACACACCCGCCTTTTTTTCAGGGGCCATATACCACAGAAGTGACTGCACTAAGAGCTATATATCAGCACAGCCGCAGACTTCAATCATATATCATTTTTTGCTAGAAGATATGCCTAAGAATTTTTGGAAGCCCGTCATTAGATATGAAGACAATCCTAATCTCCTAACATACTTTGCTGGTCTGTCTGTGATTGTTCTGCCCAAATGTACCAAGTCACAAAGCCATAAAAGAAAAACTGCTTCTACAGCCTGGCAATCAGATTAGCCCCACACAACCTAAACAATATTACATTACACATTGCATCTTTTATAAGACAAAAGGCAGTAGGCACATAAAGAAGACATATTAGGTGTAAGAAAGGTTACAATGGAGGGCTGAGCAAGACAAACATAAGGAGGCTAGTTAGGATGTAAGTGTGAGGCTTCAGGCAGCATTTATACTAATTTTCAGGACCGTGGTTTTCTGGTTTTACCAAAATACACCTCAATATAAATGTATGTGTGTGTTTTCCAAAACAGTATGTAAAGATATGTCCATGTCTAAATCTCACACTTCTAGACAATGACTGAAGTAAATGAAGTTTGAGAACAGTAAAGGAAAATTTGACATGTCATATGTGAGATAATGGGCCTGATTTATTAAAGCTCTCCAAAACTGGAGAGAATACACTTTCATCAGTGAAGCTGTGTGATCCAGTATACCTGGAATGGATCTGGTCCAGAATTGAAAACATTTACTAACAAATAGCAAATGACTTTTCAGTAATCCTTTTAAGGTTTGGGTGGATCACACAGCTTCACTGATGAAAGTGTATTCTCTCCAGCCTTGGAGAGCTTTATTAAATCAGGGCCAATGGCTTTGCCCAGAACTGAATAGATCGGTGTTAAGGTACAAAAACTACCTATCGATTTGTTGGCTAATAATCATAAAAAGATGTATATGTATAAGACAACTCTTTTTTTTTTGTGTTACATAATGAAAGGGCTAAAACTAGTTATTTTTTTCCATCCGTACTGTTGAGGTGATTTGTTTTACTTCCTGTTCTCGATGCACAATAGGAATTTTCTCTGTACATTGTTTTGTTCTCTCTGTACATACATTGTTCTCTGTATTGTTTCTCTAAAAAAAACAATTGCTCTCTTAGAAAAATGACATAGGAACAGGTTTCAGAATGGATAATTTTCTTTTACAATTTGTGCGGATGGAAACTCAACACTTTTGGATTCCCCCCGTTGTGTCTTGTTGATTACAAGGACAAATTAAGATTAATCATCATAGTGGGGACACCAATGACAACTGGGCAGGATTTTGGGCCTATCCCACTCTACCCAAAACAAACATATTTGCTTTTTTATACATTTTAACAAAACCAAAAAAGTAGCACAGCACAGACTGGTCTTACCTTTAATTGAATTTAATTGGGGTTTCAATTGTGTTTCAATGTATTCACGGCGTTCATAAAAGCGAGCTTTGTCTCTGCTCAGAGTGCGGTACACCTACAAAACCACAACAAGATCAGGAAGGATGAAGCTGCTGTAAATACAGAGCATCACATTAACTTCTATCCCTCTTCATAACTTGGAGCAACTCAACTACATTATAATTCTCATATTTTCATTAATACTATTCAAAAGTGGACATAAAATACACAGGAGGCTTCCACCACCAACAAGAACAAAACAGCAAACTACCTAGAGAATATTTTCTTGGTATAGTACATTTGCCCAGTAACAGCCTACATAACTTTATCATTGGTGTCTCAGGGATGCGAAGGCCAAACAGACAGATCACTTGGGATACCCATCTCACACACTAGAAAAAGCAGAAATACTTACATAAAATCCTCCACCAGTAAAGGCTACACCAACAAGCAGGTAATAAGGCAGAGCACCACCAGAAGAGCCCGGCACACTGCTGGCTGACATCTGACGAGCGGGTGCTGTAGGGGGACAAAAATACACAAACATGAAATTCTGCCGGAACAAAGCGGTCATTAAAGAGGATGAGCGGTTTTATATAGCATTACAAATACTGCTACAGCAGTGCGCTTATCCTTTTTTTTGTACATTTGACACTTTAAAAAAAAAAAAAAAAAACACTTAAATTTTCCACCTAGTCCCACACCCCAGCTGTTCACACGCCTGGGACGCAGATGCTAGGCAGGCATTGCCAGGCGACACAGATACCGGGTGGGCATCACTGGAGGACGCCACGGGCACATGGGGACCAGGTAAGCTTTCCAATTCCATCCCCAGTGTGGCTCGTGGTTACTGCTTTTGGTACTGAAAATTAAGCCCAAGCCACACTTGTAAATACCGCCAGGGAGGTTAAATAAATACAAAAGGGTGAAGCACCCCCTTCTGTCTTCATCGCCACCACAGTGCGCAGAGCCTCCTAGAATACCAACCTCACACATCCCAGAAGCCCCCCGTTTACAGCAGGCTATGTCACCCGAACTCACACATGTGCAGCATGATACTGGGTGACATAGGCAGAAGCCAGAGGATGAAGATGGAGACACCTGCTTTGCTCCGGGATGAAGGTGGATTACTGGGGTAACCCCCCCGTCTTTATTGTGATGGCAGAATGGGATACCCACGTCACACATCCCAGGAGGATTCTGGCTGCTCATTCTACACATGCCCAATCTTGAAATCAAACCATTGCATTAATCATATATTCTGTAGAACTGTACCAGTATCAAAACAAAAATCATCAAAATATTGTTTTGTGCTAGGGTTTGACTTGTGATTAACTCTATAAACAAACTGTCACAAAAAAAAATCATTTAACAGCTTTAACATCCCACTTTTAGGGCCCCAGGTCCTATATTGCTTAAAAGGGAAGTAAACAAGCCGCATGCTCTATTAACATGCACTATGGATGGCTTTCCTATGTTTCCACTTATAGAATTTGACAGTGAAAGGAAATACAGCAAAAATCAAAGTTATAAAGTAAAGTGCCACAACTCTAAAATAATTGGTTTAATATGTGAAGAAGTGTAAGTGGATGCTATAGGTTACTGCACTGTTAAAAAGGGTTCAATTTATGGAATCAGACTGAAAAACATGCAGCCAGTGAAGTGCAAAAAGTTTGAGCTCCTATTCTGTAGCCTTGTATTTTTAATGTTCAATGTCTTATGTTTACAGGCCTTTTTTTTTTTTAATATATATGTAAAGGCCCCCCTTTAAAAAAAAAAAAATGATGTACATCTCCTAGCTGTAATAAAAACAAAACTGGTTACTTTGCATTCATTTTTTTTTTAAATTTAAACTGCATATCTGTCCTCTATCTTTGATTTTGAGATATTCAAGCTGCCGGTTTTAATTTTTTATTTGGTGGATTGAGATTACCACCTATTTCCCCAATGCATGTTTGTGTATGGCCATGGTGCCAGTGGCAGCCTGACACATAGCGGAGGAAGAAAGGACATGCACACATGAAGGTGAGATTCTCAGTGCAAGGTGTTTTCTTTGTAACACCACCTGTAATACACACGTGAACAAGGGATTGTGTATCCTGCTACACTGCTAAACTGGTTTACTGCTGTAACTTTGTGGTAGTAAAACATTTAACTACCAGCAATGCCAATACAGAGTATCCTTTAAAGCAGTCGCCACAAAGAAGCAAGAAGTAGAGGTCAGCAGAGAACATGAAGAGAACTGGGGTCACAGACTGTCGCCAACTCCTTCGTGATACAGTGAACCGAGGTATAGAAAGCTACAGAAAGGGCAAGGGGTCTGCAGTACTGCATCCTCAATCAGATGTTAGCTGGACACTGAACACCCCAGTATGACAGATAAAGGGGAGAACTGAGGGTGAATTAAGGGCATTTCTGGGTGGGAAGAAGAAGAAACTTCACAAGAACCTGAAATGATTTAAATATAACTACCAATTGAAGCACACAATGTTGCTACGGTTTACTTTTTTTTTGGTCTTCCAGTTCTGATTTTCCTTATGTTGTTCCTAATGTTTGTTCATTGTGGAGCTTGATCATGCGTATTATTACATGTTAAGCGGCATTAAGGAATGTACACACGAGAAGTGTTGCCACACTGCAAGAATGTGAATGCAGCTTAAAGGTATATACACACCCAGAGGTGGAAAGAATATGAAAAGAGGGCAAATACACAGCCTGTTATTTAAAGGTTCATTAGATAGCTCTACAAACAACACAACATGCAGTACAGAGACTTATCAGATACCACCATGTTAAATACATATGTGACACTTTACTGTGTGAACAAAAAAATTGCATTGTAAACAGCAATTTAAAAAAATTCCAAAATGAAACACCAAATCTGGCTGCCAGGGACCCAGCAGACAGCTGTCCTCTCCAAGAAATGTTGGGGTTTATTTCTGATAAGACTTACCATAAATGTCATCAGTACAGGTTTAATACATAACAGCAGCCCTGTACTGCACTGATGTGTTAAACTTTGCAGCAAAATTCATGTGCACCTAAATAGCTAAACATTTATTTATGGCAGAAATAGTGCAAAGGAGATGTTGGGGGGTTACAATTCACCTCATTAAGCACTGCTGCAGGGTTGTGCTTCCAAAATGTTCTCTTTACTTCTTTGTGCTTTCAGTAAGCACTGATTTATTGTTTTTATCCATAGCTTTTATCACAGACTGGAAACCCTGCTGGTAGAAACAAATTGCCAGCTGAAGGTCCATATAGGAAAATTATTTCAGGAATAGCAAGACACTGGGCCCAGATACTTCTCACATATTAATAAAGGGGCAGTGGGGAAACATTATATTTGTCGTCATTTGAACAAGCCTGGCAGGAGATATCTTGCTGATCCCAATATTACCTGCGTGACACGGCCCTTTGTTTTACGAGTCTACAATCATTTCTCCAAGTTCCATGGAGAAAGCCATGGTTGTCACACAGCTACATCATCATGGAAGTTGGTCAACCGCCCCTCTTCTTTATGCTTTTAACCAAGTTCATGGTCAAGGTAATGGGAAATCAATATCTGATATTGAAAGTGCCCTTGTTCCTAATAAATTCATGTTCGATTTGAGAGTCTTTTTGGCTATCTGTATGGGTGACATTCTTCTCACTGGCCAGCAATGCAAGAGGAATTCTTCCTACTGACCACCATGCTAACATACTGTGAGCTGTAGATATAATATTTATAGAAGGGGTTGCCTAAGATGTGAAAGTTTTATCTGGGTTAATATGATCAAGAAAGTCTGCTCTGCCGTATCATCCCTGGCAGCCTTCTGTTATCTCTGTTACATGGTTATTGTAATAGTGAATCCAGCCGCCACCATGAAGGATGAGTATGCTGCATTGTAATATACTTTGGGAGGATTAATAAGCTTTCATTAACGTTAGATTGTGAGCCTCTTTGCGGGACAGCTAGTGACACGGCTATAGACTTTGTACAGCGCTGTGTAATATGTCTCCGCTATATAAATACTGTGTATTAATAATAATTAGCAAAACCAAAAGCACTGCTCTTTCATCAGCTTACATTCCACCAAGCAGAATAATTAAATGAAGCTGCAGTAGGTCTGGAAATCCGAGTCAACACTGTGCAGAGATAAAGCAGATGTCTCCTTCACATGCAGAGAGAACACTGGTGTAATCCTCACATACAGAGCAATGTAAGAGCATGAAACACTGCACATGGAGGAAGCTAGGAGACTCCATCATTCCCCTTTCTTACACTAAGCCCACCTCTATCATTACCAATGCCAACAGACGTGTGTTATACATGTAACACAACATGTATGTCTGCATGCAGCCAGAAATCTCCATCCCCCCCATGTGTCACCTTCACCAGTCTGATGGGTCATCCTGTGCGGCCTGTATGTAGCGGCCACAGATACAGCCCCGCCATCCCACATACATAGCAGCACACATTACTGACATCAGCAGCAATCACACAACATTAATGCGCAGCCTGGTGCAGTGCCCGGGGTAGCGCGGCTTATGCGATGTGATGCAGGCGGCAATGTGCTGCCTGCCTGTACATGGGGCACAATGGCCGGTCACAGAGCAGAGACAAGGGCTGCCAATGTCACACACAGTACGGTGTGCTCACCATTCCGCAGGAAGGCGGCGGTGCCCCTCTGGGTGAGGGCTGCCAGTCTCTGCCAGGCGCTTCGGCACACGAGCATGCTGACGGTGTGGAGGTCGTGGGATCACTGAGCGGACACCGAACAACCTTGTCTCAGAGAGCGGCCAGTCAGAACCGGAGGGAACCTACAAGGGCACGTGACGTCACGGCAGGGCGTGGCCAGTACGCTTCACCCGCCTATCGAAAACCTTCTGCTGATTTCTATTGGCCACTCGCCAGGCAATATTGACAGGCGGGCAGCGCACATGCGCATTCTCTACCAGCAGCGATGACGTGCAAATAAATACGTGCTAATTCTGTTAGGAATGTAATGTTTATTATGGTAAAATAATGTAACAAATATTTGTAAAGACGTCAATTATTTTTTTGGTTTGAGCGTTGATAATTGTTTTTTTTTCTGTTATTTATAACATATATTCTGTTATAATGTAATATATCTGTTGTGCTTTCCTTTATCGGAATGTGCTGCTGCATTGATACAGTGAGGAAATGCATGTGTGTGACTGAGGTCATGATTACAGCTGTCAGGCCTCGCCCAGCGGCAGCCAAGGTCATAATACTACAAGCAGGAGGCTGACATAACAATACGTCCTCTGAGCACGTACAACGTGCACCGAGATACGAATCCCAGATTAGCACGCAGCACGTACACACGAGCCACGTCCAAGGGAGGAGCCTGTATCGAGCCCCTGCCCAGGGGGAGGGGCCATCATTTATCCTTAGGCCAGGGGAAGTTTTAAATAAGAAGCAAAGTTGTGTCTTCTGCCTATAGCAACTTCTGAAGTTATGCTGATCATTACATAGCTCCGAAGTGCACCTCACTTTTTAGGGACTCTCCTCATTATTATTGTTTTTATTAAACAGGATTTATATAGCGCCAACATATTATGCAGCACTGTACAATATATTGGGGTTGCATATGACAGATGAATACAGACAGTGACACAGGAGGAGGAGAGGACCCTGCCCTGAAGAACTTTCCCCATCGCATTGTCATAAGTTGTCCCTGGTTCTAGTCTGGTGTATACACCATATTATTATATTTAGGGCCACCATAACCATTTCCTCCGATGATCAGTGAAAGCAAACAGCACTGCTTACAGTGCTCCAGTTAGTAACAGCTGACAGCCAAAGAAAATGCCCAGTCCATTGCCCAGCCAAAGAAAATGACTCCATAGAAATGCCCAGTCCATTGTTCATCAATCCACTGTGACGGATTGATGAATGATGGCAAGGGGAATGATGTACATGTGTCAGTTTTTTACCCTAGAAAATAGCTTAAAGTAAAACTTTTTTTTATTAAAAAAAAAAACCTTTACTTTGTAAAGCCCTTGATTCCTCCGATTCATTAGGTCTCAAGCTGTCTCGTCCATGTCAGAAAGAAGAAGGAAGGATGTACTTTGAGAAGGTCATCTTCTACCTTCTTTTTTTGTCACCAGATCTTGCACTATGCAGGTGACATGTCTTCTTGAAAATGAACTTTTTTTACATTCCAGGAAAGCCCCTTATGGCATATAAGGAGCAGCCCAAATCCTCCCGGGATACATGACGTACATATCACAGGAGGCTGCGGGTTTCACCTTCAGTCCTTACTGCTGTGGTGGTAAAGAAGGAGCGGGTTCTTCCCTAAAAACTGGGTTCTTTAGGATCTGATAGCTATTTTAATTAATTACCCCTTGGAAAAACACTAACTCCATTGCAGCCTGCCTGGGACAAAATGAAAGAGAAGACTTTACCTTTAGAGTATATCTGCTGCAAAGAATTTCTTTCCAAACTAGAAATATCAAACACCAGGTGTGGGGTATGTAACACAATCACTGGGCCTGGCTATTTAATATTGGTTGGTGCACTGAAATGGGCAGAAAAGTCCCTGGTATAAACCAATATAATATTAAAATGTTCTACTCAACTACTAAAATTATTATTTAATACTAAATGATTCACTCAACCTCTTAAACTCTTAAATACATGGAAAGAATAAACCAGTGGTGAAAAAAGGAACTGTTTTTTTTTCCAATTGCTTTTACATAGTTTCATAGGTTGAAAAAAGAAACATGTTCAAGTTCAACTATGAGGGAATACACATACTAGAAACCAGCATATTCAGATAAAACCATATATACATAGGTGATCTAAAGGAAGGCAATAAAACATGGTTCAATTTTCTTCTTGAATTAATCAGATGTTTCCTGGATCCACAGCTTCTGGTGTTATTCAACTTTAATACCCAGGTATATTCTGGAAAATTAGTTCTTTATAGCCCAAGTAGCTGGGTGTGCTTTTTATCTCCATACTTTGTGCTAAAAGGTCTCTTTCTCATTTGAAAAAGTTGGGAGGCCTGTAGTTGGTGTGGGGGGAGTGAATTACCTCACAGTGAATGATGGGGTGCTATTTCACTGGGGAAAGATCAGTTTGTGTGCTGGAAAGAACAAGCTGTTGGCTGTGGGTCAGATCTCACTGTGGATGGATCATTCACTGGAACCACTATGAGATCCAACAATGGGAACTCCACTAAAACAGATTACTGGTATTTCTTGTTCTGATTACTGATTAGTTGCTTGGAAACACCTAAATGATCTGTTAGTGGAATCTTAACTAGGCAGCTGTTAGGAGTAGCAGAAGAGTCTCAACCTAGATATAATAGTCGCATCCTATTTCCAGTGTATGGCATTGTTTAATGTACAGTGCTGCGTAATATGTTGGAGCTATATAAATACTGTATAATAAATATAATAATTGTTTAGTTGTCCATCATGACTTTGATCTGACATTTCTGCAGAGCTAAGAGCAAAGATTTTAAGAGATTAAAAGACTTTATAAATATCCAGCAGATTAGACATGATTAGGCACCAGGGCCTTTCAACTGTTTTGGTTTTGTTAAACTGGACAATGGGCTTCAAGCCCTGCAGACCAGCATCCAACATAGGAATATTCCAAGCTCCAGGTCTGAGAGATATACACCTACAATTGCTGGGTGAATCTGTCCTCCTATTGATATATATTGGAAAAGGCAGCACAATCATTTATTTTGAAAATATTGGTCCCACTATCGAGGGGGGAAGCAGACCTAAAAATGCATGATATGGCACCTAGCCCATGGCACCACAAGTATACAAGATATCAACATGCCCAGGAAGATCATTCAGTCCTCACCTAATAAGAACACTTTGTCAACTTTGAATTCAGAAAACCCGATGGAAATTCCAAACCCCGCTAAGGTCTGTAGCACAGTTAATCTGTTGCCCTGCAGCTGAACATTGAAATTGAAAGAACCAGGAAAACACAGGGTTTTGGGAAAAACTGGCTGCCACTACTAAGGGTAAGGATATTGGAACCCTTTGTTTCTTTCAGTAACTGGTACTGGCATGAAAGCTTTGGATGTAGGATTATAAAGCCCTTTTTATTGAATTTTTTTTTTTTTTTTTTGAGACAACTGTATTAAGGTTTTCTGTGGCTCTTGAAACCTTTAAAAGAACTCTGTCCAATGCCCTCTTTTCACCTGTTCCACAACCTAAGCACCCAGACCAGTATATTGGAACAACATGACCCCCCTCTGGAGGAAGCTGGACCAACAAACCTTCAGAGGGACTTCTCTGAGGGGTTACTGGCCTTTACCCTAATATTTCACAAGAAAAAATTTTGGATTTCCATCCAGTTAGAATGCAGGTATTCTCATTATGACTTTTAAGACTTAGGATATGTATACACATGCAATAATATTCGTTCACGATCCTTTCTATCAACAAACCACTGCACAATGCATAAAATACCGCTGTTCTGTTCTATGAAGAGAGGATGGGGAAGAACGATGGATTGGCACGCAACTGCGCTCTCCCCCCTTAAGATCGTTCCTTGTCAAGGGACAGGACAGTTGTTCGGAAGACGAGCACTGCACACAGGCCAGATTCTCATCCAATATCAGCCCTGAGGCGATTATCTGGCGAGAATCATCTGACATATGTACCCAGCCTTAGGTTCTCAAAGCTGGCAACAAAATCTTCAAATGCACCAAAACAGCTGCTGCTTTTGTCTACTGTCTTGTGGTAGCCACACCATCTTTCACCCACTGGATTGTGTCCTTGACAGTGGTTTGCCATTTTATGGAATGACATATTATTACTTTTTATTATTATTACACAGTATTTATATAGCGCCATCATATTACGCAACGCTGTACAAAGTCCATAGTGGTGTCACTAACTGTCCCTCAAAGGAGCTCACAATCTACTGTCCCTACCATAGTCATATATTATTAATGTAGTCTAAGGTCAATTGTTAGGGAGAAGCCAATGAACCTAACTGGGATGTGGGAGGAAACCCATGCAGACACGGGGAGAACCTGCAAACTCCATGCAGATAATGTCCTGGCTGGGGATCGAACCTGGGACCTAGCACTGCAAAGGCAGAATCTTTGGTTCAAGGCCAAATTCAAAAGGCTTGCTTTGCAGTGACTATCTCTAATTTTGTAGATAGATGTAACATATCCACTGCCAATTCATAAAGTTAGCAGTAATCTTAGATGTTCTAAGAGTGTTAGTATTGATGATATCTCAATTACTGCTCCTAAGGCCATTTCTATATTGGCAACCAAGGTGTCATCACTTATGCCAGACACAGAGCAGCCTAAGTGAATGTATATTCCATATTTTCATGAGATCTGTACCCAATCTTGTGTGCACTGGATTCTTAAGGGTGTCTGAATTATTCAGGGAAAAAAACACATGCTCAGCAAGCTTTTGTAAGGTTGTATTCAACAATGGGGGACCCAAAAGTCAGCCTCTAAGCAGCTAAAGCTGAGCAAATTGATTATGAAGGTTTGATCTTTAAGAATGTATTTTATTTTTAGAATGCAACAAAATATAAGCCCATTTTTTCAAATCAAGAAAAATCCATACTTTCCTAGGATGGGGTATATTTCCTCATATTCATTTCTTTACTGCAGTAATAAAAAAGTGATTCTAGGACGAAGTTGAATGTATGAAACTCCGGCTCCTCCACCTGGTGATGATGGAATCCAGGTTCTCTATGGACAGACCCACTCCTGGGATATGGATTACCAACACTTCACCCTAACTGATTGGAGCCAACTGCTTCATGCTTTCTGAGACTGCTTGTTAAATATATAGTTTTACTTTCTGTAATTCTGCTTATCTCTTGGGGCTTCTTGACACTATTCCATCAGGACTTCTTTGCAAACTCCAGGCTGAAGAAGAAAAGAGAGCAAATACAATAGGCTAGGATAAAGTCACCACTCTGATGTTAAAATCAGTGATAACACAAATGATGCCAATCCAGATGATGAGGCTTTTTGGCAAGAACTAAACTTTTTTTGAATGTTTTTGCTTAGGGCTTCTTCCCCTACAAGATGAACACACTAGCACTTTAGGCCCAACAAAAATGCCCTCATTCCCATATTCACAAGCATAAACAAATGCCTTCTCCGCCTTCCTTGTGAATTAAATGTCTGTTTTATAACTGGTTAAGGGTATGCAATTAGAAAATTAAAGTTCAATAAATCTCAGATTACAAAAGGCATAGCCCAAAAGAAAGGATACACAAGCACCACTTATGTTACAAGGGTAATCAGAAGAAGAGGGCAAGAGGACAAGCAGGAGAATGACAAATAAATGGACATCAACCAGATGATGAGTGTCTGAAAGGACCCCACCTGTCTGGAAGAAAAGCACTCACTCCTTTACTGGCCACGCAACTTTGGTATTCTCCCATCCGCCTCTCTCCCCTAACTAGAAATGCCACTGAATTTACTCTGACCCACGCAGGAGATCGGAGGTTGCAACACCAAAAAGGGAACAGCCATTCAACCACCAGATGTTGCCTCAACATGAGGCCTCAGATAATCAAAAGGTAAGAAAAGACAATAGTCAGAGCAAATAAGCCAACATCAACCCAAGCTTTCTAACCTTTTAATACCACAAAGGCACCTCTCTTCTGTCAGTTTTAGTAACAACTTCATATTATACTTGCGTGTTTTTGTGCAAATATTTCCTAAATTGCAAGTATAATATTTTATTAAAGGGTACCTATCAACAAATTTTTAACATTATATAAAAGGATGGCTAACCTTAAGGTTTTTTTAAAAACATTTTTGGGGAAGAGACTCTTCCGTCTTTATTGCACGGCCTGCAGGGGAAACCTGCTGCCTTCCGGGATACATACATCACATATCCCAGGAGGATGAGGGCTAATTCTTCTGCACATGCTCAAGATCTGCATTTATTTAACACATGGGCAATTAGACCCGCTATTTCTTTATTTCACCTGACCTTGCAACTGCACATTGCGAGATCGGGTGACATGAGCAGGACCTGAAAGAAGATAGCTGCACCCGCTGTTCCATCCACGCCAGAAAGATGAGAGAAGCTGGGATGGCCAAGAACATGTTGCACTCGGTCTGCAAGAGGATGTAAAGTTTTTTAACAGTAGGTAGATGTTGAATATACACTAACCAACCACTTTATTAGTTACACCAATTTAACTGCCTGGCTTAGCCAGTGTGTAAAGAAAAGAGGTTTACATATCACATAGCAATTGGATATGGAACTTGATTAAAATGCCATACATGAACCCTTGGTTTCATTTTAACTCACCCATATAGCATTATGGCCAATAGATCACCATGGCAGGCAAACAAGCAACATTTTTAGAGGAAGGCTATTGACCATATTTCTCTCAGGACAGAGGTGACTAATATTTCTTATGGCTGGGCACAGTTTTTAAAAAAAATATTATAACACAATATTAAATCCACAGGAGGCTAACTATACCAGAATTAGAGAGGCTGCAGCTGTGACAAATGTTGTATGTCAATGGTATGTATATAAAAAAAAAATAACATTTGTAATGGATATATTATTATTTATTGAAGAGTACAATAACTAAATGGGCTTCACAGCAAATCCACCATTAGAAAGAAGATCTATTCATCTGCAAGAAAAAAAAGATATAGAAATATATTAAAATGCTCATAGTCATAAAATATAACATTCAATGGTCGTGTGTGTGTGTGTGTGTGTGTGCGTGTCCTAGTGGATATGGGGTTTGTGTGTGTGTGTTTTTTTTTTTTTTTTTTGGGGGGGGGGGTGGTAAGATGTCAGGACAGAATTATAAGCAATAGAACATACTGTTCTTAAAGCTACCATTAAACACACAGACACAAATAAAATAAATTAAAGAAACAAACAGCAGAGACAGATTAGATCCACTTATCCCAAACAAAGAAGAAGCTGAAAGTGTGACAAGGCCAGCAGCAAATAAATGGTCAGTGATGCTAAAAAATATACTCTGGAAGTATCCTCTATAAAGATCTCCACTTTATTGTGCTCCTCTATACCATCATATATATATATATATATATATATACACACACACACACACACACACACACACACACACACATAATGTACCCTAATGTTCTAAATAACTTGTATCAATTATTGTATTGCTAATGTTTTAATCTACAAAGTTTACTTTTTTAGGATAATTATTTTTGCATATACCAAAAAAGATAAAAATAATTGTTCATTACTAAAGCAAAACAAAGTCACTACAGCACATTTTTTAGCCTACCATATCATACATTAAGAAATCATTGGTTCATTCCAACCCATTTCTTTTTTTGTATTCTGCAACATCATCACTGTGCTGCTTGAAGAGCTGTAAAAAGGAAACAAGAAGTAATAATATGAATTGTATTAGGTCTATGGCTACATTGTCTATGCATTGTTGCAGCCTTTTTTTCTTTTAAAAGTGATACCCAGGGTATTTTTTATGGGATCAATTGTTAAGCCATGAATAATGCTAATAGAAAATATGAAGTACATCTTTTGGACTTTGTGACTTTTACCATTTACAAAGCTCTAAACTAACTTTAAGTAGATTTCATGAATCATTATTTAGCTGTTTTGGGACAGTCTACAGTCAATTTGGAGGTAAGGTAATTAAAATTAACTGCAATGTTTTGGAATGTGGGTTGAAACCGGAGCACCCAGAGGTAACCCACGCAAATATGGGGAGATGATGTGAGCTTTATGCAGATAGCGTCCTGGCCAAGATTTAAACCTGGGACCTAGCGCTGAGAAGGCCAAAGTGCAAACCTCGGATACACGGTGCTGCCTATACTGTGCCCTCCCCATACACATTTTACTACTGCTAAATACTCACAAGAGCCCAGAGGGTGACTGTAGTTCCAAACGCCAGGCCTACATTAAGCCAGTTTGGTTGTGAAGGGTCATGTTTCTTGGCTGTGAACATTGACCGAGTAAAAACTGAAATGACAAAAAATTACATAAGTATGAATGTTAATTGCATTTAGTATAGGACATCAGTTTTGCCAATGTATACCATGCGTTCACCTGCTTGGCTGAATATGCCCAGCATTAGCATGACATCAGAAGAACACTGAGAACCATTTAGTGTTTTTAAACACACAATTTTTAGCGAGGACTCGCTCACTTTTCCAGCTTTATTATTATTGGCATCTAGTGAGAAAAATGCTAAGGATACATCTGACCTTTGACGCCTTATAGCGTCCTACTGCAGTATATGGTAAGCTGTAAATAGTATAGTCCTAGTAAGTCTTGTATGGTATAGTGGTTAGTAAGTCATGTGGGCAAAATGTTCATTTGTTTTCAGCCCTTATCTTTGTGATTCCCTGCAGCTCTCATTTCTTCCCTCTGTAGAACTCCTTGTCACTGCTTTCTCTGTTAATGACATGGAGGTCATCAGGAAGATTCAGTACGAGTTAACAGGGACCATTAAAAAATAAAAAACACTTCCAAAAGTATTTGTTTGCAAAATACGAATATAGAGAAATAGTACTATATTCAGAGCAAGAATTAAGGATTCCCTCTCTACTTTACAGGTATTTGCTAAACTCAAAATATTTATTTTATGGCAAGGTTGCCCTAAAACTCAGGAGGAATATATATTAACTGTAGACTGTATTGCTGATATCTTTTGCTTGTTATGCTACTCCAATGGCTTTAATATTTTTTTATTACACAAAACAAGAGATCTATCAGATCAGGGGTTATGACTTCCCTCTACCTAAATAATCTTTAAAAAATCAGCAATGGACACCTCTGTATTTGTCATATCTCAAATAACTTCTAAAACATTATTGTCATGTTTAAAGTAATTTTAATTTCATCTTCAACTTTCATTCACATAATCAAGTAACAAAAAATATCCTGGTAATTAGGTAACAAAAAATATCCCTGTTCACACTTGCCATATGGTTCGTTTTCACACTAAACTAAGCTATATCCACTCTCCTCTACCCTGCATCATTGTTGTCTGTTCCCCTTTCTTTTTTGATTTGATTTGCAGTATTTTGTTGTTTGATATTACCCTTTGTTATTACCATACTGCTTTCCCTCTATACTGTTATTCTTTGTTACAGACATTTTTTTTATAAAATAGAATACCTAATCTGCAATATCACCTCTTCACATGCACTCCTGGTCTACAAGCAGCTTTTCTGACACTCAGGTCTGCTGCACCATTGTAAGCACTAGAAAGCATGCCCTGAGGTATGATAATGGAGTCAAGGGAAGTGACTACACAGTGGCTTTAGGAGATCAGCAGCACTGAGATGCAAACATGATGACAAAATAAAATGTATTAGCAAACTTTATGTCACCAGTTAGGGCAGCCTTTCTCAACCTTCTTAACCTGTGGGATCCTTTGAAATAACTTTTAGGTCTTCAGGGAACCTCTGCTATAAATATTATATCCACAGCTCATAGCTCAAGGATCTCCTAGCAACCTGTGGAGGGACCCTATGGTTGAATCCTGGTTGAGAAATTTTGACATAGGGCTTATATCTATTTCATTAGTGCTACACTTAAGACTATCTGATGTGCAGTCTAAAACCACAAGGTTAACTGATCCTAGGTGTATAGCAAACTACACCGCAAGTCAAGGCATTTGTAAGCATTGCCCTTGCCTTGGCTGTGGTAATGAAGTTCTTCCCGAGTGGCCAAAGCAACCTCCGAGCGACACATTGCTTCCAGGAACTGTGAATAAAGTATTTCTGATGTTGCAAGGAGTTAGAACACTATGAGGGCAATGACTAAAGGAACAGATTAAGTTTACTCTCCTGGATTGTAAGCTCTTCGGGGCAGCGTCCTCCCCTCATCCTGTGTCACTGTCTTGTTATTTGAAACCCATATTTAATGTACAGCGCTGCGTAATATGTTGGCACTATATAAATCCTGTATAATGATAATAATAATACAAGGTGACATAGTTGTGTCAGATGATGTGCTCTGCATTTGGTGCATGTCCTGCTGTACCCCCCCCCCATAGCTGCTAATGACCAATGTCATCTGGGTCACCCTTCCTAATAACATCTCCTGCAGCGAATATCCAACACTGACAAGCCTTCTGCAGGGCTAAGAATATAAATATTTACAGATCCCAAGCATGTAGAGAGCAAACAGGTAAATCTTTGGATAAATTGCTGCATGCATTGGAGGCATAGGAACATATTGCTATATTTTACCAGCCCCGTATAATAATTACAATGAGGCTTCATAGACATCAAATAGGTGTAACTATATCACACTCACTTCTGGAGACAGGTCCCCTCACAATCTTCGTTACCGGTGACACCAACATGGCGAAATCAAGTGCAAGAGATCCACTCGGCAATCACTTTACTCTCCTGGCTATGGAAGAAGCATGGAGCGCCGAACGAGAGTCTGAAGCAAAGACATCACTTTACGATCAGGAGGAATTTTCCATTGGTGTATATCCAGCACGTGCCCCAGTGTCTTCTACACTTTTGAATGTAAAACTTACAACTTTATTTATAGATTGTGTCGAATATTGGTTCACTTTATCTAATTTATAAAGCTATTCATTGTGATGTCATAATGGATGTGTAAAAACTTAGTTTAACATAGGAAAAGAACCACCAAACTACACTTTTAAATACATTGAAAAACATTTTCTATAAAAATAAACTGACCAAATTTGAAAAAAAAATAAGCTTTCACTGCAATATTCGCATTAATGCAGAACATTTAATAAGAAACACTGTGAACAGGCCGGTTCTTTTATTACAGAAAGGACAGAAGTATCACTATCAAAGCTTAATAATGTTATTATTATAAATAATAATAAACAGGATTTATATAGCACCAACGTATTTCACAGCGCTGTACATTAAATAAAGATTACAATGACAGACAGATACAGACAGTGACACAGACGGAGGAGAGGACCCTGCCCCGAAGAGCTTACAATCTAGGAGGTGGGGGGGTAACACACAGTAGGAGGGGAGATATGTAGTGGTGGGAAGTAGTGATGGTTTTAAAAGACAGAAGAAGACAGGTAGGCAAGTTTGAACAAATGGGTTTTGAGTGCTCTTTTAACCTCCCTGGCGGTCTGATTATATAAGTATTTTTAAATGTAAAAGCGGTACATTTAAAAAAAATACTTACTATTTTAAATTTCCAACCTGGTCCCGTCCCCACTTCCCATGCCCGGCAGGCATCTGCGTCCCCTGGCCTTGCATTTCCCAACATTCATACGCCGGGGACGAAGATGCTGGGCAGGCATTGCCAGGCGAACCAGATGCCGGACGGGCATCGCCAAGAGACGCAGATGCCAGGCATTGCTGGAGGACGCTGTGGGGACCAGGTATGCTTTCTAATTCCATTTAAAATTCCACTCAGAGTGTGGCTCGTGGTTACTGCTTTTGGTACTGAAAATGAACCCCAAGACACACTCCAGGAAGGCCAGGAAGGTTAAAGGAACAGAAAGCCAATTAGGACACTGTGTAACCTCTTCCCTCTATCTGAATCACAGACCATATTGGTATTTTAAACATGCAAGTATCCAGTTTGCATTTGTTGTTTCTGATTTTCTGAAACTGGAAATGAATCCTCAGGATTGCAAGGCCAATCTGTAAAGCCTGAAGTGAGAAGGTGTCACCAGTGTGCAGTGAGAAACAACTGATATTCTACCTGCCTGGGTGGTAAATAAGAGATTTGTTGCTAATATTATGAACAGGAATAGAATCAAAGGAATGGTATTTTTTTCTCAGAACAGGACTGAAATTGGACTGTACAATGCAGAACCAACAGTCCAGTATTGTAACATCAAATAGAAAAGTGCACTGATCACCTGGGGAACGAGGTATAGGGTAAGTAAACAGTACACTTGCAGCGCTATTTTTGCACTTTATAGGTCATTATTGGTCTAAAGAACAAAAGCAAACATTTTGAAACCCTTACAGAAGCGGTTCTCAATACTTTGGCTCCACTAAATTTATGAACATAGTATATTTTTTGTTAAATTTACTTATGTTTAATTTAATGACCATGATCACTAGAACCCACAGTGCTATTCAGTTCTATGGAGAGGAGGGTAGCGTAGGAGGAAGTAGTGGGAGAAATGGTGTGGCACTGTATACACACTAGATTTTCACCCAAGATGATGTTAATTGGGGTGACAGTTCTTTAGCATGAGTATGTACAGGCAATGACAGTCACTGCTACTGCTATTGAAAAGTTGCCTGAAAAGCTTTGTATTTAAGGCATTAAAAACTCTACATAATCAACAATTTGCACCATTTAATGCAATGTTGTTAATTTGTCAAGCAAAATCATAAACTTGCCCGTAAGTGGGCATTCGCGATCCCACATTCGACTCAGACGATCTATTTAACAAGGCATTTTAAACTGCCGAGAATATGCTGGCATATTCTCCCAACATTTATGAACTCAAATGATATAGCGCTTCTAGGCGTGCATATCTGGCAGCTTGACCCTGGAAAGCTTGCATTAAAATTCATTCTTTGGCAAGCAAATTATTTTTTTAAATGGCATACATTTCCCGTTACCCCTAAATAATAATGTAATATGTGTACATACAATTAAAAATAATATATTAGCCTAGAAACCAGCACATTTTTAAATGACCTAATATTTTCAGGTTTGGAAAGAGTTAACCGATTTTAACTGTTTATATAGGCAAATGCCTAAACAATTAGCCTGACCTGAGGATGCCCTGGTGAAGTGGGAGGGGTCTTGTTTGGTGTGTATTTTAAGATTATAAGTAAAAAAGATAAATATATGTATACTTTGCTTACCATTTGGCACAATAATTGTTTTTGTTTTTTACATTTTGAATGTTTTAATGTCCATCTTGCAAATAATAAGTTAATGTTAATGCTATGGTATTGTGTTCGTAGCCATATTGTTTCATTGCAATAACGTGTTTATTACCACCTTTAAATGTTTGTTCTACATAAATATTTTTTAGTTTAGTTTTCCACCCTTGATGGGTCCAAATCGCATGTTTTTGTAAGTATCTTTTGAATGCAATATTTCTTGGCCCATTTTTTAAAATATTTTGGCTTTATATAGAAGTGCGGGTTTACATGTGTTTGATGTTTTTTTTTTTTAATAGTATTATTTTGTAATTTAAATTTAGCGGTGGCTGTGTGGTCTGTATTTTATTCTGACCTTTTTGAAAATGTAAGTTAGTAGTTAGTTGTGTTTTTTTATGTGATCACCTTTACAATCTCCAATGATCTTTAACCTTGGGTGATCCAACAAACCTACAATTTAACAAGAAAATTGTGATTGGTTTTGAGCATATCCTTAATATGATTTGTTGAAAGGCCAAAAACAGCAGAATAGTCTTGTTAAAAACTCAGGTCTTGATGGGCATTGTTGCATGCCAATACAAAACCACTATGTGCGCGTACATGCACAGAAGTGTGTTCTATCGGTTGAAAAACACTTCAGCCACACTTTTTGCAGAAAAGGTCCTGCACATCATCATTCAGGTAAGTTTTTCTTTTTTATGTGTATATTGTTTATTTTGCTGCATGTGCATTCATTTATGTACATACATACACACTT
>NC_092860.1:101925271-101949521 GCF_032062135.1 Pyxicephalus adspersus
TATATTATATAAAGATTTCTTTGTATTGGACTCAATACAGTTATTTTGTATTGAATCCAATACGGAATTATTTGAATTTCCTGCTGCGCCTCCCGCACGAACCGATGCATGCACCAACGGCACTGGGAAACCCCGAGAACGTCTCTGCAGTCGCCGGGAGAAGTTCATAGAAGGACACCGCCTGAGGACCTGAACGGACGAGCAGGATGCCAAAGGAACAAGGTAAGTGGGTTTTTTTTCATGTTTTTAGCGACCCCGAATGTGACTCAGGATTACTACTTTTTGCATGTATTTTTTACACTCGGGAATACCGCTAGGGGAGTTAAAGGAACAGGTACAGCCTTCTTTTCCTCTTGGTTTTTTACCTGTTCATACATATACATGCACATATCTAGATTTGGCCAAGCGGCCTGAAAAGCATGAAAAATACAATCCAGCACCATCTAGTTGTCAAGAAAACATGATTTAACATGCTGCTTAACACATCTAAATAATTGAATCTATTCTGTAACTGGATGATAACATTCCTTTGATGGGAACCTCTGGCAAGCCTCTGGAATGTCACATCACAGACTACTGTACATTCATGGATGACATTGCTTCTGGTTAAAGAAGGATCCATCTTTATGTACTTGCACTACTAAGCTGATATGATTAAGTGAATATAAAGTGAGCCAAGGCACACAAAGGAGCAGGTGATGTGCTTTCTGCAATAAAATAACCTTACTTGCCTAATGAAAATTTTTTTAATACCTGCCCCCATTCAGTCCTGGGCTCCAACATCTTTTGCTCCTTTTCCTGCTTCCAGATTTTTGACCATCTTGACTGACCGGGTCAGCAGTTCATTAAGTCCAGACAGCCGCAGGGAACGTTGGGCTACCTAGCACATCCCAGCATCATATCCTGAACTGTGCATTTGTAGCTACGGGTTTTATTTTTTTAAAAGACAGCGATCAAGCAGCTACGTATGTTTTATTGCAGACGGCACATTGCTTGTCGCTTTCTACAATAAAGTACCTACCTATCTAAATGCAATTTTTAAAGTAGAATTTTAGTTTTGCTTTAAGCTTTAAAAAATTGTGGAGCCTCTCTATATTTGTTCTGAAACAAAAGCAAGCAACCCGCCTGCTAGGAATTTTTGTGGCGTTTGTTTTAATAAAAGATGATCTTTGGTGCCAGAATAAATTAACTTGCATGCACAGAAATTACATGATCATAGGCTTAGTTATCCCAGGCTAATCAAGATCTTGTGTAAGATATACCTATGGAAAATCCTAATAAAATATTAGCGGAACACAGGATTTCATGATATTTTTGTTTTGTCTCCCCACACTGCACATATCCAAAAGACTCTAAGCAAGGAAATCTGTGACCTCCAGCAGCACTTGAACAGTAGCCACTGTAGTGACTGTGAGGGAATGTAGAAGTGCACAGCGTACTGCCAGACCAAATCATGATAACACAGCAGGTAAATTTAATAATCACAGGCACCCTAAAAGCCACTTGGCAACTTTTTGCCAGCAAAAGAATTGCTCAAAATGTCTCTCCCTTTGTGCCTGGTCACAAGTGGACCATAGGCAAGATTTGGCAGCATTCAGGGCCAGTTGGGAAGCAATTCCACAGAAGTATGTGAAGGACCCCAAAAAACTCTGCCTCTGTGTCACCATCAGCAGGGTCACCCATCTGACATCGGCCTTAGGAAGTTCCTGTGGGTATATCCCCATGGTAGAGTCACTGAGTATAATTTAACTGAAAGCAGAAAATATATATAAGTGCTACACAGGAACATAAGGAGCAACATCCTGGGTTTAGATACTCTTTAAACACAGATCCCAGTAAAGCCAAGGTATAAAAGTACACCACTGATCTATTAGTGCATAAACCCCCTGGGTTCTTCTGGGGGATATCATGTTCATAGAGGCATTTCTTTACTAATACAGGTAATGGAAACAATGACAACAGAACATTTTGTGGTGCACAAACCAGTATTAGAAATGATTACCTCCTGTATGGTAAAAACAAACTCCTCTTCCATCTAGGTTTGGGACTAGGTGCCCTCACCCAAATGACACTCACAGCTAGCGTACAGGATAAAGGAACAGAATTGCTGTAAAATAGAAACATGGCTTCCTGGCCACCACGTGGCTTCCATGGCCATAATAATAAAATGAAATACAGTACAAATGTATTAAAGCCTACTAGTCATATGGTTATAGTCTGGTGCAGTGCGTTATTCCTATAAACTATTACAAGGCTATCATCATCCGTTGCTCTGTAAAAACTGAGAAACAAACATGAGTGCACAGTAAAGAGGTCTTAAGATAAATTCCTAGTGAGTAATACAGACAATCTACAAGAGAACATACAGCAATTATACCAAACAATAGGTGGAGCACTCTTCCTTTATGGGCTTACAATCTGAAGACATAAAGGCAAACAAAGGGTAAGAAAATGAGTCAGCAAGCTGTATTTCTGGAGGTGGTGAGATTCTGCTAGACACAGAGGGCCTGAGTTACTAAAGCTCTCCAAGACTGGAGAAGATAGACTATCATATGAGAAACTGTATGATTTCTTAAAAATACTTTGCTTTTCGTTGGCAAATATTTTCAACTCTGAACCAGATCCATTCCAGGTTTGCTGGATCACCCAGGTTCACCCATGATAGTCTATCTTCACCAGTCTTGGAGAGCTTTATTAAATCAGACACAGAGTATGGTCAGTAGCTAAAGGAAATAACTTAGGTCAAATATAAAGGTGCACCTAAAGCTTTTAAGGGTTGGAGAGTGACAAATTTGACGACAGAATTATAGAAGTTGGTGCTAAGTGTCTGTATACAGAGACAATTCTGGTGGATAGAAGAAGGTTGTGCGCAGAGCAGATACTGCAGTTTAGGAGTTTCTGAAAAGAAGTGAGGAGATATTAGGATTTTCTTCTATAGGCTTTGACTTTATTGGCAACCAGTGAAAAGTGCAGAAGAGAAGTCCAGGAGCCGCGAAGCAAGAACAGAGCTTGGATGTTTTAAGGAGTGGAGTTCAGTATGGAATGGAGCAGTCATAGTTCATTAGTTGGCAGGCAAGAAAGGATGATGGTACAGTAATCAAGGTAGAATTGGAGAGGTTCATTGGTAGGCTAGAAAAGTGGACCACTTTGGTAATGTCAAGCATGAGGAAGGGACAAATAGAAAATGTATTTTAGGATCAAGATATTAGGAGGTGGTAAGTGAGCGATTGCATTGAATGAATGAGAAAACAGATGTGAATATTACGTGATTATGTGAATATTACTAAGCATCTTGTTACAGGTATGTGAGATGTTATCAACAGTTATTGTTATTTTACATAACGCTGTTCGAAAATACTTAAAAACATAAAGCTGGAAGCAGTTAGGGATATGGGATGGAAGGGCAATACGATCTTGAGCTAAAAGAAAGTTACGTATAATCAATGTTAAGTTTGTTGGTTCATTTAAATGGCTGACAATGCACTAAAATGAGACATGCATTTCTTTTTTGCAATGTTCTGCACAACACGCAATAGTGTTTACCATGCATTGTAGTGCACTGCAACATGGTGTTTTGTGGTGATATTAAAGCAGATCTATCATGACATTTTAAGATTATATGAAAGGGCAATTGTCCTTTTAAATAATGAAAAACAATGTATTTTTTTGGATAGCTTTTTTTCCTCTTTGCCTTGCTACTGGGATACATGTCAAATGTCCCAGGAGGTTTTGGGCTGCTGCTCCTTCTGCGCATGTGCAGGAAAATGTAAAAGAAAACATCATCTGATCTCATGCCTTTCACATGGACGAGCAGTGATAGGACAAGGTCTTTTACCTCCCTGGCGGTATTCCCAAGTGTGGCTCGGGGGGGGTATTTTACGATGCGCCACCTTGTTCCCGTTGCGGGGGGCGGGTGGAATTGCCAGGGAGTTTAAAAGTCCTACCTGGTTCCCACGTTCCAGTGGCATCCTCAATCTTCTTCCCCTGGTGATGCCGGCTGGGCATCTGTGTAACCTGGCAATGTCCGGCCGGCATCTGTGTCCCCGGCGTGTAAACGTTGGGGACGTGAAGCCAGGGGAAGCAGATACCGGCCAGGCAGCTGCTCATAAGTGAGTGGCTGGAGGTCGGGACCGTTGGGCTGGTAGGTGGGACCGGGTGGGAAATTTGAAATCAGTATTTTTAAATATATATCGCTTTTACATTTAAAAATACTTGTTAGTCATACCGCCAGGGAGGTTAAGCAAGCATTTCCCCCAAGCTGTGATAAGGGTGCAAGCACCATGGAAGCCCTGCACTCTCCTGCTAGAACACCCAGGGTGGTCATCTCTCCCACCTACCTGTGGCCCTGACTACAGAACACATTGGTAAGTTACTTTGTACAGGTGTAATGGCATCACCCACCCTAACTCGTGCTGGGAGGACTGAACCCAACAATGGGCCCTGTCTATGGTGTGTGTCCCTTCTAGCAGTATATGTGAACACAGATTTGTCCTGTTCACATAGCTAGCACTCAATGCACCAAAACACCCCCCACACACACCTCAATAGGAACCTTGAAGGGTTGGTCACAATATGACCACAATGACAGTGCAGAACAGCCGAGCCACAGCTAGTACCCTACACACAGAGGGGTGAGGGGGTAATATGTCTCCATCACATCTTCAGCTCTGGCGCCCCCTGCATGCTGGCTGGGCGTACACATCTAGTAGCGGAAGAAGCCGCGTGCCGGGTCATGGCGCAGGCGCCGAAGTGACTGTGACCCGGGAAGCCGTCCCTCCTCCTTCCGCCATTTTGGCCTCTGCCTCTTGTCGGGTCTGTTCAGTAACCACGTGAAGCGCCCGGCCAGGGCCCTGACAGGCCAGGGAGGAGGAGAGAAAGCGCTGAGGCTGATCGCTGGCACACGGTCCTTCTCATACTGACTGAAGCGGGACACCGGGCTATAGCACGCCGAGCCAGGCGAGAGAAGCGGGAGGAGTAGACCAACTGGAGGGGCGAGCAACGGCCACGAGATGCCGAGTGTTAGCCTCCCGCCCAAGGAGAACGCGCTCTTCAAAAGGATCCTGGTGAGGGGGCCGGGATATTTATCACCCCAAACAGGACATACCATTACAAATAGAATATGGGGGGGCTGTGATGTACATTACCCTATACAGGCCATACTATTATGAATGGAAGATGGGGGGGCTGTGCTGTACAACACCCTATACAGGCCATACTATTATAAAGGGGATAATGGGGGTGGGGGATATACATTACACTATACAGGCTATACTATTATGAATAGAATATGGGGGGGATATACATTACCTTATACGGTCCATACAATTATGAATGGAATGTGGGGGGGATATACATTTCCTCATACAGTCCACATTTCCTCATACAGTCCATACTAATATGAATGGAATATGGGGGTATATACATTACCTTATACAGTCCATACTATTATGAATGGAATAGGGGGGATATACATTTCCTCATACAGTCCATACTATTATGAATGGAATAGGGGGGGGATATACATTTCCTCATACAGTCCATACTATTATGAATGGAATTGGGGGGGGGGATATACATTACCTTATACTGGCCATACCATAATACCTACTTTGTGGGGAGGGATACAGAGCGGGGTGCTGGGATATACATTACTGTATACATGTCATACTAATATAAAGGGGGTTATACTTTGTCCCATACATCTTGTACTATTATATCTGGGCATTGTAGAGGGTGACTGCAATATACATTGTCCTTTACATGTCACTCTAATATAATCTATACATATATTCCTGTACTACATGTGCTATTCCTATAATTGGACTGTAGAGATGAATAGGGTGGGGGTACTGAGATACATTGCCCTATATATGTCTTACCGCTATAACCTGGCTGCATTACACAGCCCTGCCAGGGGTAATTGCAGGGCACAGAGAAGAATAGACTATGGTGGGGCACGTTAGGATGTGATTATTACACAATGGTCGGGGGAAGGAGTACAGCGAACTCATTGCAGCACTGATCTGTGAAAATGTAATATAACTACTATGGGTCCGGGCAAGTCAAGGTGTTATATTAAGGAGGAAAATTAGCACTGTAGTAGACTTATTCCAGTGTATAGAAAGATTAAAATAAACCAGCAAATAGTGGCTTATTCTTTGAGTCTGCTTTTTTCTCTGCAGGGTTTTTATTTTTTATATTTTATTTTTTTATTTTTATTTTTGGACCTGTTAACCCTGCCAGTATTAGCCATGGCAGGAACTTCTGCTACCAGGGTGACAACACATCTTTATTATATGAGCCCACAGTCTAAGCTTTGTCAGTTTAGCATGTGCAGAACAAGCTAATGTACTAATGTAATGTGCACTGCTATGCTTAAATGCCAAAATTGTGCCCACAGCATTAGCACTGATGTGATCTGTCTTAACGCACTTCTGCACATGTATAACTCTGCTGCCCATGTATAGACCAGTAACTAAAGCTTGATAGTCAATGGTCTCTGGACATCACAGTTAAAAGCTATGAAATAAGGGGTAAAAGAATTACAATTTCTATTTTTCATATTTTGGTTGATGCTTTCAGTAGGCTAAAGAGCAGTGGTGGAGTTTAACGTATAGTGATCAAATTGAATATCAACAATCCACTACAGATCTGCAACCTTTAGTGTTCAAATAAAATCCCGGGCTCTTTCAGGGTTTCCACATCTGTAGTAAGATCTTCTTAGTGGGAATGCTTGGAGACCGATGCTTTTACTGTCATTTATTTAATATTTTTTAACGGGTTGGAAAATAAAAGTTGGGCTTCACATACTATTTACCTAACATGACTATTAGTGTTACATATTGGATTCTCTGTCTACAACCTCCAGGGATATCATAGTGAAGAGTTATCCTATAAGAAGCATATAGGTTTGGCAGGTGAAAAGAAGTATGAACCGGTGTTACTAATAAGTCGTACTGTGTTTTATGATTAGATACATTTGTTTTCTAAGCATAGAACAGCAAATTTATGGTAGGATTTGCTGAAATGTAGTTATTTTTTTTTTCCAGTCCTGCCATAAATAGGTTGGGTGTGAAGTTGGAATAAATCTGCTGCTGGACTTAGATTTAGAATAAAAGTGATTACATACACACTTAGATCACAAATAGAACCAGCATTGCCATTTGTCCCCCATTCTTGGGCATTCTGGGCTCCTCTCTATGCTCCCAGTGGCTGAGCGTAGAAAAGGAAAATGTAAAGCTGTTCAGGCCTGAAGTTAGCTAAGTATGGGGCAGCACGGTGGCTCAGGGGTTAGCACTCCGGCCTTTGCAGCACTAGGTCCTAGGTTCGAATCCCTGCATGGAGTTTGCAGGTTCTCCCCGTGTTTCCTCCGGGTACTCCAGTTTCCTCCCACATCCCAAAAACATGCAGTTAGGTTAATTGGCTTCCCCCTAAATTGACCTTAGACTACAGTAATGACATATGACTATAGTAGGCAGGTTAGATTGTGAGCTCCTTTGAGGGACAGTTAGTGACGCGACTATGGACTTTGTACAGCACTGCGTAATATGATGGCGCTATATAAATACTGTATAATAATAAAGTCTGGTGCTTTGGCTGATATGTGCAACATACTGCTTCACTCACTTTATCCTGCTGGGGAACATGGGCAGGTATGATGATCATAGGTCTTAGGGTATAAGGGGATCAGATAAATTTGGAAGAAGCTTGTGGAGCAGCATGAACACTAAGTTAACGTTTGTCCCTGTCCCAACCTGTTGGTCAACTATCAAATGTTATTGCTCTTACTGATCACTGAAGATTAGTTTATATTGGGTAATAGATGAGGTTTAATCCTTAGCAGGAGTCCTTACAAGGGATTCTGTCACCTAATACTGGTACTTAAGGATGTTTGACAAGGTATAATTGACTTCAAAGAAAAATCCTGTTTCAGGCAGCATAACTTTCACACGTTTGCATCCATCTTCGCCCTAAATATACTGTCCCTGGCCACCATTAGCGTCTGCAGTTTGGAGTTGAGAACTACTCTTGAACTGAAGGAGCATTCCATCTGTATGGAGCAGATCTTTTTATAGAACACAGCGGGATACACTTTAGTTCAGGAGGCTGCAGGCATTATTGCTGTAAATGGGACTTTGCTTCATAGCATTTTTTTTAAGTTTACCAATGCAGATAAAGGTTTTACAAATTTAGGACAGCAGCTATCAGGTCCTAGTTTTTAAAGGACATTTATGGACACCTATTAAGCTGATGCTTACAAGTAAAATAAAGTTTTCAAGGGGCACCCACAATCTATGGGAGCAGCCATTACTGATATCCTTTTACAAATGTAAGTTTCCTGACTGTAATTCTGATCCCTTGATTAGAGTTCCTACAGTGACTCACTTGGAGCACTCTGCATACTCGTTCTACTCGTAATAAAGCATGATGGTCACCACTGTGGCCACACAACCAGAATTTAGAAGGCATTCAAAATGCCAGCCTTTCTATGTCTCCCATGGTAGTTATGCTTTGACTTAAAACATTTGTTTCAGAACCAACATACTGCATGTACAAATGCTGGCTTTCTTGGTGTGTTCCTTTCTCCATCTTACACAAAAAAGAGAAAAAAATTATATGCCTTATCCAAATACTGACCATCATAAAGTCAGTGTTTGCATAATGGTAAGGTACAAAAAAGGGGGAAATTTAAAGAATACACCCCAGCTTATAAATAATACATAATAATTTAAACATAACATATATATTTAAGACGTTAATAATATTACAAAGTTTTTGTCCCTAAAAACTGCTCTGTGGGATCTTCATCAAGATTTAACAAATATTGGACATATTTCGGTGAGTTATGCCTAAAAATTATAAGCCCACAATGTAAAATAAATTTCCATACAAAAAAATGTAACGCTTTTTGCGTGGAAATACGGACAAAATTAGAACACTGGGGGGTTAAATTAATGGTAAGTCAGTGACTGCTACATTACTGGAGATGAGAATAAATGATCTTGTTATAGGTGAGAGTGCACTGTTTTTAGAAGGCCATGCTGAATGGTTTTCTTATTCCTTGTAATATGTATATGAAGTATGTGATTTCTATAAACTAGGCAGAGTAATTTGTATATGTGAATACACAAAGCATGTCTGTTATATTTCTGCAAACCATGATCTAATGTCAGAATTTTCCTAGTTTGCAAACCTTATTCTTTGCAAAACTTGTGGCATTCCTTTCATATTATCTGTCCAGCATTACTTGTGGTGCTTGGTGTCCACACTGCTGTGATAGATTAATGTAGATGTTGTGTGACTTCAAAGAGAAAAAGGATATGCCCATATGTGATAAGTGTATAACACTTTTTCTTGTCTATGCTCTGATAGGCAGGAACATCAGTGCATACATAGAAAACATTATCCGGCGTTCCCACTATA
The DNA here is from genome assembly GCF_032062135.1 of Pyxicephalus adspersus. Taxonomy (NCBI): domain Eukaryota; kingdom Metazoa; phylum Chordata; class Amphibia; order Anura; family Pyxicephalidae; genus Pyxicephalus; species Pyxicephalus adspersus. The sequence continues at coordinate 101,934,695 of NC_092860.1, forward strand.
ATAGTGCAGTGAGTTACTACAACAAATACCTGTGCGTCTCCGAGAAATGCACTTGGCTGCAATTCCTGTTGTAGGCTGACAACACTCAGCATTTTTATTGATTGTTGTCAGCCCTGTCCAGTTTTTCCTTGCCAAACTACTTCCACACACCTACTCTTCAACCCCTACAACACGGGTCTAATCATTCTGTAGTTTAAAGATAAGGACTGAATGTCTGTATTTGGTACTTTTTAAACTTGATATAACAAAACACTTTCACTGGTATGTTTAACAGATGAGAGCGGATACGATAAGTAAACTGATGGTGTTTAGTTCATTTTAATGTGTCAGTGTATAGCACATGGTGCTTAGGAACTTTTTTGTTTTTTCTCTCCTGGTTGACAAAGTTATATTGACAGTAGCTGGCCAGTTATTTGCTAATATACATTGTATGGATCAGTAGTAGTAACTTTCCTCTGTCTTCCCTAGTTACATGCCCATTTCCAGTCTTTGACTCAATACATTGCTTCCAGGGACAGCAAAGCACTTAAGATTTATCAGTTCAGAGTTCAGTGGTGGCATTTCTCAGATTTCTCCCATCAGAAGTTTGCTACATACATTTTGTAGACGTCAGAAAAGGCAGGCAGAGGAGAAAAATAAAAAATGTGAATTGTGCAGTGGTTAATAGTATTCTTGACAAAACACCCTGTCTGGAGTTTGTGCCCTATAAAGGTATATGTGAGCAGCTTTTGCATTGTTGCCCAGTCGTTTCCTGCCACCTGTGCCTTCGTATTGACCAGCAATGTGATGGATGTACTCCCCAATGACCATTATATTTGCAATGATGATCTATAGCCCAGCTGTTATATATACAGCAGAACAGAGTAGATCACATACTTATATTGGTGGCTGCTGTGGGACAACCGGACCACTCTAGAAGTCATATGTTACATATGGAAAGTGTATCTGTAGCCAAAACTTATTTTATTTCTGGATAGGGTGAAGGATTAGAACTGACAGTTCAGTAGTTGCTTCTGTTGCAGAGATACCTTCACTTTATGCTTGGTAAAAAGGTTGTCCCAAGCACAGGAACTAAGGGGAAAACAAACAGAGCCTCCGCTAGCAGTAAAACCTTTTCACATATTTATTTCTAAAAGCTTTATATACATTAAGTTAAACATTTTTTAATGCCAGAACTGTATGTGTTGGTGCTTTTCTTGCAGATAGGGTTAAGGCTTTAATACACAAATATGGTTGTTTTGTCAGACATATTCTTTGTCATACTTAGGATTTCTTCAAAACCAACGTCAGTTGTTACATGCACAGAACTTTACAGGTACCTGCTGTGCCGTGCTATCCTTTTTACTCTTCATATGTTAAAATCCCTGTATAGTTAGTTCTGGTTTCTAGTATAGAAATGGCGAAATGGTTTTTAATGGTTTTTTGGCCTGTAAATTTAATTTTAGAGTACCTAGTAAATGGTTCATTAGACAATATTTTAACTAGTTTAATATATTTTTCTGCCTCTAGCTGGTGACTGCAGCTGCTCGTTCCTTAACTAGTACAATTGTGAGCTCTACATTTTAGCTGGGATTTCGTGCAGGCTCTGACCTGCATTCATTCCAAATTGGTGCCTTTCTTCAGCGGGTATAAGAACATTATGCTTCTGTTCATTCACCTCCCATGGGAGGCAGAAACAAGCTTTTTCCTGTGTTTTAAGAACGCTGCTTCAGCATTTTTTTCTCCACCGCCCACATAATTTGTTTGAATCATGACTATTTTTTAACAAATGTTTGAGTATCGGCAGACTGCTGCATTTGTTAGCTATTTCATCTGGCAAAAAGTGATTCATTGGGACACTTCTGCCAGATACTTTGCAAGGTTTTGACCATTACCATTTTTCTACTGTGTTTGGCATTACAGCCGGGTCAGTATTGTCTGGTTCAGGTACAGCAGCTCATTACCAAGGTCATTTCTGGCTCTGTTGTTCAATCAGCAACTTCCATTAGAGAAATGTGCAATTTATTGAAGCAGATCTCTGGAAGTGTATCTTGTTTTAGGTAAGACGGAAAAGGGGGCATAATGGGTTAGAGGATGCAGAACAGGGTTTAACTACCCAGAGAAGAGCTTTTAAGTTTGCAAGGCCTACACTCAATAAAATATAAGTTCTTCATTGAATTGTTGGACTCTTGCATTTGTTCTGTCTTTAGGTAACGGCCACAACACTGCCTCGAATATAGTAATTTGTTTGTATTTTATTATCCAATATTAGTGCCTTGCAAGTTTTTGGCACAGTTAGTTTTCCATGATATATTGCTGTTTTAATTATAGTTTATTAAAGTGCTCTGAGATATAACTTAAGCCTCAGGGAAATAAGTGTACAAAGCTTACACTGCACTTAAAGTACTTGGTGGCTTTTCCTACCTTTTGCTGAGTAAGGAGAGCAGCTGTAGAAACTAGTAAAATAAAATGGGATTCTGACATTGTGTTTAAAGTCATTGTTTAGGTATGACAGATGGACACAAATGTATCCAAGATACATTGTTACTTTTGTTTCAACTCTTTCACTTAGACCCCTTTTAGACTTGCAGTAAAAATGTGTGATTTTTCTTGTGCTCTTTTTAGTGTCAACTGCTGTTCTTAACAATCACTTTTAGTGTTCAACCCAGAAATATTTTTAAGCTGGGTATGAAGAAGTTGTAGGCCGGTGGTGGCTCCTGTATTGTGACCCAACTCTTCAGTAACCACACAAAAACAGCCTAGTAGTTAATGAAAAGTGCCGGGTGGTACACCCAGCTAAAAGGGGCTGGGTAGAACACCGACTTGTCTTGCAGTTGAGGTGTGGTTCCTTCTCTAGAGGAGTAAAAGCAACCATGTGGCCAAGCGACTTGTTGCTTTTAGGAACCACACACTGCCATTATTTGCAGTTGCATTCAAACACGTACACATTATGGAATAACGTTTCTACATTTTTATCACTAGTAACAAAAATTATTCTAAACTAACACTGATCATTTAGGTCTTTTTTTTTTTTTTTTGCAAGACAATATAACCAAAACTAAGCTATTTGGTTAAACTGAAGGTTGCCAAAAATTAAATAAAAAATGTCCCTCTGAGTTAGAAGACTATTTATATTCTTGCCCCTGAATCCTTTCTTGCAATATTTGCTGTGTTTGTGAACTACAAGCCTTTTAAAAAAAATTCTTGGTTGCTTTCTATGGTGAAAGCTATTCAATAAGATGTGCATGATTGTGATGTTGCAGTTTAAGCAAGTAAATAACTGCTTTTGCTTTGTAGAATGTGCCGTAAGGAGAGAATACTTCCAGTAATTATCAATCAATTACTGTTAATCAGGTAGATTTTAGTTCTAGTTCCAGTGAACTCTAGATTTAGTTGAGCCATTAATTTCAAAACCAGTTTGACAATTGTTTCTATATGGCATTTAGTTTAACAGTGTCACCTGTAGGATCATTCATACAGACTGAGCAAGTTTTATCTGGAAAGTTGGGTGGTTCTAAATGCATATAACTGTTGGGGTGAAAATACCAGTTTTATTTTATATGCTTTCACATATTTGTGTATAGTCCTCATGGTTCCAATTTTTATTGGCATTAACATCCTAGGGAGCTGTGTTAGAAAAAAAACTGTTGCCATCTTGGCTATTAGGCAAATGTTAACAGTTTTCCCATTTTAGGTTCAAAATATATTTTTTTACAAGCAAAAATATTTAGAAAAATGACCATAGATTAGTAAATAGCAACAAAAAATGTTTTGTTTTTTTTTTTCTTAAAATTTTCCTGCTTACTCCTCCTGAAATGCTTCAACATCTCATCAACAAGGAAGAAATGCAAAGTTCTGCCTAGCCCCTTTTAGCTGGGCGGACCACCCAGCACTTTTCAGTAACTACTTGGCTGTTTTTTGGTGGTTACTGAAGAGTTTGTTCACAATACAGGGGCTGCAAACCGCCTACGATTTCTTCCCACCAGCTTAAAAAATTTTGGGGTTCAACACTGTAATGTAATAATAGGTGAGGTGCTTACCTGGCGGGTTAGTGTAATCTCCACTTTCATAGCTGTCTGTCACTATTGGCAGTGAAATTGCTAAAATATCTCAAAATTCCTGTCATCACTGTACTGTATGAAGGAGCAGTGTTGTCACCCTAGGGCTGGAAGAAGTTCCCCCTCTCCCAAAATCACCTTCCTGTACATAGTGGGGAGGTGTTTTTAGTGGACTGATACATCTAAGATTAAAAAAAAAAAAACACTCGGTCTCCTGCAGGTGAAATAGGTATTTGCACTAATCAAATAAATTTAGCAAAACTTTCAATGACATTTGAAAGTTGAAAAGTAAAGAAACATGAAGTTTATAATTAAACACAATAATATGTGAAGGTTGTTTTAGGCTCTGCGTCTCTAAGTTTTGTTTTATTGCACAAACATAAGAATTGCTTGTAACTTATAACTGAATATATTTTTTTCTTTTTTTCAGAGATGTTATGAACACAAGCAATATCGAAATGGGTTAAAGTTCTGTAAGCAGATACTTTCTAATCCCAAATTTTCTGAACATGGGGGTAAGTGTTTCCACTGTGTGGATGTCTATGAATATACATCTAAAAGAAAATGTCAGCAGCTAATTACAATTAATGCAACCAACAGGTTTACTAATTCTACATTTTTTTTATAGAAACTCTGGCAATGAAAGGATTGACTTTAAATTGTCTTGGGAAGAAAGAGGATGCTTATGATCTTGTACGAAGAGGACTAAGAAATGATCTAAAGAGTCATGTCTGTATCCTTTACAAACCTTATAATCCTGTGCAAAGTTGTATTCTTGGTAATGAAGTTTAAATAATCCTTCTAAGTGGCTTTCAGAACCTATTTGTGGTTTGTATACATTACCTCAACTAAACCTAATATTTTTAATATCAGATCTAACTGTGTTGGAAAACTTGTGTGTATAACTGTGAATGAGCGTTTTTTTTAGTTGGCATTTTTCTTAACATTGCTCAACAAGGCTGGCATGTATATGGATTACTACAAAGGTCTGATAAAAAGTATGATGAAGCCATTAAGTGTTACAGAAATGCATTGAAATGGGACAAAGACAATCTCCAGATCCTGAGGGACCTCTCTCTGCTTCAAATACAAATGCGTGACCTGGAAGGCTACCGGGTATGTGAATTTTTGTGTTGCCTTTTACATCAGTAATAGCATTATGAATCTAACTGGCTTTAAACTCAGTAAACAATTATGGAAAATGTTTATATACTTCTTATTTTCAGGAAACCAGGTACCAATTGTTGCAATTGAGGCCAGCACAAAGGGCGTCTTGGATTGGTTATGCTATTGCATACCATTTACTTGAAGACTATGAGATGGCTGCAAAGATTCTTGAGGAATTCCGGAAGACCCAGCAGGTAATTTATGTGGCTTTTATTATATTTTACATCCCCTAAAACTCCTCTTCAGTTTTTCCTGTCACTCTCTGAATGATGAGAACTTATTTTTTTCATGTTGCAACAGGAACATTTGAATAGAGAGGGGTTGGGTTTGAAGAAAGGATTAAGCTAAAAGTTTACAATATTATTAACTTGTATTCTTTATAGTGCCAGCATATTAAACTGAGCTTTACAAACTCCAAAGTCATGTCACTATTCCTCAAGTGGGCTCACAATTTTGCCTTTTTTTTGTGAAACTGATTTTTTATTGAAAGTTTTACAAGTACAACAAAAGGAACAAAACAGAAAAAAAAAACATGGACATTATCAGCATACAGGAGCTTCAGCAATATAATACCAAAACCATAATAACAATAGTGGAGTGCAAATAACACATTGTGGTTTCCGGCATTAAACATAACAAACCAGTAAATTCCCGTATACAAGAAATAACAATAGCAATTTTGCCTTTTTATACTAGCTTATTGGGCTTTTTGTTTTTAAATATTGTACTATGTATAAATAGTAAAATATTGTTGCACAAATATGTAATTGCTAGACAAGGGTAATACAGGAAATTCTTATTGTGTTAAATGTATCAATTAAAAACTTCAGCATATCTTATTTATGTTACGTGTTGAAATTAAGCCAATGTTTATTCACACTTTCAAGATGCATTTTTAGATTCAGTTTATTTTTTCTTGCATGCCAATATGTATAAAAATTTATAGCTACTGATTTGTGGAGCCCTGCTTTTTCACAGACTTGGCAATGATCTTTTTTTTTTTTCCCTCCCATTTCCTCTGCCATTTATTACAAACTAAAAATTCTACAGTCTGCCTATGCGATACCTTAGCTTTGTTATCCTGTTTGGTGCAGGAATGCTGCTGTCCCATATGGCTGATTTTATTTATGGTGCAGTAAGACAATAACTACAAGATTCCTTGTATTAAAATATGAAAATGCAAAATACTTGAGCATTTCATACTATTTTTTACTATTATTTTTTAGCTATTTTTTGCCTAGGTATGTTTTGTGTGTTTCTCAAACTGGCGTTTACAAAATTACCTGCAGGTGATTATTTTGGTAAAAGGCTTTCAGTGGTTTCCTATGTAAACATCAAATTGCACTTTGACTTCTTACTTTCTCTTTGTTAAAGGGTTTTGCCCTTGTAATTGATTGGTTAATATTTATGACTACTGGTATTGTAAAACAAGTTGGTAGGCACATTTCCATTCTTTCATTTATTCACATTTGCTTGTTTCAGTTACTTAATCTAGTAGGACAGTATCACAATTAGATAACTTGCATTCTCAGATGAAATTATGCTGTGGCCTACTTTTTTTTATGACAGGTTTTATAGCCCAATTTCAGCCAAACATTTTGGTAAGGAAAGGTAATTTCTGCCAAGCTTTTATCATTTGGAATAGATTTTTCTTTTTCTTTCTGTCTCTGTGACAGACTAAATTCGGAGGGTAGGGACGGGGTGAACACAGTCAGTTTAAAAACTTTTTTAGGAGTAATAACCCTTCTACATGCCACAGGAACATGTTTTGCCTGCATCTCCATGGAGGAATTTTTTTTATTTTCACACATCTATTTTGTACCATGCAACTTTGCTTTTCTAAACTTATTTCCTGTTGAGTTTCTATATTTGTAATGTGATGTGTTTAAGAGGTCTGCTAATAATGTTTTCTGCTCTGTGTCTTTCCCAGACTTCTCCTGACAAAGTCGATTATGAGTATAGTGAATTACTGCTTTATCAGAACCAGGTGCTTCGTGAAGCTGAGCTCTATAAGGAGGCATTGGATCATCTTTGTACATATGAAAAGCAGATCTGTGATAAGCTGGCAGTGGAAGAAACAAAAGGTACATTTTCTCAGCTTCTTGTACTTTCCCTTTGTTAGTATTTAAATTGCAAGTAAAATAGATTCAGAATAAGTTATATCAGGCAGGGGGTTGTTGCGAAAAGAGACAGGCAATGTCCCTTTTGTAATAAGCATTCCCACCTGCCTGATTGCTGTCTTATGTCAAAAAATGCATCCTCCTCATGGGATGCTGATACCCAACACATCCTGCGACCGCTGGGACTAAAAAAGACATCTCATCCTGCCTGGCCAGTCAATGTGGCTGAAAATGGAAACCAGGAAAAGCAGAAGAAAGAAGGTAGATTTAGTTCTGCTTTAAGTATTGTTCCTTTTATATTGCATATATCTAGGACTGACTGCTGCGTGGCTACACTTTGATCATTAAAGCGTACCTATACTCACAAAATCAACTTTTGCTTATGGATAACATAAGCCAAAGTTATAATGATCTGAATACTTTTTTTTTTTTTTTTTTCAGCTTGCTATTCTATTACCTTTAACCTCCCTAGCGTTTTAATTCTGTGCAAATTTCCATGCAAAAATTGTTCCAATTTATTTTACTTTGTAGGCTGTGAAACTTAGGCTCAAAAACACAAAAATCTGTAAAAATTAAAATTTAAAAAAATAGTTAAACATGTAATATAACTGTACAGAAGCATGTATAATAAATATATATATATATATATATATATATATATATATATATATATTTTTCTTTGTATTGGACTCAATACAGCTATTTTGTTTTGAAGCCAGCGAAACCCCCCCAGTTTAGAGCGACCCCGAGTGTGACTCCGGATTACCACTTTTGGCACACTAAATCCACCCCAAGTCACACTCGGGATTACCGCTAGGCGTGTTAAACATTAAAAACGAGATCTGGCCACAACCCCAGGTCTCTCCATTGCCTGGAGGTGCAATCTGGGAAATGCCATCCTTGGTGGGAGTGTTTCTAAATCACTCCCGCTGCCCTATTTGTTATGTCACTCTGTGACTGCTCCGTCTGCAGCTGCTGAGAGGGAGTGGATGGAGACAAAGAAAATGCAAACTTGCCAGTCACAAGCTGGCCACTTCTAAACACTTCAAAAATCGGTATATATATTACGTGGATACAGGCTGACCCAGCTAGTGCCACCAGGGAAGACTGAAATTTTAGTGCAAGTAATTAAGAATAGATTATTAATTAAAAGACTAGTTTTTGAATATGGTTCCTCTTATACTGCTAACACATTACAATTAGGTTTGTATAAAGGTACACCTGTCTTTTTAAAGTATATCGAAAAGTGTATATTTGCATCCTCTAAATGTTGTAAAATGTTGGATTTATATTTAGTTCTGTTTATCCCACTGAGGATTTAGATCTTTAGATTTCCAAAAAATGTTCCTCCACTAATAGGTATATGAAGGTTTAATATGTCTGATAAGTAAAATCTGTAAAAATCTTTTCTTTTCTTCTCTTGCTAGGAAAGAAAGGTTATGGCATTCAAAGTTTCATAAAGAGGAACAAAATTATAAAGAAATGTGGAGGGTGTATTAGTTGTACCTGCTGAGATGTAGTTGTTGAATATTTTAAAACCATATCTTGCAATATGTTGGGTTATTTGTGGTATTTAACTTCCTCTTTGTTTTTCCAGGAGAATTATTGTTGCATTTGGGTCGACTTGAGGAGGCAACAGATGTGTATCAGGGTTTGCAGGAGAGGAACCCTGAGAATTGGGCATATTATAAGGGCTTAGAAAATGCCCTGAAGCCAGGTAATTCCTCATTATTGTGCACAATTCAACTGTTAAACAGAAAACACTAATATATATTAAATGTTCTCATGCAAAGGCAAGGGTTTGCTATTGCTGCTACAAATGTCAGCAGTCATTTCCATCTTGTTACTTGAACTGATGTAGAACAAACACAGTAATGAGGACATGAGTTTTGTCCCCCCCAACTTTTAAGTGCCAATGTTGCTGAAGTAAAGAATAATTCATAAACGTGTGCATTGCATTCTGGAATTATTCATTGATAAAGCTGGAGAGTACAGTACAGCCCTTACCCATTCTTCTACCAACAGTAATGGCTGCTTTCACAGAGGCAATGCATAGAATAGTAAACCACAAAAGGGGAGCAGATTAGAAGCCTGTTAAATGTATCTAAAGGGCATTTTAGGAGGGTAAGGCTACTTATACTTATTTTATTGAGAACAGTCCAAGTTTCCTTAGTTTGTGAAATCAAATGAAGTTGCAACACGAATGAAATAAGAATTTAAGTGCATTTGTCCTGCAGTTAATTTCCTTCTGACCTTCATTTAACCTGTTTTAAGCTGGCTTTGCATTTCCTTTGACTTGTCTACGATTACAAATCCTGCCTGAAACGAACAGAGCTAGTTGAATCATACTGTGTGTTTGCCCAAAAGTAGTGCCTGACCTGTTTGTATCTTGCACCTCTTTTTGAGCTATATAGATTTTTACTATTACATGCGTTATTAACTCCTTCAAATCAGTTCTCTTATTGAATGTAATTGTTCCTTGTTGAATGTAGTTATAATTTTGTAATTCTAAGCAGATCAATGATGTTAAACCTATTTATGCTTATTTATTTACAGCCACCATGGAAGAGAGATTGAAGGTTTACGAAGACAGTTGGGCTAAGTTTCCAAAAGGTTTGGTTCCACGGAGACTGCCCTTAAACTTCTTAACAGGTGTGTAAAATGATCCTTTTGGCTTGCCAATGTACAATTGCCTTGCTGTTTATTGACCCAAAGCTTTTTTTTGTTTTTTTTAGGTGAAAAATTTAGAGTTTGTTTGGATAAATTTTTGAGGATGAACTTCAGCAAAGGGTGCCCTCCGGTTTTTAACACACTGCGGTTGTTATACAGTGACAAAGAGAAGGTAAAAGAGTTTTTTTTTTTTTTTTTTTATATAGTAAAGATGGCTACTTGCAGTTCAATTTATTGTAGCGATCATCAATTCCATTATCAATCTCCTCCCAGTACTCACTAAGGATGTTGACTTTGGTTATGCCCTCTTCTTCCCTGCAGGCACTGACTATGTAAATTCCCTTCTCAGTGTTCTCAGTATCTTGCTTAGGGCTTCTTACCTGTAACCCGTGCTGGCTCAGAGGTTGCACTCACTGAAATCTCACTTTTGCTTATTACATTCTCCGTGCCATGCACTGCTGTAGAGTTGCAGTTCAGATCAGTACCTATTTTCTGCCCATCGGAGAACCCTGGCTGTACCAGGATATAGGTTTGCTGTATAGATACTATTTTGATTCTTACATCACATGGAGGACATCATATGTACTATTGGATAGTTGGGGCATAATACAAAGGCAATAAAAACAAGGGGACAAACTAAGGGGGATTTGCATTAGAAAGTTGGAACGAGGTATAAAGGGGAAATCGGACACAATTCTAGTGGTTGCTGAATACCATTGCTCAAAGAACTGGGAGCACTAAGTTTGTTGCATGTGTCCCTACCCACTGTTCAGTTTTCCCCTATCCGGCTGCATTTCTGGAGAGAAAGCTGCCTACTAGTTTTCTCCTATAAACAGAATATAAATAGATTGCTGCTCTCTGCAGTTATAGGACTTGTGCTTCTTCGACTCCCAGATTTTCGTGGCTTTCAGTAACTTCAATATCTGACATCATTGTGGGCCAGGACAACGGAATTAAGCATAAGACTTTGCAGAGCCCACATTTCCTTCTCTTGGTATTTAGAGATGTCTCGATACATTAAAGGAAAACTTTCAAGTAAATGATGTCATGCCATTGTAAGACTGTCCAGGGGTTCAGCTTTAATAACAAATTGTGTCTTTTCCATACTGTATACTTTGGTAATATAATTTTCATGGTACTACCCAGGTGGAGATTATTGAAGATCTTGTCGTTGGTTATGAGATGTCTCTGAAAAATTGCAGATTGTTCAACATTAATGGTAAGTGTAACATCTAGAGCAGGGGTCGGCAAACTCCGGCCTTAAGGCCAGATACGGCCTAGCCGGCAGTTTGTTCCAGCCTAATGCCCCCTGGCCAATGCGGCCTAATCCCTGGATCGGCCAGGGGGTGTTAGGTCGGAGACGGTGGAGCTCCAGGGCCGCATGCGGCTCTTGAGCCTCCTCTTGCTGTGGCTCCCCTATTTACCGTGGCTGGTGATAACACTTCCGCCGCCAGGGTAAATAGGGAATGCCCCCTGAAGAGAACTCCATCTCCTCCGCAATGCATATGGGAGAGAGGGATTTCCCTTAAGTAGTGTTCCTGGCAGGGGCGGAGCCAATAGGGCGGGACTCGAGAGAGAGTCCAGCCTAGTTTTCTCCTGCCCACCCCTGAAATGACTTAGTGACCACAAAAGTTTGCCTACCTCTGATCTAGAGCTATGCCTATTTTTTTTTTCTTCTTCTTTTGGACCAAGTATTGTCTACTGTATTGTCTATTGTCTGCCATTCAGCAGAACATTAAGATGAAACCGTAAACTTTTTTGCCAATCCAGTTCACTATAACAGGTCCTCCACCCTCCTTGTCCTGTAGAGCCCTGTGAAATGCCTGATTTATCTGCACAAAGAAGATCATGTGACTTTATATTTCGTAAAATTCCTAGCTTGGGAGAATCAACAGCCAGTGTTCAATCCAAGCTCAAGCACTGGGAAACAGGACTAGTATTGAATATTATGTGAAGCTGGTAATAGCCTTGAATAGACAAATTAAAGGGTGACTGATTTATATTTTGCCTAACTGGTACAGTTACAATTGACATTTTATGTTTGTCTTATTCCATTGCACAGATGATGGAAAAGAAGAACCACCAACTACATTGCTGTGGGTTCAGTACTACTTAGCACAGCACTATGACAAGATTGGCCAGCCATCATTGGCTCTTGATTACATTAATGCAGCTATTGAAAGCACACCAACGCTGATTGAACTGTTCCTTGTGAAAGCTAAAATATACAAGGTAGGTGATTTTCTTGGCAATATTTAAAATATTTTTTCGGAATGATTTTTCCTTGTGCCTTTGACACTGTTTGGGTCTATTCATACTGGACCGGTCTAGTATATATTGTTTGTGGAGTTCAGTGCATAATTTTATGTATCTACTTAGGTTCCATGATGCCCTTGTCTGTGAAATTCATACCAAATTACCGGCACAGTTAGTTTATAGGGTAAAAACATTTTTTTTTTCAGCGATGTTAAGATCTTCTGCCCGAGAAGAGTGTTTAGTTTATCTGTATCTATTCAGTTGGTTTTGGGCAAATGGTTCACTTGGCACATGTTGGACAAGTTGATGTAGAATTTTAGAGGACCAGTTGGTTAAAGACCCATAAAAAGCAATAGTAGTATTTAGACATTATATTTAGGTTCAGTTTGTCCACTCATCTCCTTGATTAGATGCATCATAGTTTTTTTTTTTATTTTTAATGGTCGTTGAGTGGTATTATGTTTCATTGTGGTTTCCTTTTTCATCTTTTAGCATGCTGGTAACATTAAAGAAGCTGTTCGGTGGATGGATGAAGCTCAAGCCCTGGACACAGCAGATAGGTTTATCAACTCGAAGTGTGCAAAGTACATGTTGAAAGCCAACATGATAAAGGATGCTGAGGAGATGTGCTCCAAGTTTACAAGGGTTTGTGGGGTTTTTTTCCCTTACAAGTGGAATTCTGGTCCAGTTATGTACTTTAAAATGGTTAAGTTTAACAAATTACTTTAATCTTTTATATCCCTGGGCTAAAAGGTAAACGTGACCGGAATTAAGAGATTGCGATTGAATGTGACAGTTATCTTCTAGAATATGATCTTGGCCTTAAAATTTCTAAATCTGTTTCTAAATCCGTTTTAGACTTCAATCCCCTTAAAATGTACATCAGTTACCTTTCCTATGTAGATAGATGTTTGAAGCATAGAAAAATGCGGCACACAATATCCTCTCACCCTCCCTGCTTTTCACCAATGAAGCATAAAAACCAGTTCAGCAGCTTTGATTTCCCTCCGATAATTTTTTCCCATTGTGGATAAATTCTTCACTTTATTTTGTTAATTTTACTGATCCAGGTACAGTGGGCTTCAAAGGTGGCTAAGATTTTCACTGATATTGTTTAGGATGGCAGACTGGCTACCTTTTGACTTAGTTGAGTTACCAAACCCTTATCTGTTTTGGTATCTGCAGTTATAACATAAATATTATGCTCAGTTTGGTGCTGAGAATGTGCCTCTTCAGGTTTTTACATTTGTATTGTGACTGCAATCCTCTTCTCTTAGTAAACCATTGATCCAGGTCTACAAACTATGAGCAGAAGAAGGGTTGGGTAACAGCTGAATACCGTCTCTTCCTGAGTTTCTGTGTGATTTGGTAATTCTTATTGGAAATCCTTACTGGATTACCCTATATGTATAATGAACTATATGTTAATATTGTATACCTCCTGCCAGGTTTTGGTCTGCCTTTGTGCTGGAATATCTTGAAGGGGTGATTAAAACATTGAGAGCATGTTCTCTGTGTTCTGTGACCATGTTAGGGCATCTCTAGTATATAAGAAATTTGTCTTCAATGTTTTCCACAATAGGCAGGGAGTTTATTTCTATTTTCTCATTACAGGAAGGCACGTCTGCTGTGGAGAACCTAAACGAAATGCAGTGCATGTGGTTCCAGACTGAGTGTGCCCAAGCATATAAATCTATGAACAAGTTTGGTGAAGCACTTAAGAAATGCCATGAAATTGAACGAGTAAGTGGTGCATGCTTTCTATACACCATATAATCTACATATTTTTATTTTATTCACCTATATGGATTTGCTCCACCCCTGTAGGTAATTCTTCTTTTCATTTGCTAATGTTTCCCTTAGTCATGGATCTGGTTTTTTTTACCATAAACATGGGGCTTGTTTGCATATAATTACCTGCTTAGTATAGTATATACATATCTAATACATAGCAATATACCTTGTCATTTTATTTCAGCATTTTGTAGAGATCACTGATGACCAGTTTGACTTCCACACCTATTGTATGAGAAAAATTACTCTCAGGTCTTATGTGGACTTGCTAAAATTAGAGGACGTGCTCCGACTGCACCCATTTTACTTCAAAGCTGCCCGGATCGCTATAGAAATTTACCTGAAACTTCATGACAACCCTTTAACGGATGAGAATAAGGAGCATGAGGCAGACACAGGTATGGGGGGAATAGTCTTTTGTGCTTGTCAGTGTAATTTCCATATTAAAATATTGGGGTAGGGGCTGCAAACAATACAGCATTTTTTTCTCTTAAAACGGGACACAATAATTTATCAGTGATTTTAGTGTAAATCTCCCATTTAATAATTTTATTTTTTTTGTGATTTATGCATTTCATATTTAAAGTGTCCCGTTAAATGTTTAGCAGATAACTAATATTTAAAGTACAGCTTTACATTTGTTTCAGCAGTTACCTTCTTCAATAAGTAGTGTGGGGGCACAGTTAAAGTAAAAAGAGTGGCAAACCCACTACCGTGAGCATACAGCGCCTCCACTGTGCACCAATCCCTACTCCCCCTGCCCCCCCCCTCCCCACTACCCTC
>NC_092860.1:101949880-101969653 GCF_032062135.1 Pyxicephalus adspersus
AAAAATAAATAAAAAAAAAAAAAAAAAGAGTGGCAAACCAATGTAGGTGGGAGTCGAGGCAGAAAATATTGTTGGGGATCTTGCTGTTAAATTGCTTGAGAAATTGTGTTGCATAGCCTTTTAATTGTTTACTCCCTAAATTTGCTTCTAGCCAATATGTCTGACAAGGAGTTGAAGAAACTTCGCAATAAGCAAAGGAGAGCTCAGAAAAAAGCTCAGCTGGAAGAAGAGAAGAAGAATGCTGAGAAGGAGAAACAGCAAAGGAACCAGAAAAAGAAAAAGGAGGATGATGATGAAGAAATAGGAGGCCCAAAAGAAGAGCTCATTCCTGAAAAGCTAGCAAAGGTATTTGCAGAAATCTATTAAGAACTAAGAGATTTTCAAGGATGTGTTGTGTTGGAGAATCCCAAATAGTGGTAGCCTTAAGGCTTTGGGGATTTGGAGTAGAGACTGCTAAAGAATGTAGTGGGGTCAATAATGAAAACTCAAGTGATGGCTTGAGAGCTTTTCTTCAGTGTCAAAAGAGGGGATTTTTAATAGGGGCACTAAAAAGCATCACTAACTGGGTACCAGTGTTTTAGAAAATCCCCTTACACGCAATTTAAATATTCTGAGAGATTAAGTGGCTTAGAATACATAATTTTAGTCAAGACAGCAGATGAATCTATGATTTAATGTCCTGTAGGAAAAACCTTGATCTTGTGTTGATCTTATGCAATAGACAAAATGAATCTTACCTTCAGTGTGTTTATTTGTCCTACCAATATTTATATTACAATTTTTCTTTGTTTGAAAGGATGGTTATTGCTGTTAACTTTTACACAATTTTTTTTCCATGCAGGTGGAAAATCCATTAGAAGAAGCTATTAAATTCTTAACGCCACTAAAGAACCTGGTCAAGAACAAAATAGAAACCCATCTATATGCCTTTGAAATTTACTTCAGGAAAGGTAAGAGGAATGTGATCTCTGTTTGGTGTTTAAAATGTATGAGAATGTAAATGTTTGGACTTTCTATAATTGCACCTTTTTTTTGTAGTAAATTAAAACCTTAAAATAGCATCAGGCATTACATTATATCTCCCATTATGTTAATAAATTCAGTACACATTCATTTTGTATTGGCTTTGTGTCATCCTGAACTCTGCTGCATGTTTTCACATTCCTCTTCCAGCCTTTCAGGTGTACTGTGTGCCCAAATGTAGATCTAGAAGAGTAAACATCTTGTGCAAGATCTGTCTGTCAACAATTAAAATACATCAAGCTCTGCGTTAACAGCATGTGTTGTATCCAAATTGGATTACTCTAATTGGCCTTTCAAAGAAGAAAAAAAATAATAAGTCTGTAATACTTTTTGTGCTGCTGATGTTACTGCTGTCCCAGGATTTACCCTGGTTGCACCAAATGCTGCTGTTAACCTTCAGTTTTTATTTTTAATCTAAACTGTTAGCCTGTGGCAGTTGCAGGAAAAATTTTAGCAAAGGTGCAGCACCTAATGTGTTTGTTTAAAACAGTATGGTACCTGTATCCTTTAGACATGATGTACCCAACTCTACTTTAAGTCCCACTAACCGGGCCACTATGATCATGTAATCGCTGTGTAAGCTTTGACATTTGAATGGCAAATGACAGTTTAGTTTTGTTTCCTACAACCGGTGTATCTGTCCATCTACATTCAAGGCTGCTATTTCTTATAGAAAAATTCCTTTTGATGTTGCAATCCGTGAAGAGGGCATTCACCATAGATTCTAACCACCCTTGGCTTCACCAGTGTTTGGTCCGTTTCTTCAGTGCAGGTAAGTCCTGTGACCTGATTTATAGAAAGCGAGTGCAAAGAAAAAACTTTTTTTGCTCATTATTTGCTCAATTTTTAATACCTAACCTTCAAGAGACAGATGTATTAGGACAGTGGGGTATGTGCTACATAAATATCTAAACCTGTGGGGAAAATATTCTTTATTTGAAAAAATATTGTAAATTTGGCCAATGTATAGATATTATGTGCTAACAAAATTTAGTAACCTTGTCTCTATAGCTAGCTTTTTAAATAGAGCTGTTCTTGTAAAACACAAGTGAAATACCTCCACTCTTTTTACTGCCCCTGACACTGTATGCTTTGATTCTGTGAAATGTTTTACTGACATCTGCGGTGTTATAGTACTGTGTATATCGATGGTCAGGTGTGTTCTGGATATGTACAAAAGTTTTGTATGTTAGGTCTAAACGTATTTTTTTCCTTCTATAGTGTCTGAGAGCAAAGAACTAAATGAATCCGTTAGAACAGTGTTAAAACAAGAAATGAATAGGCTTTTTGGTGAAACAAGTCCTGCAAATTTTAACAACACTTTCCTGAAGGAGAACAAGGACTCGATACCCCACCGATTATCAGGTAACCTATCGAATGTTTCAAAGGAATTTTCTAAACGCCATCTATATGTGATGCATTTAAAATGTTGAGTTAAAGACTGTTCCACAAGCAAAGTGTCAGAAAAACTTTAGAAATTAAAATAATAAAGTACAACTTGTTAGCTCATTATAATGCTCCTATTTGAATTGTGGCATAAACATTTTGGTAATTTGTACTTAAGTATACTATTATCAAGCAGATTTATACCACTCACATATAATAGCAGCCACACGATGACTGGCCTTATGTTCGGTTACTAGTATAAATTATCATTTATTTAATAAGAATGTTTAACGTTACAGCTGCCAAAATGATGTACTATCTGGATCCTTCTAGTCAAAAGCGAGCGGTAGAATTAGCAACAGCATTGGATGAATCCCTCAGTAACCGAAGTCTCCAAGTAAGTGATTTTGTTCATACATGTATACATCATACATTAAAGTTTTCAGTGTGTTCTGTAATGTGTGAACACTGGTAAACTGCACATCTGTCATGTTATCTGTGTTCAAGCTGATTGGTAAAGACAGTCAAGTCCCATAAAGTCTGAATCTTTTAGTGGTTAAATGCAAAAGCAGAACCACTTTAGGACCTTTTCATAGGAGATGCTCCCTGAAGGACATCAACGAAGTTTGTGTATACTTAATTGTTAGGGGAAAGTCCTGTGCCACTTGGGAAAGACTGACATTCTCCTTCCACAGGCCAGATTTCATAGAGTATGTAGTAGTCTAAATCTTGCTTAAAGGACTGCAGTGTCTCATCACAAGAAATTGGCTACTTGGCATTCATAAGGATCTTGTCTGCAGGCAGATGATAATACCCCTTGTCTTACGGAAGTCAGGGAAAGTTGAATATATTTTCTTATGTTTTTCACTAGGCCTTTTCCATAGGCTTTTATGTAGCACTTAAGGTCAGAGACATAGGCGCTGCATTGAGGCACACCCAGTTTGCAGCAGGAATAGAACTGTAGTTGTATAGATTTTTACTGCACACTCAAGTGATTTAGTGATCTCAGCAGCAAATAAGGGTAGAAAGAGACTAAGGGTGTTTACTGAAGACAAGTGTGTTGCTGCCGGGGAAAAAAATTACATACAGATGCAAGTTCAAAGATTATAAGGAATAAAGTTAATGTGCAAATTCCTAAAAACCGGTCTCTCTACACATGTCAATATGTCCTACATTCATCATATCTATTCTCCCTGCTGAAAAGGCCCACTTCTGTGATTGATGACATTCTATAGATCTGATTTTCCCTTGTTCTTCTTTCCATGACTTGCAGACTTGCACTGAGGTGCTGGAATCCTTGCGGGATGGCAGCTTAGGAGACAACAAAGAAGCTGCGGAGTCCTATAGAGCCAGCTGCCACAAGCTCTACCCTTATGCTTTGTCTTTCATGCCACCTGGCTACGAAGAGGACATGAGTATCACAATTAATGGAGATAGTTCAGCAGAACCCGAAGAACTGGCGAATGAAATGTGAACGACTGATATCCAACAGACATTGGACCATATCAACTATCTAATATTTTTGTCACGCACCTGCTGTATTGCTCTGTAACTTATGTGGAGAATGAAAGGAGTAAAAGAATCATGTCTTTAAAGATTGTTTTACTTTTTTTATATCCTGCTGAAGATAAAAAAAAGAGATTAATCATGTATTATAGGATGGATCGGTTTCTATAAGTAACCTTTGCTGCTAAAATTTGAAGAGGGAATAAAATCTGAGTAAGCTACCCTGTTTTTAAAGCAAATAATTTATGAGAAAAGCCAAAAGGGTGTTACAGTGGTCAGAGCAGGTGTGTGGCACAAATATTACTTCCAATCATGTCTTTTTAGAGATGAATGATCCCGGACAGCACACTCCCCATAATGTCAGAGGGGCCTGCTGTGTACAGACAGCTCGGACATTGCACAGGGTCAGGATGCTGTTTTAGCACTGGATTTTTTTTTTTCTTTTTATTGAGCACAAGAGATGTTCTGACCTTTCTAGGTCATTTGAAGTACTCCACAGTTTGCAGAGACCTGGAGAGGAAGTGTGATATTCAGTGGCAAATAACAAAATGGGTATCTGGAGAATAGCGGACATTCTGCTACATACAGTATATTATCTTAAGAAAAGTTCTCAAGCTACTTTGAGGTGTTTGTGCTTACACATTTTTTATTGTTTTTGATCAATTTTAGAATAATCTATTTGAAACAAACTTGAGTAACGTTCATTAATATAATTTGAAAATAAACCTAGGCCCGACACTTTTTTTTTTTTTTAATTTCTATTGTTTTTGCCAAACATTGAAACTATATTGCAAGAACCAAAAGAAATCATGCACTGTTTGGGGCATCAACTGAAGTGGTTTTAAGAGAAAAAAAAATTGCCTTTTTTGGGAAGAAATGCAGTGTAATCCATCCTCACTTTGAAGACATGGCTTCACAGTAGGCTGGTGGTCTTTTGGGACAAGTACAACCTCAGCAGGCCTTGCTTATAATATGCAGATTAAAAAAATGATCCTGCAATTTAGATACCTCTGGATTATTTCCACAGTGTCACAGATTTGTTATACTTGAAGCCCTTGATTTCTAAGAGCTCTATTACGTGCTCAGTTTCTGGTGTGGCTCCACACTTTGCAGTGGAGTGGCAGATACTGTTTTCCCCTCTTCCAATAACAGACAGCTTCTTCGCTCTGCAGTTACCTATGTTATTTCCTTTTTGTTGTCAAACATAAGGTACCAAATATAATGCAATAAAACCTTTTGAAAAATGTTACCAGTTGAGCCAATCTGCCAGAATCATGTAATTCCTCAGTTAGTTACTGCATACACTCGAGCCAGTTTGACCAAATCATTTGATTCCTTGATTACAGCTATTGTGTGTACTGAAGAATCAGACTAATTCAACAAGAGCTCCATTTTTGGTAGATTCTGAAAAGCTGCATCATCTCTGTCTATTAAACCCTATTGGGCTGCAGCATGTGTACTCCATTCAGTCCACCATCATGGAATTGTTCTGTCCTTCTCCAAAATGTCATTAAAATAGAAGAAAAAAAAAAACCTAAGGTCATGCATTAAGAGCTTTAGTCATCGAAGGCGTTGAATAAAACAGATACCCCGTTGGTGATGTAAAATACTAGCCCATATTTGAAGCATCAGTTTTGGATGGTCTGGACATGTAAAAGAATGACACTCATTTTAATATAAATTGTACATTTTTTCAGTGTTTTACAAAGATAGTTTAAGCTGTACCACCCTGTGAGTAAATTAAACGACATCCAAAACTGAGAAATGTGCAAAAAAAAAAATGAGTGTTTACTTATTTTTCCTCACACCTTGCCTCTGACTCTAAAGTAATGAGCCATGCAAATAAACCACAAAGTTATCTATCTATCTATCTATCCATCTAACTGATGAATGACTGTAAAGGGGTATTGATGGAGATTGTCTTGATTCAGTGCTCTGCACCCTTCGTGAGAGAGAGGTTTTATGAACTTTGTTATGGCTTGTATTCCATCCTTCCCCATTTAAATAAATGACTTGTTCTGCTTTTTTTCTTCTACAAATGGGTGTGATGTATAATCCCTGGATCAGAGCATTGTACCCATAGCTACTAATAACATTTTCACCCTTGCCCTGGGTTTTATGATTGCAAGTCAATTTTCACAAATCAATGGTTTGTATAACAACTGGCTTTCACTATGACAACCAGAACTTTGTGACTAGTTGGATTAAGCCATATTTTGCTATGATTGGTCTATACTCTCAATTCATAGGGTTTTTCAAATCCTTTTCATTATTCTTTGCCATGTACCAGCTTTATTCATTACAGTGTGGCTAACCATCATGGTTTCGTAAAGATTCTATTTAATTTACACTTGTAAAAAAAAAAAACCATGCTTGGAATGTGTTACAGAGGAACTTCCTGGGAGATTCTTAACTTTTGGTGCTTTTTACACTGCTTAAATATACATACAACCACCGAGATTCCAGCTTTGTCTTTTTTTGAATCACTTTACTTCTACCCACCCTGTACTGCAATATTCCTTTTGGGGCTTCTCAGCCCCACAATGATCTCAACCTGCCATGTAGGCACAAACATCACTGTAGCTGGAGTATAGAGTTGATCAACAAACCATTGGATGGTCACAGGTGAAAGTAAGAAGGAGGGTGGATATCCAAACCATTTTTTCTGGGGGTAAGATTGAATGTTTTGCAACACCCAAAGGGTGAAAATATCTGTGGCAGTGTGCCTTATAATGGAGAGGTAATAAACTAAATAAAACCCTATATCGGAGGTCTCCCAACCTGTGGTCTTCTGCTCATGCTGGTGCACCCTCTAGTGGGGTCAGGAGAAGGACCCCCAATTGGGGGGGAGGCCATAGCTGCAGACCATGTCCCCCATATGCATCTCAGGGTGGTGGGGAGGTTCTGTCCAGAGACACTCCTGCGATGGGGGAGTGTGGGGGTTCTGGCATCATGACATCACTCTGGGGCAAGTTTCTTCCCTATTCAGTGACACACGGCTCCTCGCGCATGTGCGGTCCGGAGTCAGTAATTTAGTTGTCTGTGACTGTTGCCCTATATAATGGTCAAAGTGCAGGTGTCAAGAGTATAATGAACAACACCTGCTTTGATTCCATCCACCCGAGCTCTAAAGCACAGTAATACAACCCAAAACGAAAAAAAAAACATATATATATATATATTATATATACACATACACCAAAACATCACTTCTGCATCCAAATAAGTCCCTCCAGACCTATGTCAGTATGGACCAGCACCTACTCTCTTTGTCTTCTAGGTTCTGACAAATGATGTGATCTACAGCAGAGACTAGCACAGAAAGCAGTGTTTCCAATTTACATCAAGTGTGGCCCTGTCTGTCCAATCAAAATAGTTTGGTGTTATGGGTTTAAGCCTATGGGATGTATTTTGGGTGATTCTAGGTCAGTGGTCTCCACAGAGTTTCTATGCATGCATCTTTGTGTTCAAACAAAAAAAAAAGGGACTCCCTCACCATGAGTTTCAGAACTATAAATCTGTGAAGGGGAATGTGGGTTACTAAAGGTTGGTGGTAGGGGTAAGGATAACCACACAACATGGAAGTACAATTCTTTAAGTTGTGAGATTTCACATCGTATAATAAAGATATTCTGGGCAGTAGGACTCCAAGACCATAGTGTGTGTGGACCACATGAAGCCAGATATTTCCATAATACCAAAGTGTATTTGGCTACATACCGTCGAAACAAAACTCAGAAATCCTTTATTTGCAACCAGTGTCTGGTTTGTGTGTAGCTTGTCTGGTGTGTGTAGCATTTCTTTGAGATAAAATTTACATTTGTACAGTGATCTTGCATAAATTGTTACATGAAAGTTTCACAAGAAATACACATTTCAGGAAATGTAATACAATTTTAAAACCCCATTTTTGTATTGATTATATTTAATATTGTGCTCATTTTATTCAGAAAAATGCTCTTACAATGACTTTTAAAGGCTGATTGTGGTTTAGACTCCAGTGAATAGTGCCAAGCCTTAAAAAGCATTTATTGTTTTTCCTGTGCTGCTTAAATACATTAGATTTGTGGCATTCCATCCAATATGTTGTGAAAATGCTTAGAAGTGACCACAGACAAAAACGTGCTCCATAATAAGGTAAGTAGTGATAAACTCTGGGAAATCCCTCTTTTGAATCACCTCCATGAATATTTCAGATGCAGTATGAAGTCTTTGTTTCTGTCTAAAAAGTTGAAAAAAATGGTCATATAAAATGTAAAAACTGTGTAAAGAGACCCAACTTTACATTTACAATAATACAAATATAACATAAAGTGCACCTCTATCCAGACTACAGAAACCACTCATATCAATTTAAGAACATCTGCTGTGATTTTAACATTGGTTGGCTGGCAGGCTGTAAATCTTTTGCAACAAAAAAAAAAGTTTACCACAATTGTAGCTAAAGAAGTGAATAAGAGTTTGTTTAAATTGCTTCTACTGTCTGTTCATATTATGGTACTTATTTTAATCTGCAAAGGTTTACTTACAAGGTTTACAAACTCTATGGAATAAATACATAATATGTGAGAGCTGTTTTGTACAAGCAGTCCTATGCAGATAGCAGAGATAAAATGGTGTCCTGACATTCCTTTAGTTAAGTAAAACTGCCTCCTATATATGGGTGGACATTGAAGAAGCAATATGATATTCATGAATCATTCCATCTTTTGTCTATCAGCAAATTCTTTGTCTAGACATACATGTCTAGTGTACATTGCACTACACCTAACTGTTCCTGAGTTTTGTCCCTCATCTCCCTATCTGAGTTCTGCTGTACAGGGCTTTAAAAGGGACTGAATCGAAGTCATATTCAGGTATGTAAACTAGGTATATTTAAAATATATTTTATGATGTTTTCATGAACACTCAGTGCTTGCTTGTGAGATACATTTTGGGTGTAATTACCCACATCCTATACAAGTATATATATATGAGGGCTTCAATTCTGAAAAGCGAAACACTAATTTACTTTCATTACTCGCGTTACCCTGTTATGTTCAATTATGTCCCGTTTTATTTTATCAAGCTGTAAAGTAAATTATTTTACATTTATGTATTTTGTTTAAACCTGAAATTTTTAGTTGTAAATGAATCCTAACAGTTTCAAAAAGCCCATACAACATCCCTGTATACATTATGATTTATTAGTTCCGAATGCACTTTTACACATGAACTGTTAGTTTTGATAACCAATGATATCTGTATATTTTTTTCAATCCCTTTAGGCTTGGTTTACATGGGTTTCAGAGCAGGGCATTTGATAAATGTGTACCAAATGCCTTCTCATGGTTTGCATCATTGTAGTAGTACACTGAGGAAGGTATGGTGGGTTTCAATAATAATATAACCCTCCCTTGCAATGGTACTGATAAGTATAACACCTATTAATGTATGTAGGTTTTCACAGGTTTATAAAGGGTTCTATTTTTCCTCTTAGTAAGGGTTCTAGAATATGGAGATGCACTTGCTTTGTAAACTCAAACAAAGGTTAATGCTACCAACCTTTTGAGGTGCACTAGACAAGGTTTTGAGAGTCTTTATGAAGAGTAAAAAAAGGCTAAGTATTATAAAGGTGTAACTTTTAGTTAGTAAAAAAATTAAAACTGAGGCAAAAAAAAAATCCTTTCAGGTAATTCACACCAACTGTACTCACACATCGGAGAGTTGTAAATCAGCGCCAAGCTCATGCTCCACATCCTGGACAAGACACTGGACCATGTTTCTAGTCACTTTCCTGCTATCATCTTCCAACTCAACTTGGTGCCTTATCCACTGCCAGACCTAGAACAACCAAAAAATTAGTATTGCTTGACTTTTCTACTGTCAGAATAGTAACAACAAGCAATAAGCAATTCTTTTCCATGAGGCTTATTGTAAGCAAAAAGCATCATGTATAAAATATTAAACACTTATTTGTTTGAAAATAAAAACTCTTACACAGAACTACACAAAGGTAATCAAAATTCAGTGAAAATAGTTCATTATAAATCTGTTCCGATTTTTCAAAATTTTTCAAAGCAATGTTTCAAACAGCTTAACACAACATAGCAAGAGGTATAGATCTAAATGGGCCTTAATTTTTGGGGTTACGTTTTAGGTTCAATAGGTTTAGGTAGGTGAATCTAAGTCAATCGAAAGTTAAAACCTTTTTTTCATTTTTTTTTTTTTTGTATTTTGGATAAAATAAAAATTAGAAAAATATTCTTTGTGCACTGTTGGGAGATTACACAGATCAACAAAAAAATTAGATAATCATCTGAAACCACAGCAAACTTTTCAAAATGAGTTTTTTGAGCATATTTCAGATCTGTTTTCAGTTTTTCCCTTACACATACAGTTCTCGAGTTATGAGTACTATTACAGTTAACACTGTACCTGCATGTATTTTGTACTAAAATGCAAGCACCATTAAAGTGAATGTTAATACATCTTCAGTGTGAAGTAAAATAAGGCACACTGTGGTATACATCTATTGAACAGTGTCAGTCAGATACCATTGTTTCTTCAGAAATGCTTATTGTATGATTTTGTGTACTCTTTGTCTGAATTGTAGCGGTACAGCATCCAGCAGTAGTCAGCCATCATACTTTCATTCCAGAAACCTTGGTAGCGGTGCTCCATTAACTGAATGTCTTGGTGAAAACGTTCTCCTTGTTCGTCACTCACCATACCAAGATTTTCCAGGAAGAATTCTAGATGTGAGTGCAACAAATGTATTTTTAATGACACACGACAACCCAGTTTCTGGTATGAATCAAGCAGATTCTGAACTCCTTCCTTGTATACAGGAGACTTAGGGTTGCCCAGGAATTTTTCACACAGCCACTTGAATGCATACCAAGCTTTTAGCTCAGCTGCTGAGAGAGATTGTTTGAAAACATCATCCAGACTTGCAAAACAGACTTGATCTGTGGCCCTATAAATATCCCTTCCTTCATTTCTGCAGTGCCTATGTTTGGGCAAGGTACTAAAAACCCATGGAGTTTGATTTACCCATGGCAAGGTTCTTCATCAAGCCTAACTTGATATGGAGAGGTGCCAGAAATATTTTATGTGGATCAACCAGAGGCAGAAACTTGACACTGCTTGTTTCAGGATTATAGGTATCTCTTTGTAGCCAATCACTCTTGACATAATGGTCTTCCCTAGATCGGCTGTCCCACAGGCATAGGAAACAGAAATATTTTGTGAATCCTCCTTGCATTCCCATCAGCAAGCCAATGACCTTTAGATCCCCACAGATGTTCCACTGGTGTGTTTTATACCGGATTGCTTCAAGTAGTAACTTCATGTTGTCATAGGACTCTTTGATGATAAGGGAATAGGCAATCGGTAAATTTTACACCCTGCTTCTGTTTAAGCCTTGAAGCAAGAAGTTCTGCTTTGTGTTTGGAGAGATTTAGATCATCAACGAGATCATTCAGCTCTGCTTGTGTAAAGGTCTCTGAATCTTCATCGGCCAAGTAGTCAGGATCAGATGATTCGGGGTTGTAACTGGCTGCAACTCCAGTGCATTCCTCATCACCNTCTACAGAAGCAAGTCGATCATGTGGCGGTACCAGAACTGGCAATGAATCATCATGGGGAACAGGCCTAATTGCAGAATCAAGGCTGGGAGATACAATTTTGTGCTTAGTTTTACCTGAGAATCCACTTTTTTGACGCGGCAAATAGAGCAGTCGATTAAATGGCTACGTGGTTCTCTCCACACCATCGGGAATGCAAATGGCATTGCTGCTTTACGCCAATTTAGCCAGTCACGCAGTCCTTTGGAACAACTGGTACAGATGACATGTGGAGCCCAAGATTTATCCTGGTCACCAAGTGGACGGCCGAAATATAATTTGTATATTCTAACTTCTGTGGTAATTTGGCGACGTTGCGCTTTCGTGAATGAACCACACACGTTACATAAACTGTCTCGATTATTAAGGCAATTTTTTAGGCATGATGACAAATTAAATCAATTGCAGTTATTGCAGTCTCTAACCTTAAAAAGGAAACCATTGTTAAATGTTGTAATAAGGTAATGAATTTCACACATTATATAATTAGCTGCATCACAAAAACTGGACATGCTAGAAAAAAAACAAACACAGATTTGAAATCCGCATCACAAATACTACAAAAAAATACTGCAAAGCCCACATAAAACTATATCATGAAAATGACATGTTGGCCCTGTTATCTTTTATTTCTAGCCACATTAAGTAAATCACTCTGAAATGAAGAAAATAACCTCTTGGTTGCTTCCAAAAAAAGTGTCCCATAGAGAGAATTCACTTCTCTTACCACTTACAGTCCTGGTCCCCAGGAGAAATTGGGAACGTAAATCTCCACAGTGGGGACTCCTAGAAAAATGACAGCTTTTTAGCCCCTCATCACTAAGAAAGAATGGTTTAATATATACTTTCAGAGGTTTTTGTGAAGCTTTGGTGAATAGAGTTGCCAACTTTTAGCAGTAAAGTACCGGCACGGTAAGTGTGGCTTTTTTAAGGTGTGTACCCTTGGCAGAGATACAGGGAGGGTACAGTACACTTTTTAGAAACTGACTTTATGGAGCTTCATGTGGCAAGCAATACTTTCTTAATGCATTTCACTTATATTCCACCAAAACACAGAGATATTAATGAACTAGCTTATGGGATTCGGGTTCCGTTATGTAGGCATGTGGAGGTCTTTTCTATCTTCTTTGGCACCAAATTCTACAAACATTTCTCAATTAAAAGCCCCATAATTACTAGGCTTTCAAAAGGGAAAGGCCTTCCCAAGTAACAGCATTAGACAGGAGGCACTTGTGAAGATGATTTTAGACCTGGGCTTAAAGATAGCTAATCTTATTTTGTTTTCCTTGTAAATGTACTATTCCTAGAGAGATTAGAACTAAAGTCAATATCACAACTGATATTTAATATAACTAAATTAATTTTATGATCTCAGTCTTTTTTAATGTTGCTGCACGTGGTTTAGAGTATTAGCAAATCACAGGTAAACCAAATACGACTACTTATTTCACGGTAATGAAATTAAATGAATGGTGTAGAAACATACAGTTTACACATTCAGTACTGCCGAAAACAATTCACATAACAAGAAAAATATGATGTAAAACAACCCAGGCAAAGATTCAGAGTGGTTTCAATTAACTTTATTATATTAATTTTAAATATTTTTAGCATAGGACAGCCTGCCACTCATTATACACATGCAAATCAATATACCTGAGATCGGGATATTTCAGCTGTAGCAGAATCCTCAACTTTTCCTTTGTAGAAAAAATGTCCTTCACCTAAATAAAAAAAGTTTGTTGGTGGACAAATAGCAAAAACTATTTTGTCATGATTGTTTCAATGGCTGGAGAGTATACACTTTTATCAGTAAAGCTGGGTGATACAGAAAACCTGGAATTAATCTGGTCCAGGATTCAAAACATTTTCTATCAAATATCAAATGGTTTTGAACAAATCCATTCCAAATAATAAACAAAATACAATTGTGTATTATAGATTTCCTTTAAAATTATATCTATTCTACAATACTACATGTATCAGTTTAAAACAGAAACAAACAGTTTATCTGTCGTTGCTGCTATTTTACCTTTAAGCCAGGCATTGATAAAAAGAATACCAACAGCTATATTATATTTCAGACCATACAAAGTAACTCCACCCTAAACGCAAGAATAAGAAAGAAAATGTTAACATTAATAACTACATTTACAATTTTCATAATGAATGCATGTTATTCTACAGCAGACTGTTACACCCACACTCTACAAACTGTTTTACCATTTTTTATTTGAAGCCTGATATCCCTATAGCAAGCAGGCAACCTGTATTTATAATAAAGTCACCTTAGGGTGAGCATACGCTCTGTAGTAACTAATTAACTAAGATTTCTGTCTCTGAAACACAACCTAATCTGTAATATTTAAATGAGGAAAATAAGAGGTTGTTGTACTTACCGCAGGCATAGTAAGTAGGTCTGACTGGGTGATCTTTACAGATGGAATAACATGCAACTGGTTTGGTCCATCACTGTACTCCTGGAAAAGCTAAACAATTTGAAGACATACATAAATAAGAAGTGTCACCTACAAGTTCACTTCTCAGCAATATCACATTACATGATTTAAGAGTACCTGACATTTCACTGGGAATATTTAACTGACTTTCTTATAACATAAACTGAGTTTCTGATTTTTGTTTTTTGGACTCCTGGATGCATCTAACAAATTAACCCAAACAGTGGGCCTGATCTATAAAAGCTCTTTAAGAGTGGAGAAGATACACTTTCATGAACCTGAGAGATCCAGCAAACCCTTTTTGAGTTTACATTACCTTCTGCATTGGCATAACCAAGTCAATGTCGTAAACCATAAATCCATCCACTCCAGCATTGATTTCAAAAAGCTTTAATCTAAAATGAAGATTTATGTCATCAAATTATGTTTCTATAATATAGATATAGGGTGCAGCATTTAGTACAATAGCTTTGATTTAGCTCATTTGATGGGCAGCATGCAGACAAGAGATCAAACCATGGGCCAATGGTTAAAATATAGGAGTTTCACACTTCTCTGCTAAAAATAATATATGGGGCTTTTATCAATATTTTGAATACATAGCACAATATGCCAAGGTGGCCTAGATGTTTTTTTTCACCTTTTGACAGTGGCCATGACGTTGTTATACTCCTCACTTTCTTTGTCCTCCGGAAGCAGCAGGGCAGCCATGCCACCTGTAGCCAGGGCTCCTCTACGATGACATGTCTGGACCAATAAATCCATGTAGCTTTTGAGAAACCTTTTCTCCATGTTTACATACTTACTGCGATCGGGCAATAAGAACTCCAATCTATGTCCTAAAATGTTGGAAAAAAATATTCATAATATAAAAACTTGGAAACATGGAAAATTAAACATATAAAAGCAAAACAATAAAAGCAAATTTCAAACAATAAACTAACTCTATATGTGGACTGTATAATTTTAGAGGCAGAGCACAGGTTTGCATTTAAATTGTTGTTGTCTATCAAATAAAAGAACAGGCCTGTTATCTGTCACTTCCTAGATTTATATGTGACTAGCATTCATAATGACAGGAATCTCGCTGTACAATGTTAAATGATTTGAATGTGGAATTGTATATCTCTTGTGCTCCTTAAATGAACCTGAACTTAAAAAAGTGAAGATTTGCTAAGTTATAGGGGGAATCTAGGAATACTAATTGTGCCTAAGCAGTATCATAAAAATGAATTTATCATGAAATCTTCCTGAAAAGTAGCAGTGCACTTCCTATCTGAATGTGCATGAGTGCTTTATATTATAGCCATTTATCTGCAGTAAAAGATCTCATAAAGAACTTGCTGCCTCTGACTGCTACTCATTAGATCTGGAAAGAGACTATGCAACTATGGCGATGAGTGCTAAAAACTATGCTGTAGTTGTAGACCTGTAGTGCAAGTATTTCCCTGCTTCTGCTTAATTCATTCCTTGCATCTGTACTTTCTCCAGCTGCTTCCAGAATATTACCACCATCAGTTATCAGATCACCAAATATAGGTGTGGGGGGGAGAAAGTCAGCTTTGGTAGAAGCAAGCAGGAGCCTGTTACTCTTCCAAGTTGGCCACTTCCACCAATAGTGTATACATTGCAGAACACATTACAGTAAGTAAGTCAACAGGAAAAAAAATGATATACACAACTTCCACAGTTCAGACCCTTCTTATTAATGTAAAAGAATCCAGAAATAAAAATGATGTGTAAGTGTGCCAATAAACCCTCTTATACCTTTAGTGTGTCCTCTAAATGCTAATATATAAAATACAATAACTTATTTTAAGTACATTCATTACCAAATTTGTTAACAAAAGATGCTGAGTAATCCCAGATGCCACAGTTCAACCCAGCAGAATGTTCTCTGAGCTCATACAGTATTTCTTCCATTTCAAATGAAGCCAGCACACTTTCAATTATCACTGTAGCCTTTATGCTCCCCAAAGGCAGATGAAGCTACAAGTAGAATGACAGAAAAAAAATATAGCCATTAACACTTTGGTTCAAATTTGTGAAAAGTGCAAAAAGTCACTTTTAAGGTTCAAAGTAATTTCTAAACATTTGTGACATTTTCCCACTAAGAAAAAAACATATTTTTTTTAGTTAGGATTTGATTTTATTTCCATGCCTCTTTGATTCCTGTACAGTAAGTCATGTAGCTTGTTAGTAAGACAAATTCACTTTTATCAACCTTATAAATATTGTGCTTGATTAAAGCTCTCCAAGGGTAGAGATGATACTTTTTCATCAGTGAAGCTAAGTGATCCTGCAAACCTGGAACAAATCTGGTTCAGGATTGAAAACATTTGCTAACAAATAACTAATGACTTTTAGGAAATCCATTCCAGAATTGCTGGATCACACAGCTTCACTGATGAAAGTATCCTCCCCAGCCTTGGAGAGCTTTAATAAATCAGGCCCAATGTATCTCATGGAAAAGTAGAACTGGATTTTAGGTACATTGGACCCATGTGGGAAATAGGAGGAGTAAAGAAGTGTCAAAGAACAGTCAAATTTTAAACCTTATTAGCTATCAATGAACACTTGTATATAGCGGTACTGCAGATCTGTATACAGCATATTGCTGCAATAATAAATTAATAATAAATTATAAAGCATAGAAATGTAACTTCTATATCAAAATGCCATACTATTATCTTATTACCTTTTCCTCAGTCCACACAAATATCTGATTCCACAGTCTGGCCTCAAGAAAGCTTTCCACCTGTAAAAAAAAAAAAAAATGTTTCCTTATTGATGTTTTAAATTTACATGTAAAATAGACCATTTTGAACTGGCAGATATACAAACAACAAACAGCTACATTTTTATTTTGCATACATCAGCTCTTGACAAAATCCGACGAGGAATCTAGTCAAGCTGTGGCTGAACAGATATGATTAGTGTGAAATTGTTTAACTGGTTTACAGCTGAATTTCAGTCACAAAAACTTTCATTCAAATATAGTCCTTAATAGCCACAGATGATATAAACACTTTTTGTGCACCAAAAGCCTTTTCATTCCAATATATAATATATCAACACAAGATTACGCAGAATTACACACAGCACACCAAAATAAAAGCAAAAATTCACATACTTACTTTTTTATTAGAATACTATTTGCTTTTCCAGATGTTCAGGATTAAATACATTTTGCTACACAAATGGGGAACACTTTCTCTATTTCTCTCACCTCTTTGGCATTCTAAATTCATATGGACATTTTGCTGCACAAAAGAGTCACACCAAATACTGAGAGCACATTTCACTTACTTTGCCACACGCAGATATGTTATTGGATCCTTTTTTTCAATATCCAACAATACAGGACAATATATAATATTGTTTAACTAGGTTTTCTTCATGTACTTTTAGGACTTTTTTTTTAAAGATGATGTTATAGGTCACATTCATATCAAAATATAGAAAATTTTAAACTTTTATGCACCACTGTACATGCAGGTATGTTACAGATTTTAAAGAACAATTAAAAGCACATACAGACGTACATTTGTGTAGTTATATACATTGCTCAGTTAAATATAAAAAAACACCTGCCTAGCTCTGACCCATCAAGGAATGAATTTCACAAGATGTTCAAAGGTGTCCTGTGGTATTTGACACTAAGATGTTAGCACGTAATCCTTTAGGTTACACTGCATTGATTGGCCTGTCTTCTTCTCAAGGTGACCATATTTAAGGTTATCTACAACTTGAAGGTAAAAAACTCAGAAATACTGGTCCTCAACCAATGGCTTATGTACTCATAAGCAATGTTTGTTTTAGTTACACTTGTTGTTCTCGTGACCTATAGATTGACTGTTAGTATCTGCCTGTTATTGCTGAACATGGCTTAAGACCTGACATATATTCTACCTTTGATAAATAGAAAAAGGGTCCACTTTTACTTTCATAAAGTCTTCTTCCAGTGTGGTAAATCAGTAGACCAAAATCAAAGAGAGGACCAGGGATCTCCCTGCCATTTACCTGTAAACAAGAAGTTATTATAGTTAGTACCACTATTTTTGCTGCAAATGTCTTATTAGTGACATTGTGGGCATAAATAATATACATTGATCATATGTGAGATTATGATCAGAAGTTATGTATAAAATATATATCACAAATTACCAACATGTTGTGCTCCACCATATTCCATGCTCTTGGTCTGAGCATTAACACTGGGGCCTCTGAGATCGGTGGTATGCCTGTAAGTGGAATGATGGGCATAAAGTGAAATATAAAACCTGTGTAAATTTTATGTATTTAATTTTCTTTACACAAACGTTAAAGTAGATTATATGTGCAGGATGTTACCTGGTACTTTGTTATAAACAACTTGGTGGACATTGAAAATTCCTTTTATCTGATTGAAGAACGTTGGACAATTTCCATCATCAAAGTCCACCTACATAAGGAAATAAATCTAATGGATTGTCTGCAGCCATTAAAACACTGATTATTAAATCCTCTGTTTGGATTGTTTTTGGCATCTTTTATAATTTTTTTTTTTAATACAGAAAAGCAATTAAGAAAAAGGACAGGGGCAGGTGCATTAACTAATTAGGAAGAAATTAAGAAGAATTAAAAATAATATATATTGAACTATAAAAATCATACATTTGAATTAAGAGAATCCTGTACAACTGTATGGTACTAAAATTTTAGAATCTGTTCATGTCACTAAATACCTCCCTAACTACCCCAGTTAAAGTGAACCTTGGTTAAAGTAGCATCATAGCTAAGTCCAAAATGTAAGAACATTATGATCCCAAAGCCAGCAACCAGCAAAAACTGAACCCAGATAATCTACTAAAGGTAGAAGGCTTTTTGGTTTATATGGACAGTGAAAAGCCAAAAAACTTTAAGGAATGAGAATAGTTACATGTTCATTTAACCACCTGGAGTCTTGGGACTTTTCTCCACATTCCCTGCAGCTTCTGTGCTTTTCTATTTTTATCTTGTCCAGACAAGTTGCCTTTCCTTGGTAACCTCAACCTTTCTTGGATATTAGGAGCCACATCATTACTAGCCATATACAACTATTTGGTACTCTCCACCCTGTTCATAACAACCTTTCATACAGTTAAACAGCATATTGGGTGAAGCATGAAAAATATTCTCTGCATACACACCACCAGTGTAAACTGTACCTGAATTCCTTGGGCGGATGACAGAAGAGCTTGGTGAAAACGTTCAGTTTGACAAGGTGCGGTATCTCCAATATCCACATGTCTGTTCTGTAGTCTTTGGGGTACAGCTGCTACTCTCCAGTGTGGGTCATCTCGGACATGAGTGTTACCCTGTAGAAAGTCTGGGTAACTGTTTTTCATATCCAGTTCAACTTTCCGTGCTACTCGATGCCACAAAATCTGCAAACATTTTATAACACCATCACAAAGATATAACTAGGTAGACAATTCTTGATAACTAACAAATGAAGATTGAGGACCACAACCAAAAAAACAAAAAAGCTGTAAGAAAAAAATACTTCTATAATAATATTAATTCTGTCTGAACCATTACCTGATCTTTGTAATCAATCTCTTTTAATAGAAATGATGTCTTCTAAATTATTATAAAAAGCGAGACAAATTAAAATGTTGCCTAATGTAATACTACCCAGATCAGATGGGAGATCGCCAGCTTAGATTTGTGAACCTACTATGAACCTTGAGATCATTGGTGAGAATGTGTCTTTCTTTTTTTTTGATATGTACTAATGGCTTATGCGGTTATCTATATGCTATACCTTA
>NC_092860.1:101971697-102018113 GCF_032062135.1 Pyxicephalus adspersus
TACGATCGTTCGTAGATATCGTGCAGGATCGTTCGTCGTTCGTTTTCCAACGATAATAATTGGAAGTGTGTACGTAGCTTTAGAATAAACATTATTTTGTAAATCCTATGGGTATACAATATACTTACAATATAAATTTGTAATCACAATATATTATTTTTAGAAAATGATTGTGAGTGTAAAGGTATCCAACATCTAGTGGTGGTAGCTTAATTTAGACTTCCTTACTGCTATAGACTTGCTTACCTGCTATAGAGGTCATATAGCAAATTAGAGCCAGTCTCCTACAGCTTTCACTGTGCTGCTATGCTTCCCTAGACATCAGTAATGAGGAAGTGCTTCTGATCTCTACCAGTTCTGATCACTCAGTCTCTACAGGTAGGACTATCTTAGACATGCCCTGCATAACTAAATCTACATTTACGTCAAATTTTCAAGCACAACTTTTAATCTTGACATGTCTACAGCACCCCCCCCCCCCCCTCATGTTGTCTATCAATCTACAATGGCGGAATGATAAACAACCGATCAGCGCCACTGTGCTTTTGCATGGCGGAGAGATGGAGCACTGTCTCAATCAACCGTCCTTTCCCCTCTCTATATACCAGAACAATGCTGTGTGCTCATTCATTCATCTGTCACTGGATATGATCAAGAAAGATTTTTGACAATGACAGCGATCTGAAATGAGTACATGGCGTTAGTTTGCCGCAAGATTAGAAATTCACATCCACTGAAACTGCTGATGACATGGAAACATGAAATAGTGAACTCATCCCAGCAATTAGGACATAAATAATGCATTATTACTTTATAAAAAAAGTAAGTGTGGTGGATGCACCAATGACAACCTGTAAAACCCAAGTGTTAATTATCAATATTGATTATACAGTTCTGCAGTTAGCTGTATTGCAGTTGGTAACAGGATAGGGATGTATTAGCACCACAGCATCAGATCACATTTTGTTTAGAAGCTTACATTAAGGTACACACACATTTATATTTGTAGCTACAGTTTGTTTACAGCAGCAGGATTGGGCTGCATTGGGATCTGTTGTTTAATCCCAATGCAAAAACAAGGCACAGCACTGGTAAAATCTGGATTCATAAATAACAAAATTACAGTATTTCACCATTTTAACCTCATGGCACTTTGCACATAATAGTACACTATTTACACTCTATACCAGGGAGGGCCACCATATGTGGCTCATTTAGCTTTTCAATCCGGCCTTCCAATATTGGTACAAAATGGTCCACCGGTTCATGGGTGACCAACAACACTGTTTCCACTGAATTTAAATGTAATTACATATGAACATAACTTATGAACAAAGGTTCTCTTTTACTTTTAGTTAATGGCTTTTACACATCATTTTTCATCAGTTCATACAAACGCTATCCATCCGATACTGGCCCGGCCCATCTGTCAAATTTGTGGCCAATTCAAAATGTCAGATAGCGTTCATACAGGAAACGCATTTCCGCCACGATAAGATAGCTTCACTTAGGAACCGTCGGTTTCAGACAGCGTACCATGCCTCATCCCCAGACTCTAAGTCCAAGGGGGTTAGCATATTGATTGACATATCCTTCCCTTGGACGTTAATTACTTTGAAGATGGACCCAGAGGGGCGATACCTCCTAGTTAAGGTACTAGTTAAGGTCCATACTAGGTTGTTTACCCTGGTTAATCTGTACCTCCCTAATACTAACCAAGTGTCCTTTTTGGAGGAGTTTCTTGAGGTTGCTGATATGTTTGCAGAAGGAGTTTTGATAGTGGGGGGTGATTTTAACCTAGCACTGGACCCAGCCCATGATGTGTCTAGGGGGGCTTCCCACCTCCCCCGTTCTGTCTTACGACGCCTGAAAAGCCTCTTACACCTTCATCAGCTGGCAGAAATATGGAGACTACAACACCCTAGTGAGCGTGACTACACTTTCTATTCTCCTGTCCACAAAACTTATTCGCGTATAGATTTTTTTCTGGTTAAACACGATGCAATCCCTCAAGTCCACAGTACGGAGATAGGGAATATGACTTTCTCAGACCATGCGCCAATTTCAATTACGATCATTACGTGGCATGCTATATGTTCTCTCGAGTTACTGGATATGACTATTTCTGTAAAATTGTATGCCTTTTCACGCTTTTATTGCTTTTGCCATCTGTATACACTGGTTTGAGTTCTGTAATTGTCTGTTTTTATTGGTTGCTAATAAAAAAAAAAAATAATAAAAAAAAAATTTGTGGCCAAAAAATTTTACCACCCCCGCTGAATACTTTACAGCTACTTTGCACACTCTACCATTTCATAACAGATTAATCAATCTGCACATCTTTAGCAATACCCAGACTTATATTAATAAGACTTCCTGCACTGACAGATTTGAATTTTCTGACACATCACAAAAGTTTAAACACTTTGTAGCCAAACCCAAACAATTAATCGAGAGATAACAGACCGGACCACTATTTTTATGATATAGGTATACCATAACAAAACACTATCTCCAGGTTATAAAACAATTAACAAGTACTTACAGTGATTCTGAAGGAAATGCTTACAGTGTGTCTGCTAATCTTTATTAAAGGAGCTGGAGAAAGGGAATTGTGGGCAAAGTAAGTACAATCCTATCAATATTTAACAATGATGTCCTCAGACTTTGATCTGTAACTTTAAACATTCCACAAAAGTATTTCTGCATACCAGGTTAACAAAATGAGTGAGAAGCATTTTATTTTTTTAAAGCTTCACTAATGACAAAAAAGACTAGATAATCAATATTTGAACTTGGACACTAACAACTGTATAAAATATATGTATTTATAGAAGCATCTCAAAAATGTATAAAGCTGCTTACAGATGCTAATGTATTGTCCATGAAGATAGGCATGATCAATTCAAGCAAAAATCGAACATGTGTACAGTGGCTATCTGATGCTGTTCATCAATCTGTCTTAGTGGATCAATGAATGATCGAGTAGGGTTGACCGCTTTACTTTTCTATGGAGAAACGCACAGCATCATGCCCTTCGCTCACCCACCCTTTCCATAGAATAGGACAGTGTTGTGTGTACAGCACTCATTCCTTCTGTCACTGGATTTCCTCACTCAATTCGTCATGCCACTGGAAATAACCACAAAAGATTGTTTGCAGAGACAGAAAACTGACAATTGTACAGGATTTAAGCATTTTTTAATAGTTGTCCCATTGAAGTTTCAGAGTTTTTTATTACTGTAGGTTATATAATAAATGCGCCCCACTTACTGGACCACACTGCCAATGTATAGTGTTTTGTTTATAAATTCTGTATATGACATTGTCAGGTCATTAGCCAGGATTATGGTCTGGGCTATGGTACAGGCAAGAAAGCTTTCTGGCTTGAGCCATGGTTGGTGGTTCCCACTTCCAAACAGAAAAAATGAAAGATTGCCTTTATAGGTCATGGCTTCTTTGGAGAGAAGCTGTATTCTGCTATTGCCAAGTTACTAGTTGATTAATTCCCCAGGTTAGGAACCTCATGAGGCAGAGGAGGTGCTAATTCAGAAGGCCCACACTAGAGAACTAGGTCAGGTAGAGAATTGAAAAGACCCTGGAGAGACATCAAAGCACATTTGTTTTGGGTCAGGCCAACCCCAAGCCAATTTGAGACTTCAGCTGCCCAGACTCTCCAGGAAGGTGGCAGGCTGGCTGGGTTCCAGAGAATTTGGGCAGACAGGATCTCAGATGACTTGGCGCTCAACACCATCTCAGTAGGCCAGAAGCTTGGGAATTTTATTAGACAAACTACAGGTATCCTATAAAATTGTTGGGCCTGCTTGTAAGAGTTGGATCCTAATTTGCTTATGGACTGTTATTTCTTTAAAATTACCCTTCCACTACACTTCTGGTTGTGTTAAAAAAATGCTTTAGTTGCCATACACTGTTTTGTTATATAGCTTGTTGTGACTTAGGAGTTGTGGGAGAAGATATTTGCTGTACCCAAAAGTTCTGAGTGCCTTTATTGGTCAGGGTGGGGAAGCAAGGTAAACCTGAGGTGACACAATCATCTAAACTCCTAGTGCCCTTGCCATACGAGCCACCATCTCCACCACCTTTTAGGCACAAAGTGGCAGCAGGGGGCTTAGGTTGAAATATTCTCAGTGTTCCAGCACTCTGCGCTGAAATATAAGCAGTGTTAGGGTTTTTAATGCATCCACTGACATCAATGTTAGAGGTTTTTACTGCATCCACTGGAAGTGTTGGAAGCCAACACTTGAGACCCTTTGGAGTTTTTTAACTGACCACCACTAATCTGATCTGTACCAAAGAAAGACAAAAACTGACTTTGATAATTTGTCCTTCTAAAAATACCACTTGTGAGTCTTCCAAGTTTATCAAGAGACTTCAGTCCTGTTTGACACTATTAAAAATATGAGGAAGCAACAAGTCCCCTGTGCACATTGACAAGTTCAGATTTCTACAAACCATTCTACCAGAGAAATTGGGGTTCCAGTCAGTCAAAGGGCAGCTTAATCTTAAAGTTTTAGTATACTATCATATACTAGATTGTAAGCTTTTCTGGGCAGGGTCCTTTCTTCCTCCTTGAGTCATTACATGTCATTTGCAAACCCTACTAAATGTACAGCACTGTGTAATATGTTGGCACTATATAAATCATGTTTATTAATAATAACTTGGATGCATGTAGCCACCAGGATCTCCTGTACCATTTTGGGTTCCAGAAACACACTATAGCAGATAAATTAGGAATAGTATCATTGTCCACATAGTTAAAATAACATGGCAGCCTCTCTAGCAGTTTATCTATCAGGGTTTCTCCAGTGGTTGTTAGGGATTTCCTGAGCATTGTGCACTTAGTGACTGTCAGGCTCGTTTAACAGATATCAATGATCTTTCTGGTTATCAGTACGGGTGACATTCTTCCCAATAATCATCAAAATAATGTACAGTAATAATGTATAATACATTTAGCAGGTGTCCCCTAAAAACCTGAAAGTTCAAGGCTTCACCTTGTTAACAAAAGGTTAAGAAATGCTCCTATAGAGGGAGGGGAATTAGAGGTGCATTTGTGTCCCCTGCCTATGCTTAAAATGTCAAATCTCCATGAAAAGTTCATAGACATGATGTCACAAAGTGTATGAAAGTGTAAATGGAAAGACAAGACCTATGCAATGACATAACCACGCATGCGCAGTATCATCAGCGGCCATCTTTACTGAGGTCAGATTAACCCTAGCTTCTCGCTTCCGTTCCCGGAACTAATATGGTGTCCTGTAGCTTGGGAGGGTGCAGTAGGTGGTTCCAGGCACAAGAGGAATGAAACTGCCAGATCAGCCGGCATCTCACCAGCAGGGGCAGTAACAGCTGTGGGACGGGTTAAGGAGAAAAAAAAGCCTGAGCAGTGTTTACCCGGTGGGTTCTCTCATCACCATCTGCAATTATAGCTTACAGCCGGCTCCAGGGTGTGCCGGCCTAGTGATTCGTGACTCCTGGACGCTGCCGGTCACTGCTCGGTGAGTAGAAGTTGCTGTGTGCGCGCTTCTCCGTGCCACGTGCACGCGCACTGCTTCCAGCTGTGTACCCGGTACTCCCTGATTCCCGGGCCGCACCACTTGTTGTGTGCACATCCTGTGTGATCTGCCTGCAGATGTGTGAATCATTCCTCATCAGTTATATGTGCACATTGATTCTATATATCACCATACATCACCAGTCAATCCCAGCCTTACACACAAAACTGAAATCAGGGTGAGAAATGTGAAAGATCGGTGACCACAACACCTTACCTGTACACAGCACACATTGTGATGAGATTGTGTACTAAGTTTGTGTGGAATTGTCCAGAAATGCCTGTCATACATTGGAGGCAGCCATATATTGTGCATGAGGAATCCCCTGTATGTCACTGTCTAAGTATGGATCTAATAATATATAATATTATTTCCTGTATGATCTGCCCTTCCCGCATGCCATGGCATGAATAACACCTCAGGGCTCACATACACACCATTGTTTTTACATTTCATGTGTGCTCATCACACCAAATGCAGCTCAGCAGATCTCCATTTACTTCAATGGAGAAATATGGGTGACTATCCTACGCTGCTTTGCTTTGCAGGACCCATTGTGGCACATTCAGCAGGTCAAATGCTGCTTTTTATTATATGCTGCTACATAATATTATTAATAAACAGGATTTATATAGCACCAACAGATTACACATCGCTGTACAATAAATAGGGGTTGTAAATGACAGGCAGTGATACAGGAGTACATATGACACAAATGCCCATTGATGCTAGTGTACATATAATACAAGTTCCTTCTGTAAATACCCAAATATCAGCCATGCGCATGGTTCTTTATCACTGCAATGTTGTCAGGAAGTTTTTGAGGAAATTAGTGGTCAGATCTTGGCACATCAGGATGCTTCTTGTTTATCAAAGAATCTGCACTTGCAACTCTTGTTTCTGCAATCTTAAGAAAACTTTTGTAAAGATTTAAAAGGCTGGCTAAAAAATTACATAGAGGTTTATTATTGTCACAATGCTCCTTTTCATAATCAAGGATTTTACTAATTTGGTTTGAAAATGGCACGTTATTTTCTCCTGTTTTTAATTTTGTTTCACACCTTGGAAGTCTTCCTGGTGCTTCCTGGTGGCATCCTGGTGCTTTGTAATACTGTAATGTGAATTTTTGTGTGCATTGTATTAAAACAGAATTAGCTTTTCCCCTCTACCCCGGCTGTAAGTGCTGTGTGTGCACTCCGGTCTAGCCCTGGCACACATTTCTTATTCATTAAAAAAAAACAAAAACAAAAAAAAAAAACAAACAAACTTATAAAGGCAAAAAAAAATCACAAAATCCCTCAATAAATCCAGAAAAATCCCCATCTGCTTCGCTGCATTTTATTTTTGTTTTGCAATGATTTTAAGGCAAAGAAGAAGACAAAGAGACATCTCTCATCTGACCTCTTCCACCTTTCTTTGCCTCCCTTTCTGATTTTAATGCTCAAGCATATCGTTTAAAATACAAAAGAAAAAAAAAACAGGATAAGTAACGGAAAATACCATAAAGAGTAACCGAAGAGACCCGTGGACGTCTCCGACTACAGTTGTGTACCAACAATCGGTCATAATGAATCCAGGTGCTCCAAGCTACCCAATGGCAGGTTGGGGACCTGCACCCAGATGTTACGGAGGCATTGCTATATGAGAAGCTCAGTCCTGCTGGACCTATTTTGTCCATCAGAGTCTGTTGTGATATGATCATTCGACGATCTCTTGGATATGCTTACGTTAACTTTCAACAGCCAGCTGATGGCGAACGTGCTTTGGA
Source organism: Pyxicephalus adspersus (assembly GCF_032062135.1). NCBI lineage: Eukaryota > Metazoa > Chordata > Amphibia > Anura > Pyxicephalidae > Pyxicephalus > Pyxicephalus adspersus. The sequence goes on from NC_092860.1 coordinate 101,979,045, forward strand.
CACAATGAACTTTGACGTCATCAAAGACAAACCAATGTGCATTATGTGGTCCCAACGTAATCCATCTCTCCGTAAAAGCGGTGTTGGAAACATCTTTATCAAGAACCTAGACAAGTCTGTTGACAATAAGGCAATTATATAACACCTCTGCCTTTGGCAACATCTTGTCTTGCAAGGTTGTATGTGATAAAATGGAACTAAACTCATTGGTGGGTGATGAGCTTCTGCTATAATTGGTGGTATACACAGCACTGATTGTGGCACATACTTACCCTGTGCAGTTGTCCTTCAGCAGTGGAATTGTCATCACTTCCTAGGGTGTCACCATCTTCACCGCCGGTTCCATGGCAGACTTCCCTGGAGACAACGAGACTCATCACTGATTTGATAATGTAACTCACGAGAGTTACATTGTCCCTAGCGGGTTGCACTGTGTGCAACGAGTCTAAGCTAGACGGCACATACACTATGTAGTTTAGAGCTTAAAGTGGAGATAAAATGAAAATATTAAAAATCACACTGACCTTTAATCCTGCAGATCCCTTCCCTCAATCGTTCTGGGCCGAGGAAGTGCCGGTAGATGCCATCTGCCTTCTCTTCTGGTCTTCTTGCTATGTCACCTGATCTCACACTGCACAGGTCAAGATCGGGTGATGTAGCCGCTGTAAAGGGGATAAAAAAAAAGAGAGACAATCTCGCTGCGCATGAGATCGGCATGTATTTTCCTTTAGTGGAAAAATGTCCAATCTGTGCATGCTGCACAGAAGGGGCAGCCAGAGACTCCTGGAATTCATGACGTGCAGTGGTCAAGAAGGGCTGGTGCTGCACAATTTTTATATTTCAACATCTTTATTGAATTTTATAGGAACAAGTACAATTAAGTCAACATAGAAAACAAGGTATTAACAAAATTAACTGAACAAGGGTCGGCAAGGTATAGATGTACATGTATGGACATTGATTAACGAGTCATACAATGTCTGAACCACAGAGTTGCTATAATCCTGGTATATCTAAAAGGAATAAATTCCTGAGAACAATGAATTAGGGAACATGACATAACATCTGAGCTTGTTCAAAAAGGTAAACCCATACACATCAAAATTTTAAACATGAAGGTAAACCAAGCCTGTGCCCCCGGTGCTACACAATTTTTACTTTACATATAAGAGTTGTTTATTCTTTAATGTAAAGTAAAAATGTTGAGTTTACGCCAAAAGCAGTACATTGTTTTGCATGCACATTTATTTTACATTGTAGGTCTATAATTCTTAGGCATAACCCACCAAAATAGGTTCAGTATTTATTAAATTTAATAATAAACTTTAAATAAAATAACACAAAAATCTGTTAAGGGTGCATAAAAATACTGAAACGTAAAAAAAACTGTACAGTAACATATATAACATACATATAATTTTATTATATATATATATATATATATATATATATATATATATATATATATATATATATATATATATATATATATATATATATATATATATATTATAATGATTATTTCGAATTGGATTCAATACAGTTATTTTGTATTGAATCCAATACAAAATTATTCGAATTTCCTGCCGCGCCTCCCGCACACACCAACGTCGCCAGGAACGTCCGTGCACTCGCCATCAGAAGACGAGGACGTGGCCTAAAGGTTGGGATTTGACGGGCAGTGTGCCTGATGGAACCAGGTGTTTTTTTTTTTTATGTTTTTAGCTACCCCGAGTGTGGCTCGGAGTTACCGCTTTCATCGTGTTTTTTTTTTTTACTCCGAGCCACACTTGGGGTTACTGCCAGGCAGGTTAAGCAAAAAAACCACCAGGAGCCAGGGAGTTTTTTATGTAACATGTGTGTCTCTTTTGTCAAATAGTAATACCTCCTGCTGATTTATTGTCTGCTTTAAGGCAGCACGTTTAAATGATAGGACTGCTAACACACCCACATCTTCATAACCTCAGAAATCCAGATCGATAAGTGGGCACAGAAAATTCTTAACATAACGCGTGATAGTAGTCTGGCACCTGATGGTTCTTACCTAGTCTGTTGTGATCCTTAAATATCTTTCATTCTATTTCTTTTTCAGATTTGGTGTGTTGGCTAACATGTCTTCTGCCACTGGTGGAGATAGAGGATTGGAGTCATCTTTGGAAGCTAGTATGAGCAGTACCTGCTCTTATGGATCTACGCGGGCCCGAATATTTAAGATCATTGTGATTGGCGATTCAAATGTGGGAAAGACATGCCTGACGTATCGTTTCTGTACAAGCTACTTCCCTGAAAGGACTGAGGCCACCATTGGTGTAGACTTTCGAGAAAGAAGTGTAGAGATTGATGGAGAGAAAATTAAGGTACCAAAAATAGCTTTTTGAATATTGATTTTTTGAATCCTTTTCCGGCATTAAGTAATATTATATAGTATTCATCTATATTTTACTTCTCAAACTTGGCTGAACCATTCCATGCAGTATGCTGTATTGTAATAGTCCATGGAAAGGGCAGTGTCTAGCTGCCTGACAGGTATGCCAGATTCTCATTTTTGTGTTGTAGAAGTCAATGGTTTACTTTTCAGAACACTACAATGCATAGATACCAACCATCTTTATGTTAAAGTGCTCTGTGCTGGGGAAAAAACGGTAGCTTGGTTAACACTTGCATCGCCTTTTAGTTTTCAAAATGATTGGGCTTACCTTACTGCAACACAAGTTTATGTGTTTAATAGCACATTGCAATGTGCATCCATCCTTATTAAGAAATATATAGTAAAAGTCTGACTTTTCTATCCAAATTTCTTCACTTTGCAGAAGTCACAGATTTAATTTAAAAAGATCTGCAACCAATATTAATGGCACCAGGGAGATCTGCAAATATTCCCTGAACACACATAGGTCACCACTATCTGAGATCTACATTCCAATACACATAGCTGAGTATCCATGCCACCAATGATGATTGCCTCACCATGCAAATGTCATTTTTTCCCCTCTCACAACATATTCTAGTCCTGTCTTGGTGTATGGTGGAGAAGTGATGTTACATATATTTCCCTACAGAATTACACATCCCGGAAAAAGAGTGGAGCTTCTATTTCTAGCCCCAGGAAAAAATTATTTTAAAGCGACCCTGTCATTAGGTCAAACAGAATAAGCTACAGGTAGTCTGTAATATTTTAGTAAGATTCCCGTCTGACATGCAGCAGGTACAATTTACACCTTCACTCTTTTATCCTTCTCATCCTCTGTGTTTAGGTCTGTGATTTGTTGGCACACTTGTGTGATTTTCTGGCTCCACTTCTTTTGTCATTGTGAATGCTTCAACCCTTCCTACCCTCATCTATGTATTTAGCATATCATGGGTTACCCATGGCCTTCTTAACATGCAGTGTTTTGTGTCCCTTTACTCTATAAAATGCCCCATGAATCTTTTTGCTTGTGTTGTGTCTGTTATTTAATGGCATACCAGTTTAGCAGATACTTTGCGCAGGCCTACAAAACATAAGGTTATTGTATGTAATACAATGGCATCTTTCCAAATAACATGATCAAAGCATATCTGTGTATGAATTGAATCATTCTTCGACCTTTGAATGTACTTTTATATTTATTTATTAGTTGATGAAGCATGCATATCTAGAGGCATGCAGGGGACTTTTATTTATGAAGATATTCAGTCATCAGATGTAAAAATTGAACTCACAGGGCTCAGGGTTTACTTCCCTGAGCCATGGTCTCCAGCAAGGAGAACAATGAGCAGTACAATGATGGCATCTCCTAATATCCCTCAAGTCTGATGGGACTAGTAGTCATGCGTTTGTGACTTAGTTCTTACATTGCAGATATGCAGCTATAAGGATGTAGGGAACCCCTAGGGACACCCATACTAACAGGAGGTGCAATGCCATTTATGTAAAGGAATTTAACTTTTTCAGGTTGGTTCCTAAATTCTTCTTGCAGACCTTCACTTTTTAAATTCTTGTCCAAAAACATTGTTTTTACATAGTTTTCTACTGCAGCTTTCATCACAGCTGTGGGAAGTTAGTTTACCAATCTGTTCCAGTTCTATAAGCCAGAGGGAAGTGTATGTAAACCCTAACAATGAACTTGTTTGCTCTCTCATTGGAAAGGGTTTTGTTATATCTGTTTAAAAGCTCCTTATAATTCTGAGAAAAATATAAATTTAAATTTTCTGTGCTCAAGTAAGGTTAAGAGTTGGGGGAAGAAATGAGGGGTGGTGTGGAGAGAAGAAGAAGTCTTTTAATTTTGTAATATATTAAAATTAAAAATGGCCTTTAGAATGTGATTAAGACATATGTATATGGTAAGGACATTAGATTCTGAGACCCTTTAAGGGACAGCTAGTGACCTGACAAAGGACTCTGTAAAGTAATATGTGTAATATATATATATAATAAAGTAATGCATAACTCCATATAAATACTGTGTAATAATAATATTATCACTATGAGTCTTATGAATATAAGGAACTGCTCTTCTTCCATACAAAGCAGTGGCCAGCTCTCTCAGTGCTGATTAGAGCAATGTGCAGGGAGCTGTCGGAAAGCTTCTGCTTTGCTGTGAGAGCAGCACTTGCTCCTCTATGTTCTCTTTACATGGGATATTTTAAAATCTAAAAGAGAAACATATTTATTACTGTATGTGCTTTTGAAAAACAATGTGGATTTAATTAGTCTTTTATTTTACCCAAAGCTGAAAATGTCAGCCCAATGACTCATTTCTCTCTCCCCCTGCTCTGTTCATGCAGGCCTTGTGAGGGAGTCTGAAAGTAAGCTGCTTCTGCTGTTTAGAAGAGTTTTAAGTTTAATGGTTTCACGATTAAATAAATGTTAAAATATAACCTAAAGATGTTATATAAATAAATGGACTTTCATATAATACATTTTACCCTTTTTCTAACCACAATGTATATATGTTTGTGTATTTTCTAGATTCAGCTGTGGGACACAGCAGGACAGGAGCGTTTCCGTAAGAGTATGGTGCAGCACTATTACAGAAATGTGCACGCCGTGGTTTTTGTTTATGATATCACAAACATGGCCAGTTTCCAGAGCCTCCCAGCCTGGATCGAGGAGTGTAAGCAACATTTGCTCACAAACGACGTGCCACGCATTTTGGTTGGAAATAAATGTGACCTAAAGGACTCCATTCAAGTGCCCACTGATCTGGCTCAGAAGTTTGCTGACGCTCACAGCATGCCAATGTTTGAGACCTCTGCCAAGAATACCAATGACCACGTGGAAGCCATTTTTATGACCCTGGCACATAAGCTCAAGAGTCACAAGCCATTGGTTTTAAGTCAACCTCCAGAAAGCACAGTGGAGCTGAATTCTGTGCCAAAGACCTCTTTTCCCTGTGGATGCTAGATGTCTATTTTATTGGACTGGAAAGGAGAGGGCATTTTACAAGTTCAATTCATACAAAATCCTGTTACATTGGGCGCCAGGAAAGATGCATGGTTTCATGGAGGCCTAAGGCATGTGCTGTTCAGGGTTCTTTTTTTTTCCCATCAAGCCTCAAGTGTTGACTGTTGATCAAGTGTCTGCTTATCTGCACAGTGACCTGAGAATTTTCCACCTTTTATTTTTTTCAATACATTAACTTGAAAGTCTGAAAAAGACACAAACCTTTGGCAAGTGCAATTTTAAGAATTACGGAATATTAACAGCAGCGTGCTTTATCGATGTGCATTACCTAAACTTGTATCCCTCCCCCGTGATTTATAGCTGGCTTTACGTTTTCCAGGCAGCGGGTTAGTGCTGATCCATTCCTTACCTAGCCGTTCTCTTTGATTATGGGAGTGGGGCACAGTTGACTAGCAAAATTCTGCTAGAATCATCATTGGCATTCTTACTGATATCTGTGTGTATGTGACTATACTGCTGCTGCCTAAGAATGCCAGGACAGGGATGTAGTTTGTGTAAAGGCTGTTGGTTATGAATTATTGTTTTAGGATGTCATTGTGAAGTCTATTACATTTCCTATGTAGCTAAACCAGGTTTTATGATACCCTCTTATGTGCTGAGGAAAACACAAAGGAAATGTGTGTGTGTGTGTGTGTGTGTGTATGCATGCGTGTGACTTCACAGCTGCAAAGCTTAGTAAATCACTCAAGATAATTGTACTGGCATAACTTTGTGTCTTTATAGTCACACCATTAGGTTCCCGGTTATTCATTCTGCCTGTATCTTGTTCAAAGCAAGCACAATTTTAGATTTTTTAATTCCAGCGGTGAGATGTCTTAGAAACACAAAGTTTTGCACATGGATTTATTTGAGTAACAACTAACAGACTTAAAAATATGAAGTATTTAATATTTTGTTATGAAGGAAATAAAGGGAATAATGGTTTACTTGAGTGAATCCCATATCCAAATACTTAAATACTTTTTGAAGTCCAACCTAAAACATAATGAGCAGAGTTATTCTGATTTATATTTTTATGATTTTTAACATTCCTCAAGGATGGATTCTGTAAAAACTGTTTGCTTTATAGAATATCTTACTTCCTTTATTCAATCCAAATCTGACATAGGATTTGCTAGTTCTTACTACAGGGTAAACGTTTTTTGTGTTAGAGCCACAGTCTATCTTCAGAGGCCAAACCCTCCCCTTGCACTATACCTACTTATTGACAATTCTGCTTGCGCTCTTTGATGATGGCAGCAGTCCTTATCTTCATCTTGTGGTGGGGTTGTGACTCCCGAACAGGTGCTGGAACACAGTTAAGGAGAAGAAAACATTTCAAATGGTTTAATGCACCCTGGTTTAATCTAATATATCAAAAGGGCCTTGTGTTGTACCATCACCATTTATAACTGTTTTGTTTTAAAGCAGGAAAGTGAGATAATAATAAAGTATGTATATACATTATTTATGGTATGGCTTTACAGGCTTTCAAGTGTTTGTCCAAGGAGAAATACTCAACATTTACTCATTGATCCTATTGACCTGCCCTTAGTAAAGTTGAGCTGACAGTGGAATTCACCATCTAATGGAATTATACCTTGCCTGCAGCATTCTACATAGCTTTAGGCAGACACTGAGTATCCTGTAAAGGACACTGTATGTAATTTTATGAGTGTGCCGGAACATAAGACTATTTTGCCACCCTTACAGTATATGATTTGCCAGAAAGATAGCATTATGCTATCGGAGTATGTATAGCTATGTGGCCAGTTTGACCGGTGTATCAAAGCATACAGATTCTGTTCCCAGAGAAGTGACATTGCTGTGGTCCTTTATAATGGTAGGACAGCTATTTACACATTATTTAATTTGATTGCTGCTACTTTGTGTCAGTTTGAAATTGTTTCCCCCATTGAATTTCTTTCCTAAAGCTGATCTGTACTTAGCATACAAATGTTGGAGGTCCCTTATGTGAATGGATTAGGTGATCTGCAATAACTTGCTAATGCAATGCAGATTATTAAGGTACTTCATTTACAGTATATTCTGAAAACAAAATCTTGCATTTGTGGCTTGGTTACAGATCAGTGGTTAATTAGATGAACCTATCCATATCTGTTAACATGGGATCACTACTTACTGCATATCCATGAACACATCTTGGAGACGTAATCACTGGCAAAGCGAGAAAATGCTATGTTGAACGACTTCAGATCTTTTTTTTCTGCTATTACTAATGATAGATGTTAAAATGTTAAAATTGAAAAAGTTGATTACGGGCAAGCATGTGTGTTTGTGTTAAAGAAGCCTTTAGAGGGGAACATGAAGGCAACCATTCCAGTTTTGTTAAGGAGAGTATCCATCCAGCCTGCATGCCACCTGCTCATCCTTGGAGTAAGCAAATAATAAAGTATATCTTTGAGTCTTTCCATCCAGGGTTTCATGATGCTAGGCATTATTTTGAATATCATGGCAATAAATAATTAATCTTAACTTAATTAAATTGATATTTTGGCAGTCCAGTCCTCCAAATGTTTGATCACTGGTCTTTTTTTTTTTTTTAAAATCCTTTTGTAAATGGGATGTTTTATTCTTTAAAAACATAATTCCATGTATATTTTTTCTGTAAATGTTGCTTGTGTGCCAGATGCTAGCACATAGTTACATATTGTCATATGACGGTGCTGAAAGGACGATCTTTGCATGCATAGTGCCAATGGGCTCTGTCAATCAAGTCATTCTGTAGGTGGGAGAGTGGAGACTGTATCATCTGTGCACATTAAGGTGCTATATGACTGCATGGTGCAGTGGTCAACAAACTTACGGACCACTAAATTTACCGACTCTGGACCGCACATGCACTGGGAGCTGGGTGTCACCCAAAGATAAAGAAACTTCCCCCAAAGGGACGTCATGATGCCAGAGCCTGCGATGGGAGGGTGGGGGTTTGTGTCCAGAGACACAACCCGACCACTGCCTGCGATCCATACGGGGGAAATGGTCTGTGACTTTGGCCGGTCAACACTCCCAGTGGGGTCCTTCTCCTAACTCGCTTGGGGGCACACCGGCCAAAACTACAGACCACCAAAATTTTCTTGCGTACCACTGGCTGGCAACTACTGGCATGGTCCACACACAAGAATGTGGTACTCCGAGTGAACAAACCTCGTAAGCTGACACCACTGATCCTGTAGACTGTTGTCAGAGGAGGTAGAATTGCATACAAGAGCAACACTAACAGTTTGCTGAAGTGCAGCTTCTAAGAGGACTCGCAGTAGGCAATTTAACATTTACCTACACAGGTTTTGTTGAAGATCTCTGAAGGAACAGCAGGTTAGGGTTATATTTTCAAACTTGCTCAGTGTTTGGTAAATGTGCTAAAGTCTTTAAAAGTGCACTTTTAATTTAAAATCTAATACTCTATATACATTGCTGAAAAGGCAAATTACCTTATCACTACAATTAATTTATTTCAATGTAGCATTAGCCTTTTGGTTCAAGTAGAATAATAGTTTATTGTAACTGTATGTGTCACTTGTATTACAATTTGTCAAGCTAAAAAAAGGCTGCACATCCTCCATTGAGCGTTACAGGTATACTTTAAAAGATTTTTGCATCAAAGATTGGCCTCCTGCTTTTGTTTTATTAATAACAATTAATTTACTATATAAATATTACTCAATGAAAATGTTTTACAGTTTTAAAGAATGCTGAATAAATCCTGCATATTCAGAACGGTGATAGGTTCTTACTGCTAAGTGGTCTTGCTGCCATATTAGATTGTGACATCCAGCCATAGGGAGACTCTTCATTGATATGGATGAGAACCAAGAACCTCACAGGTCCCACAGTGGTCCTGGCCCTAACATATTGGCCATTATTGGATATCAAAGGCAGCAGAGAAAAGACTATTATATATAGAGCAGCCACAGCCAGCAGAGGTTGGCATTTCTGCAAACGTACATGGTCATGTAGCAGATCAAAAGAAGTCAAAGGGATTCATTTATCTGGATCAAGGGAAAACACTTTATTTACAGTAGATTTGTTAAGTTTCTTGTACTTTTTTGTCATCCTAGAACACTTGAATGTGATTTTGCACAGGTCTTTGTTTTTTTTTTTGTGTCTGGGAAAATGTTTGGCTTGTCTCTGCTAACATTCCTTCTCCAAATTCCCCATTGAGCTGTATGTACATTTTTATACCGGGTTATTGCTTTTTACAGAAACGTTCAAATGAAAGAAAGGATTTCCACCCAATTTAACTAAAATTAGTGTTTTTTGTAATTATTTCTAAATTGTTGTTTGAATATAACTAAAACCCACGTCATAGGATGAAACGTCTGGCTGTAACCATTCTATGGAGAAGTTTATACTGCCAAATTGCAGTGTAGATGTTGTAACCCCCTCCATTTATATTTGTCTTATATATGCCTTGCATATCTTCTATTGTAAAATGTCCTGTTGTAATGTTACTGTGAGACAACTTCCATTCAGTATTATATGTCGGTGTATGTAAAACTTGGCTAAAATATCCATTAATTGTAGTATTACTCCATTGCAAATCCGAACAACAGCCATAACAACAACTTAACACTCAATTACTTTTGTCCTGGAGTCTTTTTTTTAACAAATACCTACGTAAAAGTCTAATATATAAATATAATTGTCTATGTAGCTAAAAATATAGTTGGCTTTGTGATTCAGATGAACAAAGCTAGTAAACATTATTATGTGCACACTAGATGTTTTGCAATGTGTAATTCGTATACGTTTGTGATCGATTTAATCTGCTTCTAAAACCAGGGCAGATGCTAGTGGGCATATTACCTGATTTTTCTAACCATATATCCCTAAAATTTTCTATGTATCCTGTTCTGTAAGAAAAAAATTCTGTGTGCATTTGTTTCTTTAGCATACCAATATTATGAGCTGGTACATTAGGAAGGTGAGTCCCTGCTGCCTCATAGGAAGTTTTTATCTTTCTTCTTTCACATGTAAGTAAGCTGTTCTATGTAGATACCCTGTAAACCTAAAGCCTCTTTTTAATTCCTATTGGACTCTCCTTTAAATTTCTGTCACTTTTTTGAAAACAAGTATGCTTATCCTGGTGTGTTAGCGTTGTGAATGAAGCCTAAAGAAATATAATTTTTAAAAAAAATTTCCATTGGACTTTTGATAATTTAGACGTAAATATTGCTTAGCAGAGATCTTCTTTAAATACGTTTTTGATGTTGCTGACTTCATGTGATGGGAAGTGCACAATACAGACATAATGGGAAGCAGCCAGGAATAGTCACATGTGGCTGCTGATGTAGTAGGTGGTGATCATCCTCTTTATTATAGAAAGAAATCCTGAAATCTGTGCTGTCATAAAGCTGTACTGTGCCAATATCTCTGTGTGCTTTTGGTAGTTAAAGAAAACTTGTCATGAGAAAAATACCTAGGCTGTCATTGCTGAGCTTTTAAAAAACCCCAGATGACAAAGAACTAGTATTCAGATGAAGAGTTCTGAAAGCTTGTTCCAGATCAGTAAGGCCATGTTCAGGCCTGAAGCAGGATCAAGCAATCCTGCGTGGCTGCTGGTGCTCGGTTGCTCTCACTGCAGTGCTGTTCTTAGGGAAGTAGTGTCTGCAGATTTGACTGTGGGTGGCAATTAGCGGTACTGTACTGCTCACGGCCACTTTATTCATTATCTATCGGGCTGCCACAGGTAGAAGCTACAAGTAGTATTTGCCCTGGCATGAGCTAGTGGTAACTGCACTGCAATCTCCTTGCCAGTCTGAATGTGGCTTAACTGGAGCCAGGGGGTTACCATGATGGCCAGGCAGCTAAGTCTGCACTGATGGCTTAATAATTTCCCTTCGGACAAGTTTTCTTTAATCAGCCATTACTAAATATATATATTCTGTTCTATTTGTTGCTTTTTACATTTCAAATCCACATTTAGCTGCATTAACTATGCAATGTCTTGTACATTATCTTTGCTAGCATACTTTACATTTTCTATTTATTCAGTTGCAATGTCTGTAGGTTTGTTTTAGTGTAAATCTGAAGTATATCGGGTCTTTTCTCTGGCTTCCCGATGATGGCTTACACTTTTAAATCATGGCAATGCTGCTTTGTAAAATAACTTTCTTCTAAACTGTTCTGATTTCTAATGTAAACTTCCTATACATGTGATATTAGATATGAACCTAGTTTCCAATAAATATTGCTAATAACAATCACAAGACTTGTCATTATTTTGAAACAAATGCACTGCTTCTCATTGATTACCTTGGTATCCTTCTATAGTATGCTTACAAAAACTCTGTGATAATGCCACATTTTTTGGGGAAAAACAAACAAAATTGGGGAACAGGTCAAGAACATGGACAATGGCATACCCTTTAGGAGTGCTGTGATTACGTCTGAAACTTGCACATCCTTATCTTATCTTATCTTATCTTATGTATCTCTGATACAGATATTCTGCTTGGGTGAAGTGTAAAGAAGACCGCCTTTAAAGTTGGATCTCACAATGAAGGAGATTCTACAGGAGAAATAAAAATGTTGAGTTTAGCTACATACACAGTTCATTTTTCCCAGGTATATACAATGTTTGTTATAGTGTGGCATGGTTTGAAAATAGCATTGACAAAAAAGTCATTAGGGAAGAAAAGCCTTGATTTCTTAACATGCTGCTAGATTTAGAATTGGACACCAATCGACCAGATCTGGGAAAAGCAAATTTTGGACGGAACAAAAACATTTGACACTCCATTGCAAGTGATTTTTTATAACCGAACTACAGCCTGTAGGTTGAGAAAGAATATTGGTCCCATCTATATGTCCACGATACTGGCATTGAAATACAAGGACGAGGAAAGGCTTTATGCACCTGCTGGCCCCATGATGTTGAGCTGCCTAATTATGCTGCATGTTCACCAGTCAGGAACAGGGCAGTGCCATAGCCTCAGACTGGAAATAGGAAGCTTGTCCATAGAATGCACACCATGCTTTGCATCATGATACCAACTTGGTATAGTAAAGCCTTGTCAATGTCTGCAACAAGAACACCCCCATTCTTACTGTTCTCATATAAAACTGATTATTGCAGGGTTCTTAAAAATTTACTGTTAAAAGGGGGGGGCATGGGGGGACCAGGAGAAAACTGTAAGTGCAGATAGATTAGTCCTCAGCACATATTTTGTTTTAGCATGAGGTCTTTTCCTTTAGGAATATCTATAAATAACTCCACAACATTACAATCTATTTAGATTCTTTTTCTGACCAATCAACATAAATGTGGTAGGTTGTACAGTCAGACTGCAGCATCTATGGTTAGCTTCACAGCATAAACAGTCAACATAAAATTTACCCATTGAGTTTAGGATGGTAGGAAAAAAAAAAAAAAGTACTTTCCACCCAGATTTTACAGACCACTGAAGAGAGAGAGAGAAAAAAGCAGAAGGAACTCCTCAAGCTGATTAACTTCTTTCTGCTGCAACCCAGGCTTATGTTCAGTTGCCAAGTGTAAATCATTTTGCAGCTAGAAGATGCTCCTTTTTCCTGCTACTGATTTTTAGGGAAGTCGCCTATGAGGCTGTTCCAGGACCACTAAATTACCAACAAAAATGAGATGGGTAGTTTTGAGTAGTATAGCAATGTCTGGATGAAAACTTGACATTTAGGTGGTCCAAACATTCTGTAGACATTGTATACTTAAAGTATACTTGCCATGTATTACTGAGCTTTGCACATTATTATTGCTTCTCTCAACAGCAAGCAGATGTGTGAAAGGCAGATATTATTGGTCCTGACTATTAGACTTTCATCAGTGAAGCTGGGTGATCCAGGAATGGATTTCATCAAAGTAATTTGCTAGTAAATGTTTTTAATCCTAGACCAGATTCATTCCAGGTTTGCTTTATAACCTAGGTTAATTGATGAGAGTGTATTCTCTACAGCCTTGGTTCAATGATTTTGAATTGATTGTTTAGGAAAGACACACATTCTTGGGTATGTAAATCGAATAGATATTATTCAGCATGTGGATTATGACTATTTTGTGCAGGAGTGGATACTTAACTATAATATGGTGTCTATTTTATAAAGCAGTGAATTGGAACATTCCCAGGTGGAGAATCATACTGCTATTAAAACACATGGACTTGGAAGATTCTTCACCAGGTAATGTTTCAGTAATCGTGAGATACACTGCTTTCTAAATGGACCCCTATATCTAGCATAACATAACACATTCAACCAACATATTGAAAAATAGTTTTATTTAAAAAATACGTAGTATATTAGCATTAACATGTAAACAACACAAACTTAAAAACATCAATTAAATGTGTTTTATGCACCAGGTTTTTACAGCACAATAATCCCAGTATTTATGGTTACCAAAGAAGGCATGTTTGCTCCCACACTGCAGAAAAATACATAAACACATTTAAAAAAAAAAAAAAAATGACAACAGAAGACCATACTTGCATAATGTGTGTTTAAAGGGACTGCTTGTAGTCTTCATTGGATGCCTGTGTGGCAGGGAGAGACCTTCCAATAAACTAGGTATTCTTTTAAAGAAAGTAAATCTACCTAAAGAATCCAAGGGTGGTCTGTGGGGACCAAATTCTAATTAAAAGAAAAAAAAAAAACACTGTCATCATAGGCCTAGTGCACAGGTTGTTAATTCAATTCCATTAAAATACCCTGATTGCCTGTGAAATCAAACACAGACTAATAGTAAGCAACCAGTTTTTTTATTGCTTTGTCCGAGTCCATTTCACTTCCTGTAATGCAAAGGATGTCTAAATGACAGGAAGAGAAACCACTCCAGAGACAAAAGACACTTTCCATGTGCATGTAATCATTGTCGCTGGGACAGAAAGCAAAGAGAAATCTAAGATTTTATGTTGTGACAAAAAGAGGGAAACATGTTTCATGGGGGATATCTGTTCTAGTAACAAGAGGGAGGGTGTCTCACTTCTTGCCGTGTCCTGTACAGTACACCTATTTTTCTCTAATGGTGTCATGCATGGCAATAATAAATAACCTCAATATTTAAACATCCCATTATTAATATGTTTGTATATAAAAGCAGGTAACGGCCATGCTCCCTTTTAGTCACCTTTTATTTATTCAGAATCATCTAATGATTATTGATGGCAACCCCTCAATTAGGTAATTAGCACATCCTATAACTGAATAACAAAATACTCTAATAAGCAGGGAGCCCGGGGAAGCCTATAAAATGCATTAGCCAGATGATAAAAACCAGGGTTGGGATTTAAACATATATAGTGCAAGCTGAAGAGTGATCAGAAAAGTCTAGTTTTATAGACAGGTATAGTAAAACACTCATCTATACTGCCGATCTACAGACTTAAGTGAAGAAGTTCCTAATGGAGCATTTTACAACAGAAGATAAAGTGGTAGCCACACAAACCTTATCAGAACCAAATGTAAACTGCCAATAGCTCTATAAACATTCAAACACCAGAGAGCATGATACACATCAAGCACGTAGTAGATGTCTAAAAATACAACCAGAACAAGTCGCTTGCTGGAAATCTGGAATGGCTGTGTTTCAGTTACCAGAAATAAAAACACACTTATCATGGTGGCTGTTGTTCTGTATGTACTTTTTCCCTTCAGCCTTCTAGACTGATCCATGAACAATAAAGTCCCTGAATAAGTCACTAATGTATCAATTGTTAAAATGTTTTAAACCGATCTTTGGCTTAGTCAAAGTATACTTCAAAGTAACGTCTTGACTGACACACCGTTAAAGCAGTCTTAACCAAGTCATTGATCATGGCTTCACTCATGGATGATGCACACCATGCAATCCAAACAAGTGATGGACAGGGGTAAGATGGTGTAACATAATAAAAATTTGTGATGGGTGATGAACGTTTATAGTGTCTCTCATTAATAGAGAGGCACTTCAAACAGAATAAATACATATAAATCGTAGTGCAAATAAGAGAAAAGATATATACAAAAGGGAATTGCAGTTAAATAAAAAAATGACAAAGCAAAACCTAAATTACTATTTAGGTTCATTAAAATGTTTGTAAACATTATGAGCCCACGCAGGCCTTATACAGGAAGGCTGCATTAGGAAAGTCCTCATATTCTTGACAGACCTCATTGGTTCAGGACAGTCTGACATATTGAGGCCGCTGTGAAAATGTCTCTTCCGTTTCTTCATTGGCTTCTGTGAATGGAGCTGGAGAATTAAAAATCCGCTCATCTTCACCTGGAAAAGAAAATAAGAAAACACAAATATATTATAAAATATCACACACACACACACACACACACACACACACACACACACACACACACACACACACAGTGAAGGGAGTAGCAGCACACTAGGGAGCTCATCTTTCTATTACTTTCTCTCCCCTCATCATGTTCCTTCTTAGCATATAACCACTGAATTTCAACCAGCTGGCTTCCTGAGCTGCTTCTACTTCTCCAAGAAATCTTCTGTATAATGACTTTAAGAGTCTGATACTAAATCAATTGTTGGTACTTTGCTTGCAAAAACAAAAATACATTTTGAGATGTATTCATAGAAAGGGAGCTGCAATACTGTATATATTTTATTTTTGCCTGAAGTCCAGCTTTATGTTTTCTTCTAGAACCCCAAACCCCAGGAACTCAAATAGCAACTTGCTCCTAAAGTTAAAAGTCTGTCAATGTCCCATCACTTAAAAGGCGACCTAAATGATTTATAGCAGGGGTTCAGGCATACTGTAGGCATTATATATACACATATTGAATAATATACAAAGTATTTACCAAAATACAAGCAATAGTTACAACTACATTAATGCCTTTCTACAGTTGCATGAAAAGTGTTTTTCCATACCACTTAAAGTGCACATAAGTTCCAAAGTTTGAGGCTGCTCGTGTTCAGGATGTAACCATTCCTAAAAGATAAAATCGTATATAGCCATGAATTATGGAGGCACCTCAACAGTACCAATAAAGGCTAAATTATTGCATTGATTTTTAAGTTTAAGGCAGGCCACATTATCAGAGAACTGGTAGAAAGTAAAAGTCACCAAAGAATTCCAGTTTAGGGCAATAGAAAAGCCACAAGGGGCAATCCCAAAAACAGTTTGTTTCAGTGGTGACTTCTTATCAGGCAAGGTTTCTAATCCTTTGGAACAGCTATAAACTGTGTGTTAGACAATAAAGACACGGCCATACACATTCATGTCATTAAGGCAGCCCAATAAAAATAACACAAAACAGTAAAAAGTAAACATACAAAAAGCAGTCTCTTAATAATCTACTTTAACATAAAAGTTACCCTCTGTGGACAGAGAGACAAGAGAGCTGCCTTTTCATTCACAGCTGCATCATTGTCAGCATATATTTTTTTTCTTAGTCAGGGGAAAGAGGACCACATTGAAAAATAGCCCTGAATTAAGAATTGTAATCATTTACAAAGATTGGAAGCACTGATTTTCTAAATATATGTGACTAGTAATATAGATTTACTGAGTCTAGGAACTGCATGGCTTTAATCTAAGCTCCAAATTCCAAATTTGACAACCATAAATCACACTTTCAGAAAGGTTCCACATACAGTAACAAAGGACAATCATGTAATTGCATTTGTATTCAGGTACTCACCATTCCAGTTATATTGTCATAGCACATACAATGTGGTAAACTTCTGCAACCTATGTACGCTATGCACAGGACAACACAAAGGCTAAAGGAAGATGCCACAAGCATTGCTATGTTTGCTCCCTGAACAAGTTGATTAAGGATGAACTTCTAGAGAAATCGAAACATTTGAAAAGTCAGTAAAGAGTCGAACAATAAAGCTGAGATACATAAATCTATTATGACAATAAATTAACATTTGTTCTGTCTGTTGGATAGTCAGAAAACCGATTCCTTTGCAACTCTATAGCAAAATTTGGTTAGTTACTGAATGTATGATCAAATCTGGGCAATGAGTGAAACTACTCATGGAGTGACTAATGCCAGTCAGCAAAATAAAATCATTGCAAAGTTGACTCAATCAAATTTCTTTGCAAACCACTACAACATGGTAGCTAGAAATAGGCTTCCTCAAACAACACGGCATTCTTTCTCCTTCCTGTGACAAAGTCACATTTAGTCTTTTATATTACATTTAAATCTGGCTGGTGATCATAAATAAACTTTTTAGTACCAACAAATGTTAATTTCTGTATGTGAGAGACAGCAGGGTGCCCAAGGGGGAAGGTTGGATATATTTTACCTTTAATAAAAGCAGGAATCCAATAGGATTAGCAGCCCGAAGAAATCCTAAACTTTTTTTGACTAAGTGCACTATAAAAAAAATCCACCGATTACCCAAGTGTCACCATGCTGCCATAACATCTTTATTATTATACAGTATTTATATAGCACCCACATATTACACAGCTCTGTACATTGAATAGGGGTTGCAAATGACAGACACTGACACAGGAGGAGGAGAGGACCGTGCCTGAAAGAGCTTAAGCTGCGTACACACTTGCAATTTTTGTCGTTGGAAAGGATCTTTCACGATCCTTTCCAACGACAAGGGACTGCACGATGCATGAACGGTGCTGTACATACAGCACCGTTCATGCTCTATGGAGAGGGGAGGGGGAGAGCGACGGAGCGGCACCCTGCTGCGCGCTCTCCCCTTCCCTTTCATTACGATCGGCTGTCGTCCATCGTCCGTGGATCCGGCAGGTCGGTCGTCCGGACGATGGACGACACCGACTGTACACACGGCAGATTTTCGCCCGATAAGTGGCCGATGCCGATTATCGGGCGATAAAAATCTGACGTGTGTACGTAGCTTTACAATCCAGGAAAATCATGAGAGATTGCAGAAGAGATGTAATAGGATGATCTCTTCAATTGCAACATTGGCTTCGGAGATCAGGAATTTGGACCACATATTTTCCTGGTTTCCTTAGGTCCTGCTATCTGTATGGGGTTTCTGCACATGGAAGCTTTTGGTTTGCAGTCAGCTGCAGCATCATCACAGTCTCTTCTTTGTAAATGGCAAATCAATGTAAGGTGAAGGGTGCACAACAAAAGGCACTGGTCTGTCATGGCAGCCTTGTTTTTGTCACTAGAGATTATCTGACATATGGGTAAATACTGACATTAATTTCACATACTATAGAGTCTATAGAAAGTACTCACTGTGTGTACAATGTGTACAGGTGTATGAGCAAAGACTTCATCATCATCCTCGCCATATGCCAGAGTCAGACAAGCATAAATTATAATGATTAAGGTGGTGAAACATGAAAACACTGAGACCACTATAAGCGCATTCACCTGCAGACAAAGAAACAGTTATTAAGCCTAACATTATTAGGTGATAAAACAGGAAAAAAATACCACAAAGCTGAGTCAGTGATATCAAACTCCAGATGTTAAAAAACATCAAAGATTTAAAAATAATGTCAAGAAAGGAGCAAAGTCTTACAAGAACGGGGTTCTTCTTCTGTGATGACAATAAGGCCAGAACACCCGGAACAGCCATGATCTAGAAACAAAGGCAAATGGTTCAAATAAAACAGCAAGCAATGCTAACATTTTATGCAAAAAAAAAACACTCCCTGTAGTACACCGTGAGCATGGCTTACAAAAGCAGGACAGGAGGGTGATTACGGAATATATTTATACTTTACCTACCAAGATAACTGCACTTATGAATGCAAGTACATAGTACAGCCCTGCTCTACTAGTAATTTAGCAAGCAGGTCTGAGCCTGTGATGGGAGAGTGTGTGGGTTCTGGCATCATGACGCTAAAATAGTTTCTGGGTTGAGCACTGGTACCCTCTATGCAGACAAATGAGATTCTGCTCTTTCCTACAGTGGAGACATCAATAGGCTGCGTCTCACTCATCCTCCCCTTTCCATAGAACAGCACTGTGTGTACAGTGCTCATTCCTTATCCTGTCACTGGAAACCAACTGAAAACATCATACCCAGCAACAGAAATCTGATGAGTATAGGACTTTCCACTGGTAATGGAAAGATCTCTCCTCCTGTCTTGTCACAGTTATGCAACATAAATGTCACCAGAAAATCTGTCCCCATTCTTCTCAACTCCTGTGCCAAATGCCAAACTTTGGACTCCTCGTGACTTTCTAAGAAAACACTGTCACCAGTACAGGAATCAAAAGTAAAGGTCCTTTTGGGAGATATAGATAATTCACTCATGATAGACATTCTAACCTTTCATTACATTACTTAAAACTAAAATCAAGTTTTGGCTGTTATACTTTAACTCTTAGGTATAAAGGCACATTGGCCATGCAAGAAAACTTTGTACTGTACAGTCATGTTTTGGGTATCCCCAGTTTGTTTGTGATAACATGTGCTGATGTGATGAGAAGCAAAGCATTTCCCAGCATAATTTTTATTTTAACCTATGCATTTAAATGTTTAAATGAGAAATTAACCCTGCCCATTAGAAACATTACCATTCCAGCCCAAAGAGGAGCTCTGGTTTTCCCCAATGTGGATTCTTTTCGAAAGGCACTATCCATAAACCCGCAGACCACGGAGATACCAGTACATGCTATCTGGAGGATTCCCAGCACCACCATAATCCGATGATTGAATATAAAGTAGCGGTAGCGATCCATCACTTTTCAGTACTGGAGGTCACAAGATAAACGTGGCAGCTACAAATCTTCTATCCTAGGACAAAGCAGAAAGTGTTTATGTTACAACATCTCTACTATACAGTGAAAAAAAAAAAACAACAATCCACCTACAAGTGTCATGATCAAACAAAGACTAATAATAATCATCCCATATTCTATAGGTTACACGGGATACAGCTTGGCTTAGTCTCCCAGTCCAGTGCAATCTTTTTATCTGGCTTTGGATAACATTACCCAATCAATTAACTAATCAACAGAAGCAAGAAAAAGTAATGCATCTGCATAGCAAGTTAGCTTGATTTACTTGCTTAGTGGAAAAATCAACAAAAATACATTAACTTTAAACCCCTGGTTACACAGAATTGCCTAAGGAACTGAACAGCTGGGCCTAGTGCTACACAAGCTCTGCCCAAGGTGAAACAAATATTTCTATGTGGACAGTTATTTACATGGTAAGGAAAGAAAGAAAACCGGGTGACAGTTTGGCAATCTGACAGTCAGATTACCTCCTCTGTACTATATTATTAATTACAGCTGGATGAAAAGTGGCCGAGATGAAAGGCTCTGGTCACATCTGCTACCAACAGATTCTCCTATACAGCAAACACCCCGCTCCGTGAAAGTCACCTTACAGAAAGGATGCCATTTGTTAGATGATCCTCAGTCTTGTAACAGTTTATTCCATGCAGTAATTGTCACAGTTCTAGAAATACAGTGGTACCTCGGTATAAGTCCGCTTTGGAATAAATCCAACTTGGTATAATTCCTGTTTGGACACAAAATCAGTCAGAATGAGTCATAACACCACATGCTACCCTTATTTACCTCTCTCCAGACAAAGCCACAACTGCCCACGAGTGTCAGTACGTCAGTTTGCTACCATTCGGAGTACAACCCGCGCTATAACTCTCTGTGATATACATAACATCTCCTCTCCTCCCTTCTCAGCACCATTCTAGTAGGCACTCTACTCTACTCAGCAAGGTAAAGGGAGGTTACATTTTCATTTATTTCATCTAATTGCTTTTGTATTTATGTATTTTAGTATCAATCAATGTTTAAATTATTTCATACAGCCCCATCAATGTATAATATGCCAATAACAATAGGATTTTTTTTCATGGGAATGGATTATTTTCCCATTTATTTCTTATGGGAAAAATTTGTTTGGTATAAGTCCAAGGATCTGGAATGGATTAAGGATTTATACCAAGGTACCACTGTACTTCCTACAAGTAATTAACAGAGATTATTATATATATATATATATATATATATATATTTATATATTTATTTTACACACAAGAAATAGTAATTCACACCGCCAAAAAAATCTCTATAGAACTTCTCATTAAAGTGTCCGTCTGGGCAAAAAACAAACATTCGTGCATTTCCCTAACTGTTTGTCTCATTATATACATTGTAGGTAATGGTAACTATATGTTGATCCAGCTTGAAATTCAGTTAGCTTCTAATTCTCTGTGATGAGCCACTTATTACGCTTATATCACATTTTACCCCTGCCTATGTGTTAGAGATGAGGAGAGGAAAACATTCCATGGACCAGCAGGGAAAATTCATGCAGGACTGATAATACCTGCTGGGACCTGTTCAGGAGTGTCCCTGTTATGCATTTGGTTTAAGAAACTCATTAGTCCTTAGATAACAGGTCCATTCCCGGAATTGCTTCAAACAACCCATATCGAAAACTGGGTGAGGTACAAAGTTATAGGCGAGTTACTGTATGTTATAAATCATTTACTGAACAATGCACATATTAGAAGGGTTATGTGATCCATACCCCAGGATGATAGATATAATCTGCAATATGTGCACACATTCATACTTCTCTATTAGGGGAATCGGCTATAATGTGTGTATTGTACACAACACAATTCATTTATTTAGAAAATCTAGAAAAAAGACAGAAATGTGGATGCTGCAGAATACAATGCAATGCTCATCCATTGACTTCCTAAATACCTGGCACTGTACAAAGTATGAAGATTTATTGTACAGCGCTGCATAGTATGTTGGTGCTACATAAATACCATTTATTAATAATAATAGCAATAATTTAGAGTTGTGACTTTCCTGATTTACAAGCTTGCTCCAAGTCTTAGATAAAAGTACAGAGAGCCAGGCATCTGGCAATTTACAGAAGAATATCACCAATGGCAGCCTTGTCTCCTGTGTGACTTGGTGAGGCCCCTGGGTGCAGCCAGCCACCGGAACCCATCACACCTATTGGGATAAGGAGGAGGGGCCACAGAGAGAGCACACACAATCATGGCAGGAGAATGAGGGGAGCCGGTACTGGAATTATAGGATCATTGTTAGCATACTGAGAGGAGGAAGAAGCATGATCTCACCTGACACACTCCACGCAGCGTCTCTCTTCACTCTGCCAGCCAAACCTAACTCTGTCCCCCGCACTGCCTAACACCCGGACAAGTGAGAAGATCCTCCCGGCTTCCACAGCCCCGCCCCCAACAGGTGAAAGGATATTCCCGGCCTTCCACAGCCCCGCCCCCAACAGGTGAAAGGATATTCCCTGCCTTCCACAGCCCCGCCCCCAACAGGTGAAAGGATATTCCCTGCCTTCCACAGCCCCGCCCCCAACAGGTGAAAGGATATTCCCAGCCTTCCACAGCCCCGCCCCCAACAGGTGAAAGGATATTCCCAGCCTTTCACAGCCCCGCCCCCGACAGGTGAAAGCATATTTCCGGCCTTCCACAGTCCCGCCCCCAACAGGTGAAAAGATATTCCCGGTGGCCTTCCACAGCCCCGCCCCCGACAGGTGAAAAGATCTCAGTATTTTGCGACTCCACCCCCTGTCAGGTGAATGGCTGATCGCAGGATTGTGAGGCTCCGCCCCCGACTACTGAAAGGCTTTCTACAGCGCAATCTCCTGACGCGTTAAAGAATCCTCTGCGGCCCCGCCTTCCCAGAGCTCTGCCTCAACAGGCGGGGAGTCTTGTACAGGGCGCCTCCCACCACCAGCCAGGTGCCCCGCCCCCTCAGGATGTGTGAAGTGTTTGAGCGGGAAGGGCACATTTCAGGTTTTCTTTATATTAAATCCCATGTGAGGCTATAGAGGTGAGCAGTGGTCAGCCTCTGCCAGATAAAAACAATTATAGAACACCATTCATGTGTCCTTCTACCTGCACTACTACTGTGCCATGGCTGAACACCTTTATATATCAGTTGTCTGCCTGTTGTTCTGGGTGAAGCTTGGTACCTATTGGCAGCAATGACAACCCCAGCAATTGTCTCTGTACAGGATTCCCTTAAAGTAACCAACACCTTAGGAAATGCTTCTACCTGTCTGTCCCTGGGGTCTGAAAGTTCATACAAAATGGAGTCCTGGGTAAATGTTATTTTTTTTTAAACCTTAATGGGCCCCCAGGCAGTGTTCAATAAAAAAAGCAGGTAAGACTGTAAGACTTACCTCCATTGAGGATTATATCCCGCAGTACCTCATTTTCACCATAAGATGTCCTCAGTGCGTTTAGACCGGTGGACCGTGAAAAAATGTTGGTCCACTGAAAAATTTAGACATTTGCAATTTTTATGTGTTAATATTAAAACAACAATAATATTCGAATAAATTCTTATATTCTGAATTAAAATTTTCACCTTTATATTGCACTAAATTCAGGAAATGTACTAGGCGGAAAAACAAGGGAGGAGCAGTGTGACGTCAGTGTAGTCTTATGTTGTTTGAGGCAAGCCGTACGCTTCAGTATTGTTTCCACCATTACAGCAGTCACCACGCTCCACAAATACAGATTCTCATTCGATTCATTTATTTAATTTATTTCCCAGATACTTTTTTTAGGTAAGTATGACCTTAGCTGTGTATTTTAACTGTGTATTTTAACTGTTATAATTAATGGCTTTATATAGTCTGACTTTGATAACTGTCATTTCTTATTTGGTCTTGGATTCAAATGAAATAAACCCATTTTGAGTGAGATAAAGCAAACAAATATTTTGCATTTCTTTAGTAATACCAAAGATAATGCAACTAGTGATAATATTAACAATAGTAATACTTTACTTAACCGTGAGCTGATCAATAAATCGGAGCGTCCACAGTCCTCATCAGGCACCATTAGGAAGAGCATTATTTTACAAATGTATTATCTTTTAAAAAATATTCATATTAATGGTCCGTGGGATTTAAAATGATGAATTTAGTGGTCTGTGTGGTCCAAAAGGTTGGCCACCGCTGGCTTGGACCAGCCATTCTCAACCAGGTTCCATGAGCTATTATTAATATTATTAAAAAAATGAAAAAGTATTTATATGGCACCAACATTTTTTGCAGCACTGTTCATTAAAAAGGGGCTGCAAATGACAGAGAGATACAGGCAATGACACAATGGTGGAGGAGAAGACCCTGCCCCGAAGAGCTTACAATTAAGGAGGTGGAAGAATCACACAATAGGAGGGGAGATATGTAGGGGTGGGGGAGTAGTGAGGGTTTTAAACAACAAAAGAGGGGTAGGCAAGTTTAAACATAGGGGTTTTGAGGTCTCTTTTAAATAAATAGAAAGTAGGAGCAAGCCGAATAGTACGAGGAAGACCATTCCAAAAAGTCAGGGCAGCTCTAGAAAAGTATTGGAGCCATGAGTGTGATGAGCGTATGAGTGAGGAAGTCATTATTAGGTCATTGGAGGAGCAAAGTGATCGGATGGGGGTGTATTATCTGGGCAGAAAGGTAAGTGGGAGAGGAGCTGTGGAGGGATTCTAAGGTGAAATGGAAGCCAATAAGGGAACTGCAAAGAGATGCAGCAGAAGAGGAGCTGTGGGAAGGCTCAATGAGTCTGGCTGCAGGGTTCATAATAGATTGTGTAGGAGAGAGTTGGGTTAGTGAATTTTTTTTTTACGAGAGATTTTCTTCATTTATTTGACACTGGCTAGCCATTTTTGCAATTTTTGACATTGTTTAATAGAACATAAGCAATAAACACTCGGTCGGTGTGTGAACATGATCTTATCCATCTTCTAGAATGGATTACAAACCACAGAGCCTAGGGTGTTAAATATGTGAGCTTTTCCTTATGGGTTTGAGATGTTCAGCACCTCATAATTCAGACATGCTGGACTTGTCACTTATTACATTTTACTTCAATGGAAATAACTGTCTGCCCTTCTTACTTTGCTTGCATATTTAAACCTTCACATTGCTCATATGTCAGTGCAGGATTTCAAGTTTCAGAGGTAGTGTTTTTCAAAAAGGTAAAACATTCATTTCATTTGTGCTAATGAATACCATAACTTAGGACTTCCTCTACTGCAAAATAAAGAAATACTGCAAGTGTATTAACCCTTTCAAAGTGAACTTACAATTTGGAGAGAAAACAGTTGCATTCAGAACCTAAAAAGCCCAATCTAGTTGGACATTTGCATGAACCTTAATACTTATCTCATGACATACTTATTTTAATGTCCTGCAAACAGAAAGATGAGCAGATGGCATTCTTTCCACAAGAACGGAGTTCCAGTTATCAAATCTGATAGAAGTGAAGAAATGTCAAAAATGTTCCCCAAATATTACTATGATTTCATGCAGAGTAACACAGTGTACTGTACAGTGTATCTGGGGTGCAAGAGTCCCCTTTGTCAAGACAACAGTTATATCTGCTATCAATGCTGGGGTTCCGAATGTTTAACTAAACAAGCTGTGCAAAATATAAAGCCTTGGGAATGTTGGAGAATCAGTTAGTGGTACTTAAGGAAAACTTGTTAAATGGTAATAGAAACAATGGTAATAGAAAAATCTGCTTACACTAGTGACATTGAATGTAAACTTTCAGTTACAAAAATCAGCTTGTGTATTAGTACATACTATAGCTCCAAATTGTGTAATGATTGTTGGTCAGTTTCAGATGCAAGGGCAACTTTAATCTCAATTACTGAGACTAGTTGCCAGCTCATTAAACTACACAGATTTTTTAGTTCTCAAATTTTCTGCTAACATCCCCAGCGATTAGGAGTAGGATTTGATCCCTACATAGAATAAATTTCTGTAAATTTATTCCCTGTAAAGTAGGGCACACAAGAAACCTGAAAATGTACCACACCTTGTAGGGAATGCTCCAATCATATACAGTCACAAGATGTTGGTTAATTAGCGTTCTTCATAGGGAGCCATTTGTTCCATCTGTTTGACGATTAATTACTCCTAAAGATTAATTGCTAGTGTATTTAGTGGAACAGTTGAGCCACTAAAAATCACATGGGTAGCTTTTGCCTAATTAGATGACTGCCAGAACTTGGTTTAATCTCTCAGTAGTTAAAGATTCTAAAATTAAGTTGACCCATTATTCTTAATGTGTTTGAAAGCTTATAGATTTATAAACTGTTTTATTTTATTTATTCCACACTTTGTGTAAACATTCAATAGGCAGTGCATCCAAAACACGGTTTAAAAGGATATTGGGCTCTCCAATAAGAAACCCCAGCACTGCCTGCTGGCTTGTTAAAAACATGGGTACATATTCCTCACTCAGAAATCTATATTGTGATAATTCTGCTAATACAAAATCATTGAAATAAACACAAGAGTCGGATGAGTAATGTAATGCTTTGTTTAATACCGATAAATATATCTAAGTTCATATTTGTATCTTAAAATGTAAAATCGTATTTACTACAAATCAATACCAAGGTTATTTAGGGAACATTTGCTTCTCTAAATGATAGACTTACAAGGACAAAATCTACTTACGGATAAGCCATGTTAAAAATCTGCCCTGTAGATTTATGGTCATATACCAAAGATGTACAATCAGTTCAAGTCTTACTACAGCTACCATCACAAATCTGCATGTTCTTTATTGCTGCCCTGTAGTTCACATCAGCCACAATAATATGAACTGGCCAGGGTTACACTTATTTAAAAATAGAAGGTATAGGCGGATCCTCACAGTTTTCTGTTAACCAATATATATCTATATGGTCTGGATCTTCAACTTGTTATCTGTTATCTTTAGGCTTATTCAGTAAAACCATGGCATGGAGTAACTGCTACATTACCCAGATCAACTAATGCTTGATAATTATGCTTTCATATTATACATTCTGATGAAATATAGTGGTGTGGGTTATTGCATTGAGTACAATGCTCCAGCAAGGGTTACTAACAAGCTTGCTTGAGTGCAATCATCTTTTTACAACAGAGTGGCAGCTTTTATATATCCCTGTATTGCACTTAATGGTCAAACCAATCTGTTTATATTGGGTGCTAGAGAGGAAAACCTTTTTAATAAAAAGTCTGGTACCAAAACCCAGAGAACTATTTGTAGTACAGGTAACATTACATACTGTGACCATTTAAATAAAATGCCTGAAATGATCAGATTAAAGCTACTATAAAATGGTGCTATAAAGGTTATGTATTCTACTGACCAACATGATCACAACACATGTATACTGTAATAGCAAAAATAAACAGAGCTCTTAGCAGTCTGTTTTCGTATCCCAAGTCATTCACATGCAAAACACAGTAAACTGATTCTGAAACCTGCAAACATTTGTCACTTTAAGGCACATTTTTCACAAAAACTAGGATCCCCTTATACTTATGTAGAGATTCCTCTTGGTAAATGTATTTGCAGTCTCAAATCTGTGATCAGAATGTACAGTGTCACATTAATATGAACCACTTTCTCCCTGAACTTGTATTTCCTTACAAAAGGTGTCACATGGGCCTAGTAATCAACGTGATCCATATTTCCAGCCATACACACAATATTTTAGGCACTCAACCATTCAACCCTACAGATTTAATCAACTGGAAATACAAAAAGGTACATATGTCTGCATTAGTCCAATAGTTTTCAAAGCCCAAAGATTAAGGGAAAGGAAAAACAAATAAAAAAAGATGATTTTTAGACTTGTTTGATATCCTTACTCCACAAAACTCTCAAAGATTGGAATTTTTAAGGCCACAGGATTGCTTTCATTCATCCAACAAATAAAATGGCAGTGAAAACTGATTGATAATTGCTGGATTCTGTCAGCATGCAAAGATGGTCTCATTAAAACACAAAGATTAGCTCAATAAAAATAACCTTATTAAAAGTCTTTATTGATGAGATGTACTATAGTACTGCCGGAGAGTTTTACTTTTGCTGTCTCCATGATACCCAAGCCGGATAACCATGGAAGAGACTCCCCTCATAACTTGAACCAAAGACCAAAAAACTCTCACCACTGAATTCCCTAGGAAATATAAAAAGCAGCTGTTAGCTTAACCTACACAACTCTGACTACCAAAACTGAAACACTATTTGGTAGGCAAAGAGATTCTTTTTTGAGAATGAGAGCTTTGTGCTGCATGTCTATGTCGATTTCTATCTGAAAGAGATATATACAGAAAATACAAGATAGCTTGGAAACTAAATAAATAATAAACAAGTATTGAACCACCCAAACTAAAGCAAAAACATCCAGTTTCTTTGACGTAAATGAACCCCTAATGCTGAAAAGGAAACCAGCTCATTGTCAGCATCTTCATTATCAATGAACTATCTTTCAAGAAACTATTACATATTCATCCATGGCCATAAGGCTCACATACCCTTTCCCCATGACACATACATTACCCGATAATAATCAGGATCACACATATGTGAATGCAGTCTTGATACTGCCACCAGCATGGTAGCTATCCTGATTCAGAAGTTTGACTCAAAGCCAATGTCCTGATAAGACATGTTGGCCCATTTTTTAATGTATTCATAGTGCATCCATAGTGCTTCTGTTGTACTTACAGAAACAAAAAGTATAATTTGTGAACAGACGCCTGCCTACCAAAGTGTTGCTGGTACCTCAAACTTCCCCTTGTTTTCTGAACTTGCTGAAATAGATTACCCATGCAAGCATCCTATAAACTTCAGTACGTTATCTGTACTCAGCTTTTCTAAATACATTTTGTGCTTTAGGTTTAAGGTCCAATTAGCTAAATACAATGAAGAAACATATTAAAGAACTGAAATCTAATCAACTGCTTTATAGTAAATTATAATAACTGTTCTGCCAATACTAACAATTCTCTCCTAGTTTCTTACACAAGTTAACATGCCAACACACATAGTAATGGATCTCTAAAACCAGATATCCAGAATAACTAATAATTGTAGATGTTATATGTCGGATTCATTCCCACCAATTACATGTTCAGTGAACTGCTTACATACAATCCTTCTTTTTAAATGATTCTATGTGAATAACACTAACCGATATATAACCAGCAAGTCCTGTGTTTCTATAGTTTTTTAAACTTTTCTCAAAATCACAATAAAACATTGTTTTATGGCTACTTGTATTAAAGCAGTGGTCACCAACCTTTTGATTGTCACAGACCACTAATTTCACGGACTCTGGACGGCGCATGTGCGAAGAGTCGTGCCACTGAAAGGGGAAAACACCTCCCCTTTAGTGACGTCATGATGCCAGAACCGGCCCACTCTCCCATGGCAGGTCTGAGCTTGTGATGGGAAAGTGGGTGGGTTGTGTCCAGAGACACAACCCGCCCACCACCCTAAGCCTGCGATTCAGACGGGAAATTTGGTCCAGGGCTCTGGTCAGTGCACCCCCCAGAGGTGTCCTTCTCCTGACCCCGCTGGGGAGCGCACCGGCCAGAGCCGCAGACCACAGAAATTTTCTTGCAGACCACCAGTGGCGACCGCTGTATTAAAGTGTACTGAGTGTTCAACTGCACCTTCCAAATTTGACTGAATAGCAGCAGTTGGGAACGATTCTGTGCATGTGTTTGTATGCAATTGTGTTGAAGAATGGTTCCTGGATGTGACAAGTGGTTTCTGGCCTTGCAGTTGCTTTTTTATTTTTTGTGGCTTCTAAGTACATAGTAGTTATAGACAGTAGTTAGCTATAAACCTAAGAGCAGCTAGCCAGAGTTATAGACCTAAAGATAACCACACATCATTTTTGTCTGAAAGGTACCTAAGAGTGACAAAATTGTAAACCAAGAAGTTTATTGTGTATATATGACTGTGATATCCCAGGGTTATCAGTGGAGAATCTCTAACAAATAGCAATTCCACTTGTACAAAGTTGCCTTTTGCACTTCACATTCACTTTTAGCTGCAGGAGATGGGCTCCTATCCTTTCCCTATTATTTTAAAAAATATCTCAACTGAGGGCAGCTGCCGAAAATAATACTATGGTATTGTGTTTCTCTTTGTTTACAGCAGTCTTAGTGTTAGAATAATGAATAAATGAGAATACATAGAATTATGTACTAAGTTTTAAAGCAGACCAACACCCACAGTTTCTAGTACTTTTATGATCATTCTTAAATGATCTCAAATCAAAGATAAAAAAAAAATCACCAAAAAGTATTTTAAATGCATATTTGCAGTTATTTCTTTCTATAAATGATGTGGTATTCACTTCCAACATGCCCTTGAGCTTGCTAGAAAATATGACTACTTCAGAAGAGTCAGTTTCCAAAGCAGAGCTCCCTTCCTCCTTGTACACCACAGCACTCCCCTTCTGGGAGAGACTAATCACCCTCTGTGCTAGTCTAGAATTACCCCTCACCATTCACCTGCTTACATATGCAGCTGTCAGGGGAAGAGTAAAGGGCAATGCTATAAAGTGTCACTTGCCTGAAAGCTTTGAGTCTGTGGAGGCTGCTGACATCACATCCAAGATGGCACCCAGCAGCAGTCTCAGATGTTTGGATGTCTGCACAAAGGAGGCTTTAACAAATAAAGAACACGCAAAAAATATACTAAAAGCAGATATAATCCTATGCAAAGATTTGGGGTAAAACAAATGATCTTATAACAGGTTATAACTTCTTATGTACAGCCAACTACAGCGCATAGGAGGTAGAGCACATAATTATGTTTAAATGACTGGCTCCTAATGGAAGATGCAATGTACTGGTATTCCTACAGCTGAAGATTACTGGGAGATGTTCCGTGTTTAATGCAATCACTTTTAATCTGTATTCTGCGGTGACATAATTGGAATAGTGACTGTAGATTTTCCATTCATCATTTTGAATACAGAACAGCAGATTTTACCCATCATCGAATTAGAGCTTTGTAGATAACATAATGACTGCCTTATCAGAGCTGTCCCTGTTAAGAGTGTATTATATAAACAAAAAGGAGAAACTGCACTATGACTGTGGAAAGGCAGCTTGCATGCTATACCTAAGCACTTTGATATCCTTTTATGAAAGCAATGAAATTATTTTACATACACTTGCAATGCAAAAGTGGAAGAACTATTGTTACTAGACTAAACAGAGTAAAATCTAACAATTAATTGCATCAACGATGAATGCACTGTATTCATATATTCAAATATAAATAATAAATATTACAGGACTATGTGATATAAGTCAGAACAACTACACTGAGAAATGTTTCCTTTTGTTGACATTTTTATAAAAACTGCACATTTTTAAAAGAATTTCTGTGAAATGGATAGTGGTTTGGGTGAGGGTACAAAAATTACCAATTCTTATTGTTTAAGAGGGTTGCAGTATGATTTTAATTACTGGTATTTTTTTTAACTTCTTACCAATAATACAGTGCATGGCATATAATATAATGTAGCAGCTATGCACATGATGACCTTTCCAGGCTTTTACAAGCATTTTTACAGCCTGCAAAAGCTTGAAATTACCTTGTAAAAAGATTTTAAATGAAAACGAATAGGTTTGTTTAAAAGCTCCATGTAGTTTCTGAGGGTTATTTTGCAGCACAATCACCTCCATAGACTTGCATTCAACTGCTCATAAAAGCTTGTGCAGGCGTTTATAGGCATTTTTAAAGCCAGCGTATTGCTTGATGAACAAAGAAAAACAAAAAAACACAGCATTTTCAGATGTTTAATAAGCCATAACAAATGCCTACCAATGCCTGTTAAATCCTTGAAGCCTTGCTGCCCATGCAGAATAAGCTACCAGGGGCTTTTTAGAAGCAACTCGGAACACATTCTTACAGATACTATGTACAGTCCTGAATTTCTTTGGCTTTTCACAGACCATCTAGAAAAGCACATGGGTTGGAAAACCTGATCTGTGCTTCTGTTGGTTTCCTTGGGGTAGTAAGCTTTACTTACAAAACCCCCAAAAAGCAGTAGTAGTTTAGTTAGATTTTCCCAAAATAGTCCCTAGAACATTGGCAGTTGGAACATTAGGAAATGTTAAAACAGAAAAATTTTCCACTTTTAAAAATCTTGAATCAGGCAGAATATGTTACTTCCGCAAGATTTATTTTTAACAGCCTGGACCATGGAAGATCGTTTTCAGTGTCAAAAATCCTACCTATGTATGTAGCCTTAGGTAAGTGTAACAGACGTGTCAAGAACAAATTACATTTAAAAGCTGAATTGTCTCCCTTTAGGTCTTAAAGACACTAATGGCAAGGTATCCCTACCTGAATTAACAATTCATTCCATTGCTTTTGGCCACTAAAAAAACAAATGATGCACCGTAGTCCCCCCACTAAAATCAGTAGACCTGATTTTAGAAAATCAAATAATTCCATCTGCAAACAATGACAATAAAAGTTCTGCAGGAAAGAGCAAAGCTACAGAAGACATCACAAAAACTTCAAAAGACTTAGGAAACTAGATGGCGATTTCACCAAATAATCCTCACACAACTGAAATACCCATTTCCAATAAAAACAACTAATCTGTGAGCTATGCTTTATATCAAATTTAATGATTTGCTTCATCATTTACAGTTCTTCATAGGCTGTATTATATCAAAGTGACTAGGTCCTCAGGATTTAACTTCCCCAGTATGTCTAACCTAACTAGCAACTTTCCAAGGCATATCATCACCTACATCTAAGTGTGTAAACTGAATAAAATCAAATGTGCTTAGAATGAAACATTCATACTTGCTGATTTGTAAAAAATGATGTATGAATCCCAGCATGTAAAAGTTTTTTGAGAACTGCGTAAACCTGCTTGAAAATCAAACTACTGCTATTCCTTTCCTGTGTATTTGCAAGCTTACGGCAGGTTCTCTTACAGTACAGAGCTTAAAGCCGCAATATTGTAAGAAGACCACTGTTGGTGTGTTCTGACCTGAGAGTGTGAACCAGAAAATATCAGCTGTAAACCGTGCCAGGCTGATGTGTAAACAGCACATTCCTTGTGCTTGGAAAAAGCATGAATCTGGCCTCCTATTAGCTCAAATTATATGGTACATGGATAGGAAAAAATACCAATAAGAAAACAATTATAATAACATTTTACAGAATGCATTATCATGCCTCTGTACACAGAGATACAGTATTCACTTTTTTTTTCTTTTTTAGGACCAGTAAACCTAAATCACAACTAACCCCAAACCTAAGTCCAGTTAGCCATAAAGGTTAGCAAGGGTTCTATTCTTTTTTAGTCTAGAGAATGTTGATTACCTCTTGAATGTGATGGCACCAGAAAGGCCATGATTACATTCCAAGAATAGCGGCTTTGTGGGATAAGCTGTATGTCAAGAATTGGTGTACGCATTTCTGCTTATTCCTTACACCCTAAACTAAGCAAGAACTCAACAACTATTATTTATCAGGGGTAACATACAATTTTTTTGTGTCCCCATTGCAAAAGGTTTTCTTTCTAACAGAAAATACGGGGAAATCTACTAAACAGGTCTTCTCTGAGACAGCTCTGGTGGAATTGAAAGACTTTACCGCAAACTAATTAAAGGCATGACATTCCCAGTTTGTCACTACATACAAAAAATGTAGTCTCATGAGATGCTTTGTCTGTATTGGAGGAGAAACTGTTCTTGGAAGCCGACAACAGTGTCCTTCCATATTTTACTTTACACAATTTTAAAGATGTACTGGAAATGTCTCTACCCATATTGAAAACACCAAGCCCTAATTATACATTGGGGTCATTTTACTATAGGAAATGTAGGCTGTTCATTTATGTCACAGAATTAACCAGCCTATTGAACACTAAAATTAGATTTTAGGTTTACTGGCACTTTGACTGGAAATATCTATTTTCTTTTTTCTCTCCATTGAGGATCATTACTTACAGCTATGTATTTATATATAGACATTGTACTTCCAAATTTTAGGAGCAGTAGGTTCCATTGTAAGGTGGTAGATTCGCAGTTTTGCAGCCATTCTACATTTCTACCCTCACTTTATTTAAAGATTATAAAACATTTTGATCACCAACCTTAATTATGCGACATATGCAGGGTCTAGTGATAGTACTAGACTAGTACTAGTGATATTTCCAATAATTAGAATAAATGGCCCAATAAATCCCATAAATCTTATCAGTGCCTAATTTTGGTAAAATGCTGTTAATATGGATTGGGATACTGCTAAGGCTTAGAATATTCTAGCTAGGACTCTGACTTTATAATATATATGAATCCCCTGCAGAACC
This sequence comes from Pyxicephalus adspersus, assembly GCF_032062135.1. Taxonomy (NCBI): domain Eukaryota; kingdom Metazoa; phylum Chordata; class Amphibia; order Anura; family Pyxicephalidae; genus Pyxicephalus; species Pyxicephalus adspersus. Next base: position 102,013,561 of record NC_092860.1, read on the forward strand.
AGACCACATAGCAAGGTTATGTTTATGTATAGCAGCATTCAATATTAACCTACCTGACAGGCCAGTGTACAACCTGAAAAACAGAAGTAATAAGTACTGGCTCTCCAGGCTTAAACTGGCTATTCCTCAACACATAGTATACCAGCAGCTAGACAGCACATCAATAACCTAAATTCAGTTTTTCCATAACCTGGGAAAAAGAAACATGAAATCCAACTGGCTGGTATAGAAAACAGCTACTTGTTAAAAGGATCCGTTCTAAAATAGGTTTGGAATCACCCAACATTGCACTTAAAATGGATTTCATATTAATGACTAAATTATAGTACACTGAAGTAAAAACGAGAGCAACCTGGATTAACAATAAAGATATGTTATGTCAATTCTAAGAACAGCAAACGTTTTACAAGGGTATTGCACAATATCAAAGTCTAGTTATGGTGTAACTAACACAAAGGCAAGTCCACAGAATGGTCTATGTTGGGCCCTACTATTTATACATCTCACAAGGAAAATTTAGCCAGATTGGCCCATGTCCCTATATATATTTGGCGCTTGTGAAAAAAAAAAAAAAAATCCTACCTGATAACAATTTCCCTACCTGTTAAATAGTTTTCCTTTTTCTAAGACATAGCCAAAAAGCTAATGTTTATTGACTACAAGGCAAATCTACCAGCTAGAAATATTGGATGCAGTTAGCTCTGCACTGACGTTGATCAGTCTCTGAATGTCCAGAATTCTTCAGTAGAAACATTATGCATAGATCCAGTTACCAAGACCATAGAGAAAAGGTGCTGCTGATCACTTCTGCTGTGACACCTGAAATGCCTTTAACTGCTGCTGGTACCATTCTGGTGCCTCAGGACCATTTTTCCCTGTAGTAGCGTGGTCGTAGCCATAGGCCACAGTAAGTTCCTCATCCTTCTCCACAGCAGAAATGGTTCGGATACACTTAATAGGTCCGAATCTAGGGTGGACAAACCTAAACAAAACAAAAGTAATTAGTCTATTCCTATAAACATACAAATTTTATTATATAAAGAGTTAGGTCATTTTAAATTGGCCAGCTTTTAGATGGACCTCGGCAAGTGTGAACATTTGTTGGCACAAGTAGCCACGGTGTCAGCCAATTTCACATGTAATACAGAGCCAAGGGTTAGATATAAATAAAGCAAGGACCACAGTGACATTGCTAACTAAACCTCAATTTAGTACTGCTTGAACTTTTACATTATGAAATATTAGTACAATGTTGCTGTGAACAAAACAATAGTAGACCTTTATAGTGTAGTTGTAAATTGACTAACTCAATTATTCCCCTCTATCCTTGACCAGTTAAACTAGACTGTATGGAAAAAAAATTCACAATTCATTACACTGAGGAACAATTTTGAACAAATTTTTTGTTCACTTCAATTTTTAAGCCTATTTACACTAAGATAGGTATTCTGATTTTGAAAGAGCTGTTAGTTTTCTTCTATCATGTCAGATTTTTTCTCTACTGCTTATATTAATGCGATTACTGTAGTGTGGATTTGTATGGGCTATTCATTTACAAGCAAGACAGTGTTGTCAGAGGTTGTGCGCTTCTTTATATAGTGAAAAAGAAAAATGTATTTTTCTACTTACACAAGTATCTCCTTTCTTTCAGATCATGTCTGGCTCTGCTGTTTCTTGTCATAAGTGCCTAAACAACCCTGATTCATTTTGGTATATCTGTGGCAGTTTCACCATTCCCAAGCAAAGGGCAAACATCAGCACATTTGTAGAGTAAGCCTATTTAGCATATTTTAAAGTTAAACTTGGTGATCAAGATACGTTGTGGGCCCCCCGTAAAGTGTGCAAACAGTGTGTGGAGGGTTTACCGATGTGGACAAAGGGAACTCATCGATAACTCAAAGCAGAGCTTAAAGTGTGTCCTCCTTCACAATGGCAATATATTTGGGTCAGTCCCAATTGGCCATTCAGTTTCTCTTTGTAAAGAATATGGGACATAAAAAGAGTCATTGAGTTATTGCAATATCACCAACACAATAAGGTCATCTGTGTTGACCTTAAAATGATATGCTTCCTTCTTGGTCAGCAACGTGAATACACCTAGTATCCTTTTATCTGTGCATGTGGGACAGCAGAGCTCGTGAGAAGCGTTGGGTGGAAAGGAATTGGCCTCCAAGTAGCTACCACATATATCATATTTTACTATTTACAAGTTCTAAATATTTGCATGTTATTTGTGTGTTCTGCTATGAAAACTAATGTATACCTTACACAGGTTTACGAAGATAAAACCTCAAACATAGATATTACAATCTTCAGCCATCAAGGCACAGACAATACTTACAGGTCATACATACAGTTGGGAGAGGAGTGGTTGGCTTTGTGCCTAAGGGTACCCTGTATCAGAAAAACTGGATGTGATAGCAAAAAAACTGGGGTCATTTCTGAATTCACCACTCAAAAATTAGTAAACACCAAGTGTAAGATCTAACTCAACAAAAAAACTAACTGCGTTCCCCAGTGTTGTCTGTCTAGTTTACCTGTTCTGGACCCCTCTGGTAGAGTTGGTCAGATGATCCTCCCAGTTCAATTGTCATTTTTTCCCTGGCACCCATTCACCTAAATAAACCTTAATCAGAGGTATTCCCCTAAATCAGTCATTTCTACTATCTCTGGTTTTCTTCACAACATGGCATAATTTACAACAACTTTGTACCCAAAATGACAGCAGTTAAAAAAAACCTGATGATCTGCATCCAGAATATTTCTTACTTGTCTTCTGTAGGATCATGATACATTGCTTTTGCCTTCAACCAAAATGTACTCAAACAACTGACAAAATGTCTAGATGCAAAAACTGATTCAATTGGTATATTACCTTCTCAATTATCATAAGGCCTAATAAACATACACATGAACCTCTATCAAATGACAAGTGATCTGTATAATAAACACCAATTTACAGCTAACGTTGATAATCATTGATGGGTGGCCTATAGTGTACTCCTCTAAACTAATGGTTAGACAGACAACCTACGATGAAGCAATATTAGGGTCCCATTTACACCCCTTAACACTGGGGACTACCAGTACAGGCAAAATTGTTCAGAGACTCCACTTTCTTGGGAGTTGTTGCTGTGTCTCTATTGTGCACAAAATCATAGATACTCCTTTGTGATCAGTTAGAACCAAGCTGGTTTATCTGGATCAATGCATGGAAAAGTCTGCACTTCCAGAGCCAGCAATTTAGCGCCCTGCCTTTAGAGCTCCCTAACAGTCACGTAGGCTGATATGTCTGTATTTATGCTCTTGGCTTATTGGAAAATAAGCAAACAGTGACAGTAACATAGAGGTAGACCTATTACACCATTACTATCTACCATATATATCATATTTTACTATTTACAATTTCTAAATACTTGCATGCTATTTGTGTGTTCTGCTAGGAAACCTAATCTATACCTTACACAGCTTTAAGAAGATAAAACCTCAAACATGGATATCACAATCTTCAGCCATCAGTGCACAGACAATACTTACAAGTCATACATACAGTTGGGAGAGAAGGAGTGGTTGGCTTTGTGCCCAAGGGAGGCACAATATTTAGTAATTGTATTGAAGGGCTCTGGTACATCAATTACAGTTTCTTCATCTAAAGAAATTGTATTGCCATTCAAGGACCAATCTCTGTTATCGACCTAGTAATAAAGTCAGAAAGAGTTTACATATTTTTTCAAGAGTCAAGTCCTAGCTCAATACAGAAAGAAAATCTAACAAAGGAATTAACCAAACCACTGAAGATTCTATTTATCAGGGAATACTTACCTCTTGATGTGTAATCCGAACACCATTGTAAAATGACATCACAGTATTGGGGCCACAAGTTAATTTAGCATAGAGACCTTCTCCAGCATTGGAAATAAGTGAGTCTGCTACATACACTCTACAAAGAGGAAGATAAGAAAATTATAAATGTGATGTCGCCCATTGTATGGCATAGATTAATTTACATCTGTATAAAACTGAAAAATGCCCCATTAACATACAATAGCTCATGTTTACATCTTAAATATATATACATTTACAAATGTATCATTAATTAGTACATTATTCCAGGTATCTACGTCCTCTTTTCTTTTAAACCACTTACATTAAGAAGAGGAACAATGTTCTAGTTCCAAAAAACTACTATTTTCTGTGGATATTTTAAAATATATATCCATATGTAGCCATATATATCTTTGATCTTTCATTTCCCACTATCTGTATGGGTCTGCATGACAAGGGGGGCACCCTGTACCTGTGGCTAACATGTTTTGTTCACTGTAGGTAAAAAGGCAATGAGTCTGGAATTGTGATAGTTAAAGTTTTTCTAAACCCATAAACAAAAACATAATATATTGCTTTGTAAACAAGAATGAATGCTGGCGACTAGAAAGTGGCATAGTTTTAGGGGAGTAAACAAGCCAATGATCAGTGGAATATCCGAGAGATCAGCTTTATTCTAGATTTCACATACAGTATATTTTGCCTTGTACTGCTTCCCTCTCTCTGTC
>NC_092860.1:102019320-102065348 GCF_032062135.1 Pyxicephalus adspersus
CAATTTCAAAGTGTGGCCATCCTTCTTCAACAGATGTGACAAAGGCCAGCTTTCCTTCCAGCATTTCTCCATCAATAAAATTTCCATACAGTGCTGTTCTTCCATCAGGATAGACATAGGCAATCTTATTTCCAGTCATTTCCCCATCTTCATTTACCTCTCCCACAAGGCTACCTCCATCCTATAGGGGAAACAACCAAAACCTGCTTTTGTCAAAGTAGTTTAGAAAAAAAATCATCAAGATATTTTTTGCAATCACTCTTTAGGTAATTATATGCATCTCAGATAGATGAAGGATGGTTGGACAGCAAGACTGATTTGTGGCCAATAACTAAACTTGTTCAAGTACAAATAAAAATTATAAATTGCATGCACAAACGGGTTCAGTTGGATTGTTTACAATGTTCTCTGCAAAATATTTTTTAGCTGGTAGTGGAAATCTGTAGCTGAGCAGTCAAAACCTGAATGGAATGCTGAAGTTCCACTGTTGGAAGTAGAAAAGATACCAGGTAGAAAAAAGATACAAAGTATAAATCTTCCATACTTGGCAGGCAGAGCTCTGGATAACAGCTTTCTGTACACAGAGCTCAGTCTAAGTGGTTGGGCAACTAATGAAAAGTGCCAGGAGGTGCACCCGGCTGTAAGAGTTTGGGGAGCGGACTGTGATGCAAGTTACTCAAACTCTTCATAAGCAGCAATCTTCACTGTCAACACAAAATGTTGGCTTTTCTCTGTTTGACTCACAGACAGTAGTCATCAGGACAGAAAGTGAAGCTACCTGCAAACTTCCAGAACCGAAATCTACTACTAAATAGGTATGTTTATTTTATTTAGCAACTATATCAGTAGAAGGTCATAAAAAAAACACTTTAAAATTAGGGTAACCTATGTATCATGTTCACTCTGCATTGTATAGGGAATTCTATAGAATTCATCTGCTACTGCACGATTGGGTCTTTTTAGTGTTTACACGTTTTCTTGTGTTCATATTTTCTAAGTAGATGCTGAAAAGTGATATGTGTATATAATCTTACTGGGTAGTAAATCCAGCAGATGCCGTGCCGAATGTTGTCTTTATATTGACCTTTAAAAATCAATCTTCCATCTCCATCAAACTCCTGTGCTGGCCCATTCAGCTCCCCATCCGCATATGTGCCATGTAGGACACCTCCATCCTCATATGTATACACTCCTTGTCCTTGTAAGGCATCGTCCACATAAAAACCTTCCAAAGTACTGAAAGAAATTATGTTACAATTTTTTAGACCTGAAACTAAAACACTGTGCACTATATTAAAAATGTTCTCATGAAAAGTGGGTACCCTCAATTGCCTGCACATAACATCCTAGTTGTCCATCATAGTATTAAGGAAAGGACTGAAAGGTGTGTACAAGAACCTGATGGGGACCACTTTCCATTAAAGAATAAGTAAACTCCAATACTCTTCACTCATTTTCTGTCTTATAAAAATACCATTGAAATAGTTTTGCATTTCTGAAAAGTGTCAAATATACCATTTGATTTGAAAAGACAATTAGTGAGTGGACAACTTTCTGTGTTCTATGACTGTGCACAAGGAAGGATTATAAAAATTAGGAAAAAAGAGGAGATGAGGAGAGGTCAGAGATCAGTGGTTTTTGTAATCAGAAATTATGTAGCCAGGTGGATGATCATTATAGTACACCAGACAGGAAATGAGGTGTCCTCAAGATATCTGCAGCCTTTAAATTTTGTTGTGTAGAAGTCATAATAAAACGGGACTGATTACTATCAACAAGGGGGAAAACAATGTACAAGGATGCAAAAAGAAAAGTACAGCTGATGTTCAGCTTTAAACTAACCTGACTATGATATAAGGTATCAAGCAATCAGAAAAATTCCAGTCAATATAACTGTTTAATGTACAGCGCTGCATATTATGTTGGCACTATATAAATACTGTTTAATAATAATATTACAAAACTGTGATGCAGTAAAACACTGTAAGCCCAAGAACCATACTGATGGGCCAACATGAACAAGATCAATCATCATGATGGGCCAACATTAAAATGCCAATATCTAACAACTATAGAAACTAAAGATATTTTATAGTTATCTTGTTTTTTTTAGTTTAATGTGGGCTCTGCCATTGAAGGAGTTGTGTATTCAATGTACTCACAGGCACTACTAATGTACTCTTGCTTTCTAATTATTACCTTTGTTGTTCTGATTTGCTTAGAATTGTTGAACTAAGGAGCTTAGATAAATAGAACCAACATTTTTTTTTATAATTATATGACAGTGCACAATTGTAAGAAGCTGTCCAGAAAATTAGATTGAAGGCTTGTATGATATCTTTTGATCTGGATGACACATTATTTTATCCAATTCACACCAGTCCTATTCATGGAACACATTAAAATGCATTGATATAAAGATTTACAGCTCTCAATTTTAAAAGCTTTTCAGCACGGGTTTATAATAGGGTGTAATATAGTTTGTCAATATGATGTGCATGTCTACAGTCCTTCACTCACATAAAGCCTGCCATTCAGCAGTTTCAGCTGCCCAGGCAGCAGCCCAAACAAATGCATGTAGATCAAAAATCTGCACTTGGTGGCAATGTTCCCACAACCAATACACTTGCTCATTCTGTTTTCTCCATTAGTTCTGCTGGGGTCTACTTGTCAATGCTTTGCTTTCATCAGGCCATTGCATAAAAGGCAAGACATGTCACTAATTAACAGACTGGTCCTCTCCTCTATGAGTTATCAAACAGTATTCCCTATTAACTAAAGCCACAAATTTTCTGTACTGTCTGACAGTTTGATTAACATTAAGATTCAACAGACAATAAAAGAGTATGTACGAGTATGTATGTAACAGTATAGGTTCTTTTTTTTGGGGGGGGGTTGATGTCAGGCTTTTATTGCTGAAATTGTTTTCTGCTGGAGCGATTTATGCTATGTATTCTAGTGAGCGTTGTTTCTAATACAGAAAGAGGTACATATGATGGACACCAGCCTTTCTCCCTACCTATGGTCCTTCAGACTCCTATGGGGATCATCTATTGTCATTGTCTATTGTCTGGATTTTATCCTCCCAGGTATCCAAGACTCTTTAGGATTTCAGGAACGTTTAGGGGTTTACATTCTCAATGAGTTATAGACTTGAATATTGTTTTGAATATTGTTGAGGGGCACAGCTTTCCTGTCATTCAAAATACATAGATGAGCACTAACCTCCCATCAAAGAAAAAGAATTTGCCACGGCCATTTTTCTCTCCATGTACAAAGTGCCCCTCGAAGCGATCTGTGGAGCTGTAACTGACGGTGCAGAAGCCATGGGGCAGACCATCATCATCCAATTGTCCTACAAAGAAACACACACACACAAGTCACACAAGACAATATATATTTTTGTAAAACAATCACTCAAGGAGCAAAACACACCAGTTTTAGAAGCACTGTAGTCAATACAAAAAGCAAGGGTACATACTTTTATATATCTGTACATACTGTGTGTGTATGGCTTTAGTCTGTGTTTTGTATTTAGCACTGTATTAAGTTTTTTGTTATATATGTACTCCACTACAAAAAGATGCATGCCTCTCCTCAGTAGCCATGCTATGTCCTATAATAAGCACTGTCCTAACATCCACCAGTATGTCATATTGGCAGCAACACGAGACAGCAGTGCACAGAGAAGTTCTGGCTCTTCTGTGCTAACAACCATTTGACAAATCCTCAACATAATGTCCATGTAGCCAGTGTGCTGCTAACAAAGCCTGTCTTGGGAAACTGTGCCATCTAGCATGTTCTCTGTGTGTGTGTATATGTGTGTGTGTGTGTATGTGTGTGTGTGTGTGTTTTTGTTTTTTGTTACCAAATAAAAAAGTAGTTTTATTTATACATTAAATATTATTTCCAAATTTTTGTCAAACATAAAAGATGGGAAAGTGGAAAGTAAATAGCAAACCTTGCTATATGAAAAGTGATTGAGGTTCCTAAATATGCATTTGTTTAGAGCAAAAATCTGTCTCAGACATTTCCAAATCTGTCAGGGCTGAAACACACCTTTGCAATTTGGTGCATTGTGAAAATGTATTCATTCTGAATGGCACTCCAATGCACTCTGAGGAAGGTCCAGAACCCTCATGTAGTGGCACACTTTGCACCTGCCTATGTCTGTCCCGGGCACACAACAATTTTGTGCTCAACTGATGTCAGTCACAATACACAGGACCCAAGTGCATTATAATTTGTAATTCTGGTTGGAGGAAGTGGGGATCATGTCAATTGCAGCTCTCACAAAATTAATTGAAGACACACACAACTTTTCAATATTTACCAACAAATCTTATCGTCCAAACATGTTTGATCTTTTACTGAATGCACTTCAGATTACCTGGCACATCTGATTGGATGTGATCGACCTTTGGGTGCTAGACCTACAGTATTTGCAATGACTGATTTGAGTCTATTTGTGTTACCGATTGTCAAATGTCCCCCCAGTGCTTATGACACTTTCATAATGATGACCATTGTCTAATAAAAGACAACACTTCATGTGTGTGATCAGCTCCATTTAACATGATCACAGTACTGGACAGTACTTGAACTGTGGTAACATGGAGCTATACCATCTTTCCAGCCAGAGCTTCTAGCAGTAAATCCCTTTACCCATCATCATCCTAATCTCTGTCTGTCTGCTGTCACAGCAATGTAGTAGATCTCTGCTGTCTACCAACAAAGAAGATTACTGTCTGTTGTGCATGAACTGGGTCAAAGATAATTCACAGGTACACAAAAACAATCAGCTTTACCTTGTTGAATCTGTGTGATAATATGAGGTCATCTGTAAAGTGGACCTGTCATGTAACAATAATCTCAATCTACCCTCCTCCATGTAATTTACAGCAAGTCTGATACACTTGTTGGCTACTCTGGCAACAACACAAAAACTGGAGATGTCCTGCTTTGGATGTGTTCATTTAGCAGCAATGAAACAGCAGCTGGAAGCAGTGGAGTGTTCAAATAATTCAAAGGCAGAAATAAACAAACTGCTGCTGCAGACTTGTGTTTCAAGTTGCAAGGTCTGGGGCCATCATAGTGAATTGAAGTAAATCATTGACACAGAATAAGCCAGAAAAGAAATCTGCACTCATTCATACACTTCATTTATTTTTAAATGTTACCTTTGATGTCAATGAAAACATGTAAAGTAGATGGTCACTGCCACCAGGTCAGAAATAGACAGGAAATGTTATATTAAAGTGTTATGTTTGTCACAAGCAGAGTAGTCCAATAGTGACACTTGTTAAGTGGGACATTTACTCACTTTATGTTGTGTCACTGGTGGAGAAGTTCACATTTCCTTAATGAACACACAAACCTTCAATATGTAAAAAAAAAAACAAAAAAACAAGGGGTTCTGTCTGGTCTTCTCCTCGTTCTATACTGCAGTCAGTAAATATTAGGATGTATGAGCATACTGTGTACTATGGCATAACATGAACTTGTGTACACATTTACACATAACAGGTAAAACTACATTTATATATGTAATGGGGCTGTTATGGAATCCATAACAAGGAATATGACAACCAAAGCCATATAAAAGGCCCATAACACATACACACTGGTGTAGTACACATGTGTGGGTTTACATTACTGTTTGCTACAACAGTACAAATTGTACCTGTGCTATTTTCAGCAGTGCAGCGCAGTGAGATGGAGGTGGTGTGTTGGGTGCCATTCAGGAGGATTGGTAAGGTAAAATGCAACGGAACACAAATATGTGAACGGGAGCTAAGGGGAGTCATTATAGAGCAGTGACTCTGACATTTACCAAGCAATGATTGCACAAGAATCCTCCTGGTCCATGTGTTATAAAAGACCAGGATTTTATTCCTCACCAGTGACTGGTGAAAGTGGTATTCACTACTTATAAAACATGCCAAGAATACACAGATGTTGTAGTAATGTGTACAGGACATTTATATCACATCCAATACAGAGAGGTGTAAATGTCCCCATCAGTCCTGGTGTAATCAGACTACAAGGAAAGCTTTACACACCCCATGTTGTACTTTGTATATGTATAACTGATTATACAGATTATAGATTCACATAACAAGGAGCTGTCATTACCAGGGCATAAAGTGAGAAATGATTGTACAGAGTTGGCTGGCCTAATAAAATAAACGCAAACACACAGCAATGCAGGGACTATAGCAGAGACGTGGCCTTACTGGGACAGACAGCACTATTTTATAGGTAATACATACCATGGGCTCTATTTATAACACAAACATTCCCTTGTGGGAATCCTCTAGCTCTACGTATTTATGGCAGTAATTGATTCCCACCGGGGAATGTTTGGGGGAATGTCAGATTCCCTGTTTTATAAATGTATCGCTATAGCTTAATAGATACTTATCAAGAAGAACAGTTCCAGATATTATATAGAAAAGACAACAACACAAGCCCAACTCCCTATGTAGCAGCCAATCAGAATGAACTATTCACTGATACAATAAATCTGATTGGCTGATGAGGCCCCCTGCACATTGTATAAAGCAGCGGTGGGGTCTGATGTCAGCAGAATATTTACACGTGTCAGCCCGTGTTGTCACATCATTTTCATCTCTTAGGTTGTAAACTGGGGGCTCATCTTCTCCTGTCACAACCTGTACTTGGTATACATGCATGCATCTATTTATTGTACAGCGCCACGTTATATGCTGGTGATTTATACAGAAATAATATTATGTTGCTGAATTTAGGTGAAAAGTTTTAGGTGGAATGTCAATCAGTAGATATAAAGATCTCATACGATTAGATGGATCATGGCAGCCCCAGGAAGTGTGTGATGCCCCCAGCATGGGGCTGTAGGATGTGTGGCTGCCCCCTAACATAAACAAAGCAATGCATGCCGGGTAATGCCCCATGGATGGCACCGGGTGGGGTGGGCACAGCACTAGGCCGGCAGAGACAGCTAGCCCCCCTCACACCCAGCACTGATTGCGCAGATTCTGTCCTTTTGGGTCCCTGGCTGGGGCTCTGAACACATGGGGTCCCTGCGCCACATGCAGCTTGTCCCTTCTCAGGGGCCCCACTTTACTGCCCCCCTCCCCCCATATGTAACACTTTCACTGCCAATGTTCCCTAGTCACGCATTATGTACACGACCCCCCTTCCATTCTGGGTCCCTCATGTCTGCATGGAGTGCGGCGAGAAATGTAGACACAAAGCACCCACCTTCCACCGTCTCCTCCACGTTTTCATCATCGCTGTCCATGGCTTCCTCCGCGACTGACAAGCAGCAAGTTACTGAGCCAGCCTGAGACTCCCTGGCGCCCCCTCCCTCCGACACCATGTATCGACACAAGGACGCCCCCTACGGACATACGCGGCACTGCACCAGCCCTGGAGCTGTGTGCATGGAGCTGTGTCTGCTCACTTCTCACTTCTACTATCTTATCTATAGGGAGAGGGTGACATCAGCCTGCACAATGCCACCACCAACATCCTGACACTTCCCAGAATCCTGACAACTATTCCCATCAATGATGGCACTGGGGGTCACTATGGCTTCTCATTTCTACTATCTATAGGGAGAGGGTGACATCAGCCTGCACAATGCCACCACCAACATCCTGACACTTCCCAGAATCCTGACAACTATTCCCATCAATGATGGCACTGGGGGTCACTATGGCTTCTCATTTCTACTATCTATAGGGAGAGGGTGACATCAGCCTGCACAATGCCACCACCAACATCCTGACACTTCCCAGAATCCTGACAACTTTTCCCATCAATGATGGCACTGGGGGTCACTATGGCTTCTCATTTCCACTATCTTTAGGGAGAGGGTGACATCAGCTTGCACAATGCCACCACTGATGCCCTGCACTTTCTCTGACATTTACATTAGCAATGGCACAAGTGGATTACTATGACTTCTCACTCACTGCTATCATGTCTTTGGGTAGATGGTGACTGTCCAAGGCCAAAACCTGCAACATCCCAGCATTTTACAGATTTCTGACATCTATTCGTATCAGTGGTGGCACTGGGGGTTCACTAAGGCTTCACATTTCTAATATTTACAGGGAAATGGGGAGCAACTGCAACCACTATCCCTATGCCAGCATTTCCCTAAATCCTAACCTTTATCAGTAATGGGACTGAGACATTCACTATGACTTCTGTGAAGAATTGGTCCCTCCTTCATGGTGACATTTTTCATAATGCATTTTCATTTATAAGGTTTACAATATATCTTTTCCTATGGTCCTTTACCCACCTATGTACACTCAAGCTAGATTTATACTGTGCAGCCTATGAGAAACCATACAAATGCCAATAAATCATACTAACCCAAGTAAAATGTTTAGTTGTAAGCATGCTCTTTGCACAGGCATTGGAACAACAATTATTCTTTTATTGTATATTGTGATTAGTAGTTTTTCCTCTAAGTTATAAAGCTGTATTTAATGGTTGTATAATATAACATTCTTTCTGGTGAAACTACATCACATTTTGTGTCAATGTTTTCCTGTTGTTTTCCAATTAAACTGCTGTAGATAAAAATACAAGTATCAGTCACTAAGCTGATAACCAGAACTAGAAACCCTGAATGTTTAAAATGAAAATCCTCCTGCTAAGGCTAGAATGAACCATTGAACCCACCCAAAACAAGATTACACTGTCCTTTGTGCCAAGCAGTCACTGGGAAGATACCTTGCAAGGAAAGCAATGATATGTTCCTAAGTAACATATTGTTAGTGAAAAGGCTAACCAAGCAATGCAATATAGTAACAGTCAGAGGTAATAGGTCCATTATGAAAGGAGGCCAAGTACTATCTAAAGGAAAAATCACCAATGAGCTGTATCAGCTGAAGCACTGTGCAGTGGGTAACAATGTCAGAAAGAAAAAACATTTGATTTCACGCTTGGCACTTTAATCTTGGACAATCCCAAACCTTTGAGGAAATGAACTGAAGATTAGCATGACAGTGGCACAGATATTGACCCATGCAGGTAAACAATGAAGTGTACCTACAGCATACAAGGAACATGATCAGGGAATCTTTTTCCAAAATTAGCAACACCAAAGCCTGGCAGCCACCTAATTCGCTTTGATCAATGCTGTTCTATAATACCTCAGATGTTTGCCCATGTTCATTGATGACTGCACAAGGCTTTTATAGAGCAAAGTTATAGTTCCAGATATCCTGCCCAAGTAAGCAATAAATTTGGCAGAATGCACAAAATATTTCCAACTGATGATGGCACAGAGTACAAATGGCAAAACACAAGCTATTCCGAGGAAGCATGAAATTATATTCCACACTACTGTACAAAATGATGCTGCAGAAAGATTGAACCACATTTATGTGTAAATGGATGATGCATGGTCGTATATGGATATGCCAACCACACATACTGGGGAGGGGCAATTATGACAGGTATATAGTGTTGGCAAAAGCACTTTAGGGCACCCATTAAAAAAAAAGGCTAAAGTATCCATTATGATCTTAAACTTCTTTAACAGTTTCCAAAGGACCCAAGACAGCCACCTCATCTGCCTACCTTGCAGTCCTGCCCTGCTGTATCACCAAAACTACTTACCTGCAAAACAGCACAACCAACCCCGTGTGAAGCATGGAATGGCGAGAAGCCTGACTTCATCAAACACATTGTAATCTTTGGATGGAAGAAGCATTTTGTATGCTTCTCGTTAGGAACACATATCCTAACGAGAAGCATACAAAATACGAATCTAGTGCCAAGGATGGAATATTTGTTGGCTACAGAAACATAACAATCAGCAGAAGTGTAACTATAAAGGTAACTGTATGTTAAAAGCCTCACAGAAGGACACATCAATGTGAATTCAGTATTTTCAATTGTTTGCAACTCTGTTTCTCCATTAGGCTAAGTACACATGTGCAATAATTGTAGATCTTTCATGATCCTTTCCAATGACAAATGACTGCATGATGCATGAACGAAGGCTGTACATATAGCACTGTTCTGCTCTATGGAGAGGGGAGCGGGGAGAACGACGGAGCGGCACCCTGCTGTGTTCTCTCCCCTTTACTTGCATTATGGTCATTCCTCATCCATTGTCCGTGGATCCACCAGAACGGTCGCTCAGACAACGGACGATGAGCCCTGTACACACGCAAGATTCTCATCCGATATCAGCCAATAATCGGACAAAAACCATTGCATGTAGCCGTAGACTGGACAAAGCTTTGTTCCATGATCAATATCCATCCCATTGCTGGTGTACTTTGGCCGCTGTATGTTAACACAATCTATAGCTGCTGCCAAGAAATAAACCACTATGATTATCACCAACCGTTATCAGTGTATATTTACAAAGGAGTGATAACACTAGTAGTGTATGATGGTTCACAAACCAATGTTGAAATCTAATAAAAGTCCATATATTAAGAAGAAACCTCTAGCTCTAACTGTACATTACAAGGTAGATTTGCAATTAACTATCACACTGTAATAATTTATGTACAATGGAGCTGCCATGTATAGTCTTCAAGGACATAAAGCATCGAAAACTTGCAGGTGGCCAAGGGTTGTGTTCTAGAATAGGCATCTCAGGAACAATTTTTTGATTCATTTTTAAATTGTGGCAAGAAAAATCAACCTATAATAACGTTTTTGGCTGAGCTGAGTCAGAGCCTGTTGGTTATTGTGAAGTATGATTTTTATGAATGCGTTCACTTTAAAAGCAAACTCTGTATTCTGTGATGTTGCTGAACATTTAACAGACTCACTTTAATAACAGAAGACCGTGTATTCAGCAGCACTGAGTCAGCAATGAGTATATATATATATATATATAAATATATATATATATATATATTTGTGAGTTAGTACTCTTTCCGGAAACAGTCTGGATTAGTTGACTATACTAATAGTCAATATTTCGTGTTCAGATTTGGGTTTGTGATATGTGAGTAATGCTACAACAGATGGGAAGAATGACTTCACTTGTCTTCTGATGTCACCTATCTAAGAAGATATTCCCAGCAATATAATATCCATTTGTGTTATTTCTTAGTGTGCAGACATCTGAATGCATCTAAGGTTCCATTGTTTATAGTCTTGTACCTAGAGGCCACCAGGGCATTCTATATTAGCTCATCCTCAAAACATTTATTGAGATCAGTCCCTTAATGTATTTGTATTATATTAATGTGAGCTGCAACATTAAATAGAAATCAAACCTTTAAGTTTTTGCTGTTCAATGAATGAATCAATGAAATGCATCAAACTACATGTTAGCATGTTCTGAAACACACATTAAAAGGGATTTGACACATCACTGTGCAAACTGATGCATTTTAATGTATGCATTTCAAATGGAAAACACATCAGGCAAAAAACACACCAACATGGAAACGTGTGAAGAAGCACCATGTTTTAGCGTACTGGCGTGGAGAACAAAAACAGTTCACATTTCATATTGTTTTTACATCCTTTAATTTAGATTAAACAGGCTGTTACTTGGAATAGCAGCAAATGCCAATGCATGACAACGCAACAGTCCAAAGCAATTAAAAAAAAGAAATAACAGGAGAAACATAGGTATCAGCAACTTTTGTTTGGTTTACCTTTTCAACTGCTTGTTAACAGAAATGTCTAATTATCCAATCATATGGCAGTGACAAAATGTTTTAAGGAATATAGATGCTGTCAAATGACCCATTAAATGGAACATCAGAATTGGGAAGAAGGTGATTTAAGTGACTTTGAGAGTGACATGGTTGTTGGTGCCAGGAGGGCAGGTCTAAGAATTTCAGAAACCTGCCGTTCTGCTGGGATTTTTATACACAAACTTCCTAAGGATTTACAGGGAATGGTCAGAAAACAAGAAAATAACCAGTGAGCAGCAGTGCTCTGGGTGAATATGCCTTGTTGATGGTAGAGGTCAGTGGAGAATGATAGAAAGTTGACAACCGAAGTATGAAGAAGAGCATCTCTGAAAACACAATATGGAATCTTAAATCACATGGGATACAGCAGTAGGAGACCAGAATGGGTGTCATTCCAGTATTGATTTATTGGCCCTGATTTATTAAAGCCCTCTAAGGCTGCAGAGAATACACTTTCACCAGTGAAGCTGGGTGATCCAACAAACCTGGGATGGATCTAGTCCACGATTCAAAGCATTTACTAGCAATCCATTCCAGGTTTGCTGGACCATCTAGCTTCACTGGTGAAAGTGTATTCTCTCCAGCCTTGGAGAGCTTTAATAAATCAGCCCCAACATTCTGCTGGTGGAATTTGGCTTCAACAACAGAAAGCATGTTTGTATCCTGCGGGTTCAGGCTGGTAGTGGTGTTATGGCATGAGGGATATTTTCTTGCCACACTTTAGGCCCCTTGGAAACAATTAAGCTTGATTTAAATGTCACAGTCTATCGTAGTATTGTTGATGACCATGCCCTTCCCTTTAGGACCACAGTATAACCATCTTCTAATGGCTACTTCCAGCAGGATAATGCATCATTATTAAAATGCTCTCATCATCTCAAAATGTTTTTAACATGACAATGAGTTAATTGTACCTAAATGGCTTCCACAGTAACCAGATCTCAATCCAAAAGAACACCTTTGTGATGTGGTAGAACAGGAGATTCACATGATGGATGTGCAGCCCACAAATCTCCAGCAAATGTGTGATGCTATCATGTACATATTGACCAAAATCATTAAATTATATTTTCAGCACTCTGTTAAATCTATGCTATGATAAAAAACATCAGTTTGGAAGGCAAAAGGGGGTCCAACTTGGTACAAGCATGGTATACCTAATAAAGTGACCAATGGGTGTGCGTTGTACTTTCTTCTGCTCCATAAATGAAATTAGATTGACACAGACAATTTGAGATATCCTGATAGCAAAGGGTTAGGAAAAATCCTCTATGGTGACATGCAACAAACCACAATTTACACCAAGGATTACTGTGCGTTGTGCTGCACTGCTTTGGAAAAATACTGCATGTCCATTTTCTTAAATGTTTTATGTAATGCCAGCCCATTCATTAGAACGAGCTTCATTAATACAATGCATTACCGTGAAAAAGAACATATATTAACACACATTAATTAACATGACACACAATGAGATGTAATATAGTCCTAAGACTACTATTAAATAGACTCAGGGTGGGAATAAGAACACTTGGCCATAGAAGGCAAACACAATTTACCACCTATTCTATGGAAGGGACAATTTTCTGTGGTCTATACAAAGTGTCCAACACAAAATATACTGCAGTGATCAGGTTATGGTGGAGTTGAGTGTTACTTACAAGACAACAAGCTTTATGAATAGCTAATGCTAAAGAAGGTGCATTTTGAGAAGTGAATTCTAAAGCAGAAAGTACTTTGGGAACTGAACAGGTAATTGCTTATAGGCCTTCCATCACCACCAAGTATCCTTGTCATACATTTCTCTTTAACAAATAAAAACAACACACTTTACTAGTTTGCATTCTTTAAGCATTGAGATCTTTGCAGTTTCTGCATGTAGTTGCATGACATCTCAAAGCTGCAAAGAAAGTAAATGATACTTTGCAGATAGCTGTATAATGCACAGTGTCAGTGTCCCATTCTGACCTAGGGTCACCAGACCAACTTATCTTTGTTTGCAAATGTCCCTCTCTCCCCCCTTCCCCCCAGCCCAGCCCTTCCCTGCATGGATTAAATGTAGAGTGCTGAGCTGATATGCCCATTTTACATATGAGCAATATGGCTTAGTTAGTTAGTTAGTTCGTTTGTTCGGTAACACACATCATTCAACTGTTTACAGAAAAATAAAAGAAGCCTTCAAAGAAAAAGAACATGGTCCCTACAGTCAAATGGAGGAGGTTCACCAATGTTTTGGGGTTTCTTTGCTGCTTCTGGCACTGGGAGTCTTACAGCATGACAATGACCCCAAACATACTTTTAAAAACTGGGAATACACCCAGAAATGGTTAAAGACAGGGTGCCAGAAAGTTCTGAAGTGGTCATGGAGCACCTATGGAGAGATCCAAAAACAGCAGTCGGGAGATGAAGTCCTTCAAATCTGGGAGACCTGGAGCAGCTGGCAAAGGAAGAGTGGTCCAAAATTCCAGTAGAGAGATGTAAAAGGCTCATTTAATGTTACAGAAAGCGATTACCATCAGTTATTTCTTCCAAAGGCTGTGCTACCAAGTATTAAGTTGAGGGTGCCAATAATTTTGTCCAGGCCATTACTGACGTTTTGTGTGGAATGTGTCAGATTTTTTTCAGTGCCAACAAAAGAAATAAACATGACAATACCAAAGCATTTGTAATTGCAACAATTTTCAGAGCAAAGTGGTGCATTTTCTAAAATAAATGCAAGGGTGCTCATATTTTTAGCTATAACTGTAGGCTGCTACTCTAGCAACACGGGCATTGGATTTTTTTCTTCATTTTTAACTTAAATTGTCCTGTTAAATACATGGCAGCTGCAATTACTACCTTTCTTTTCTTTAAACATATGTTACTTGGTTATGGAGCTGACCCACAGAGTTTAATATTGATATCACTAACTGGCAGATCCATAGATCGATCTTTTGGTATTCCTAGTGTGCACATTGTTCTGGGCCATTGACTCCAAATATTAACCCCAGTCAGTCAGTTTAACAGCCAGCCCATTAACTTTTTTCAGAAAGAGGCCAGAAATAAAAGCCTCTGAATTTCTTTCATGGTACCTTTAAATTAGGGGTATATTTATAACCAACTCACTAGAAGTTGATTGAAACAATTTGAGATGGTTGCACAATTTTTTAAGCTGAAGAAACAGGGCAAATATTCCTAAATATTAATAATTAAAAAAAAGCACAGATGGTCAAATTTAGTTAAAAGGTGATTACAAGAAATGGATAATTGTACTTTAGTGTACCTGAAAGGGATTTGGCAGACATAGGGGAATGTATGGGGATTAAACTACACGGTGTAATATTATCGTAATTTTTACAAAGCAGCTGGTGATTTTAGAATAGTAGAGGCTGGCATTCAGAAAAGAAACATGCCAACTGAAGTCACAGTGACATAATACAGTGGGATGATTATATAAATATTACCCTTTTTAATACATTTTCTTATATTACCTTTCTTATACTGCAGAGATAAGGTAGGTATATTTGTAATCCCAGAGTATCACTGTTGTTGTATCTTTAATGACAACTCTAATTGTTGGATTAGCCATCACTTTCAGTCAGTCAGGGACCAAGGTCACCAGGACAGAATGAAAAGAAAAGTTCCCTGGCGGGGACAAAGATAGCTGAAAAAAGAATACAGGAGGTCTAAGTGTACAGCCTGTGCCTGTGTACAGCGCCTGTGTCATCTGAACCACCGTTCTGGCAGATCCACTGACAATGGACGACGAACGATCGTAATGTAAGTGAAGGGGAGAAAGCACAGCAGGGTGCCGCTCCGTCATTCTCCCCCTCCCCTCTCTATAGAGCACAACAGTGCTGTATGTACAGAGCTCATTCATGCTTCGAGCAGTCGTTAGTCGTTGGAAAGGATCGTGAAAGAGCCTCTCCAACAATTATTTCATGTGTGTACATACAGTAGCCTAAGCCTTCCCTACCCTATATAAAATAAAAACCAATGTCTTTACCTGCATGTTAATAAGAAAAAAAACTGTTAGAATGATGACTGTATGTGCAACTTTAGCTGCTTTAAAAAATTACCTGTACATATATAATAATGAGAAAGTATATTTCTAATGAATTAACCTTGGGTGCTGTGCCAAAAAAGGTAGAGATTAATATTGTTGTATGCTGCCCTAGTGCTGGGCTCTCCGATTTACCAGCTTGTAATGTCTTATGGTGTCTCTGTATGGAGGCAGCTGGTAAAGGCAGGGCTTTTCTTCCACATAACAGAACCTACAGAAAAGAGAACAATGTTTACCCCTAGTCCCAATTAAAATTTCCTGGGACTATAGGTCAGAGGCAGCAGTGCCTTAGTTCTCATACTACAGATATACTACTATAAAACTGTAGTCACAGGAGAACCTGGGCACATTTACATACCAAGAAATGCACTGCTTTATTCAGGTAGCATTAAGGACATAGGTATATTTTAATGTTACTGTTAAAAAAATTAGAAAACCTTCACTTTTTAATTAAAATGCCTATATAACAGGTGAGCACATTTTTACTTGCTCCTAATAATGCCTGTATAGTAAAAATCTTGTTTCCTAATAAAACAAATTATAGGTACAAATTTGTCTAACGCTGCTCTTCATTTTGCCAAACATATTTTCCAAATACAAATGATGATATATTTAGTATGATTTGTTCTTCAAGTGATCTGATTAACTTGTGTTTGGATTGCTTGTGTATTTCATAACTTTTTTATTACTGTAGTTCATTGAGAGGCTTGCTAGTGTTGCAATATAATATTTTGCCACCAGAGGGAGACAAAGCTCTCTACAATGTCTAAAAAAGTGCCACAGACCAATTTAACTGTTGCAGGGATTTTATAATGAAAACTGATCATGCATAAACACATTGTGCCCTTTGGAAACAAGAAACTACAATTTTATAACATATAGCTCCCATGTCATATTCATAGACCAGTCAGGTCAATATATATGCTTCACTTATCAAGCATTAGATACATTTTGAAATTACTAAGAAATGAAGAGCCTTGAATAAATCCTAAAATTACCAAGAAAAAAAAAATACTGGCAGTTAAAAACATCTTTGGCAACCCATCAGATGTCTGCCAATGGTTCTTGAAAGCCCTGAAACACAGACACTGTAATATACAAAATCTGTCTTCCATTCCTGAAATTTTTCCACCCATTCAATTAAGCTGAATTGTAGATGAACATAAAGAACATATTTTAATTCTGCTCTGAATTTGATAATGCATCATTACATGTATTTTTTAAGGCACATGAATCACAGGGGAAACATAGGTGACAGTAGAAGTTCAAGTAAATGAAGATTGCTGGATGCTCTTGGGGTAACAGGAAACATTTTGGCTGATTGAAGTTACAGGAGGCTCTTGGGGTCATGGAGGACACAGCCAGCCTTTAGGATCACAGAAAAAATTCAGGATCACGGAGGTCACAGCTAGTTTTTAGGGTCACAGGAGACTCTGAAGATCACGGAAGCCACTGAAGGCTCTTAGGGTCATAGGAGACATTCAGGATCCCGGAGGTCACAGGAGACACTCGGAATCAAGGAGGTCATATGAGACTCATGGAGGTCACAGGAGACACTCTGGATCATGGACGTCACAGGAGACACTCAGGATCATGAAAGTCATAGCTGGTTCTTAGACAGCATAAACTTGTGTATTTTTGTGGCTGGAAACGATCCTTCACAATTGTTTCTAGCATCAAAAGAGTGACAGATGAATGATTTGTCAAGACAGATCCATGAACGACATCGTGCAACCGCTGTGCACATTCTCAGGTTCTCGCCCGAAAATGAGCTTGACCATTTGTATTGGTCAAGAATCATCTCACGTGTGTACATAGCCTTAGCATCACAGGAAACACCCAGGATCATGGAGGTCCCTGGAGGCTCTTAGGAGACACTGAGGAGATCAAAGATGATCACAAGGGAGACTGTACTGTTGTTGTGGTGGGTTGACAGTCCTCTAAATTGACTAGGCTGCTTTAACACAATGTAGGTTAGTGTCTAATATAACACACATGGACTATACAGGTGTAAAGGGACCATTAAAGCACCCTACTGCTTGAACATTATCATAATCATCATCATATCATTATCATCATCATAATACATGAATGTCCATAGTATAGGTACAATGCACTTTAATAGCATATATTCTGTCTTTCAAAATTGCACAACATTTTCTGAAAACAGTTTTTAGTCATTCTAGCTTGTGGCAGGCAGATTTGCTGAAGAAGTAGATCATGCTTACTTTACAATGTCAATATTCACTTAGCCTAAAGGCTAGATCAGTTATCCTTTATGGGCCCACCTCTGACTTAACCTCCTCCCCTCCATAGGTGCATACTTACTACTACTTACCTGAGGACCCGCCGTTTTCACATGAAACAATCACGATCAATTGTTGCAGGCTATAAAAATCTAGTGTACGTATTTAACTACATTCAAGCCAAATGAAGAAAAGTTTTTGATAAAAGAAAATGCCTTTCACTGGCTACATGTAAACACCAAAGGTTGAAAGAGTTTAATACTGTTGTAGTTTATTAATTCCTTCTTTTGGAACCCAATTCCTTTGTCCCCGTTTTCTTTCTAAATTTCTCTTATTGTTATGGTGTGGAGATCCTTATAAAAAATTAAAATATTTAGCCTCCAGAGTTGTTATATTGCATTTACTTCCTTACCATCCTTCAGGTTATTGCAATAGGAATTATTATATCCTAATATGAAAGAACAGGACCACTACAATGGACATTTTAGCACACTTTAAAGCTGTGTACACAACTCACAGATAATTCAGAATAAATGCACCCTGTTTATTCATTGTTAAAGTGTAATGGGGCACCATTCATGATGAATTGCACTGTGCTTTGTTTTTTGTGTTACCCTGTGTTGAAGAAACATACGATAAAACACATGCTTCATTTTGCATTACTGCATTGCACAGATCTCCACCTCATATGATCCTTCTTGTGCTTTATTTCCTGATCTATGTGATCAGAAGGAATGAACAATTGTATGTGTTTGCCTTAATAATATCTACCTACTAATGCCCCTCATCTTTTTTTATACATTTCAAATATTTTCATATTATGTAAAAGCAAGCTTTGCTGGTCCTTCCAGTTCTACAACCAAGTGGTTGTAGGAATGCTTTTACCCTAATAGAGAAAAACGTGTAAAAGGGAATGTTAACATACCAGCAGTGCAGCCTACTAAGGTGTGTCCTGGTCGGTCAGCTTGTGTAATTCTTTTTGCTCGCACACAGAACCTGAGCTTGCTTAATAATGGGTGACAATTTATTACTTGTTGCTGTTATTTCCCTGATTTCTGCATGTCAGCAAGGTAAGGTAAAACATATCAGAATGCTATATGACTACGTCTGTCTGTTGTGAATGTACAGAACTGATTATATCACATCCTTGTTGAATGTGTTCAAACTAGCAAATGAACTGCAGACCAGTGTGTCACTTCCTGCCTTGTTCATTTCATAAGGACAATGTTGTACTATCACGTTATATTCCTAAGGTTTGTATTATCACATAATAGTGTATTACACCTCACCTCACGTCATTTGCACTGCAAGAAATACAAGCTGTACATTTTATTGTGTTGCACCTTTTTATTTTAAATGCATGCTGCATAATGCATACAGGTGAGTTTCAGCACATTGTACTTTGATCAGAATGGATCCTTACTGCTGCATTGCTCAGTATGAAAGGGTGGCAAGCTAACAACTACTCGCTTGCTGACTGCCACTAACACATTCCAGTACATAAGGTTCTAGAATTCCAACCAATATGCCTGCCAGTGCACTCTAATTTGATCCATTGTTGCTGATCACAAACAGTGTTTTCACTATTTTGTATAATATACAGTTCACAAAAAAACAAACAAACACGGTCACTAAGCTGGTTTAACCTGCACAGGGATGTTACATGGCCATAGCTTGGGTTGCAGCAAGGGGTCCAATTGTTCGTTCAAAGAACATGACTAGGGTAGAGCAGAGGAAGCCATGAACTGGACCACCAACCAATTTAACCTTACACCCCTTTTTTCAACTTCCACCAAATTACAGAATTCTAAAATTGTTTTCTTTCGTACAGGTCCATGAAATCCCCCATATTACGTTTACCACATAACTATCTCCGGTCACTAACAAGGCCACTAGCCGCTAGCACCCTGCCTCAGTGACAATGAGCGGATAACCACCTCTGATACCTAGCCCCCAAAACAACCAAGTGTCGTGTAGAGCCACCCTCAACAAAGAGACCCTGACGGGTCTCACCCCCTTGTTTTCTTACTTCCCCAACACTTTAACACTTTCATGGACCTATGAAAGAATGCCCACATGCTGCCATGACAACTTCCAGAACTTCCCAAATTATACAAGGTGGGAGCTGCTCGCTGGCAAGATAACTGCTGCCCCCTACACCCCCTGACCCTTTATTTATACCTTCATTTTTTCCCTCCCCTAAACAAAATGTAGACAATCATCTCACTATCTCTTTTTCCTTTCCCCGCACTTTCCTGGTTTCCCTTCTCACCCTGTCATGCGTCCCTGCGCTATATGCTAGCTACAGGCCTACATTCTATTTCAATGGATGAAGCCAGGTGTGCAGGTTGTAAGATATACAATGCAATGGAAAGACTTTACAAGGTAGTAAACCCCTTCATCACAGGATGTGAAAATGACCTAGAAGGGAAATCATAGGGCTATAATCAATATCAAATGTGAAACACCGTCAGTTCCTATCGGTAAAAGGAGTGTGCATTTGTAATACATTCACTTAAATGATGTACATTCATCGAGATATTCATCACTATCCAGAGGAAGACTATGTTGACCCATGGAAGTAGTTGTATCAATAACTTTCTACTGTGTGAGCATTCCTAACTGAAAATAGCCTGAATGTATTGTATAGGGAAGCCTTATCAGTATATACCGTAGTTGTTAGTAAATCTAAGGCCGATTGAATTGTCATATTGTAACATGTGTAGCCAGGGTCAAAACGGTTATATCCAAATCGTACCTCATATTAGACCAAGGCTTTATTTCCATGGGTTACTGTGATCCTGTAAAATGATCACAGTGTCTGTGACTATTTCCTAATAAGTAAACATCCAGAATCAATATCTCATTTACAGAGGACTGCTAGAAACTAGATTGTATCTCTGACGAGCGGTGTCATCAGTTGTCCTGGTAACGTTGTGTAAAGACTTGTAATTGTTTATTTGCAGATTAAGCTGAAAAAGCTGCCATTCTTTGATGATAACAAACCCATAATTTTAATAATCATGCAGAACACATAAACTTCAATTGCGTAACAATCTACCCATGTATTACCTGTTATGTGATTACTATTATCTTGTATTTATATAGAACCAACATATTACACACACACAAATTTACCATAGTCAAGTCACTGTCAGAGGAGCTCACAATTCAATATCCCTTCCATAGTCATAGTTTAATGTCTTTAACATAATCTCCCTATCTGCACATTCTTTTACCAAGATAATATAGCTAGTTCACATATACCTCTAAATTATTTGGAGACCCACCCCATTGTGAAGTGGCCATACATTTCTACAAGCAGGAATTTAAGCTCGGGTAAATGCTACATATTGCCAGGTCTGATAGACCACACTGTCTGGACACAAAGTTCATTGCTTAACGTGAATGACAAATGTACCCAAAATATTGTCAATCTGTTCTACTTTTGTCCTTCTAACATTTCTGTTGGATGTTAGCAGTTTTACAGTAATATTTGTGGTTATTACCTACCAAAGTGACTTGTGCGAAAAGTGTTTTTCATTTAATTTCTATCTACTTGTGGGTGATAGGATATTATGCCAAGCTCGTAGGGAGTTCCAGATCAAAACACAAGGTCATGCCTCCAGCAGTCACAGGGCCTCCAGAGTTTGAGAGAACCTTCCGCGCACAGTAAGTAGCACCTATGTTGGCAGAAATACTAACCATTGCCAGGTTCTCAGAGCTGAAGGCTAGCCTATTAAAAAAAAAAAAAAAAAAAAAAAAATTTTTTTTTTAAATATGAAGTTACCTTTAAAGTGCCAACATCTATGAGAGACTAAATTAATAAACCAAGAATAAAATAAACATGTATGAAACATCATTGCTCAACAAAGAGGAAACTATATATTTGTTTCTTACATATTTGATTGCTAATAAAATTGTCTCCCATTTGTATGGTGGCTTTTGTACCTATATATATATATATATATATGTATATATATATATTTATATAGGTACAAAAAATAATAATATATATATTATATAGATATACAGGTATATAGATGAGATATATTTACAGTGCCATGTGTGAATGGAATGTAGTAAATGCAGTGAATATATATTTTTTATTTTTAGGCAAAACTGTGTAGAATTCTACCCAATATTTCTGGTTCTACTTTGGACAGCTGGCACTTTCTTTTACCAAGGTAAGGTAGCTGGTTGACTTATATATGTCATATATAATGGTTTGAGATCCACTCATAATATAAATATATGAACATAGACTAATGAATTTATTAACTATGCAAATAGACATCACTGTATTAGCTGCTTTTAGGGTGAAATCAGTTTTCTATTTCTTTTGGTCATTCTGGCATTGAAGTATCTGTGCCTATGTTTTTATAAACTTATTCAGGTTTTATGATATGCAATGTATTTTACATTATGGTAACTTTACCATCAAGGGGTCTTTTTTTATTGACATTCACTGAAACATTCCTTTTTGGAGAATACTGCTAATAAAATATATAGACCTGGAAGATTTTTCAATAAGGAATATTTCAGTAAATATAAATCTTTATAAATAGACCACAAGACTGCATTTAAATTAGTTCATATGTGTTTCCTAAAACTTCTTTGGGGGTAACGCCATTGCACGCAGGTCATCCTATAGCTTTGCTGTTGTCTTTTATCTTTCAGAGGTGGCTGCAGCATTTGGATTGCTGTACATATTTGCACGTCACATGTACTTTAAAGGCTATGTTGCTTCTTCTAAGGGCAGGTAAGGAACTGAAAAATGCCTTTCAGTGTCATGTAAAATTTTTATTATGTAAAAGTTCAAGCTCATATCACTATGTAACAAGACATTAGTTCAAGCCAAGGACACGGACAATAAAAGCAGAATTTATGTCTGAGAAAAAATGTTGATTTTAACCCAACCAAAAAGGTGCATGTAAAGGCAACATTATTTAAAATTATTAAATAACTTAAGAATCAAAAGGAATCCCATGAGAAACAAGCTAAACTTTAGTTTGCCCATACTTGATACTGTCAGGAGATTTTATATATCTTTCTTAACACACCCTAACTCTCAATCCACCAAAGAAGCCCAGTCGAAAATGTCTGATACTTCTAGTATTGTGGACCATTCATACCCATAAAGGCTCAATAGATAAGCAATTAATCAATACTTAGTCACCCACTTTGACCTTTATCACCTGTTTGCTCCTCCTTGAGTGGAGGCAATCTTTTTAGCCTCTTTTAGATATTCGAAAAGGATAAAAAGGGGGCGAAGGAAGTATTGTTGTACTTCCTCCTGGAAATCAAAGTTGCTTACCTAAGTCTGGGAAAAGTACAGAATTGGTTTTTATAACTTAGGCAAACAGCTTTATTATAGTATATTTCAACAATATATTTTTGTTCTAATACCAAGAAAAGTCTCTGATGTTTTGTACAATGCCTTATAGGATAATTATGTTTTTGTTGCACCTGTAACAAGAATGTCATATGTATGAATTACGTAAATCACACAATTGTATGTTTGCTTTTTTTTAGGATCCCAGGATTTTATCTCAGTCTGATCTCGTTATTCCTGTTACTTTTTGTCGCCTTGCTTGGAATTACAAATGGCCTCCTTAAAAATTACTTGGATATAAATATCCTAAAAACGGTGAAGCATATTGTATAACCACACAAAAACTGTTTATAATTTTGGTTTTAAAAACCTATATAAATAAACACTATTCCCTCATTTTTTTATAAAGTCATTTAATCCTCTACGAGTTTAATTATCGTTATAAGTAATTGATTTATTGTTACAAGCACCTCTTTCTTTCAAAACACCATCCTATAATTTACAGAATAAATATGCATTAGAATTTGCTGCAGCACATGTTCACTGGGGTATGTTTGCAAGGCCTCTTGGGTTGCTATTCAAAAAGTTTCCTTATGATTGATTTGCACCTTTTTTTTCTTCAGCTGAACATCCCAGTCACCTTTCTCTGTGGAGATAATACTATGAAAATTCCATAGTGATGTCAGTAGGTACTGCCATCTAGGTTTGCTGAGGCATAAGATTACATTGACTTGATCTTCCAAACTTTAGTAATATCAGGCTGTGATCATGATATGTCTATCTGTATACTAGCTGGGTTTGACTATCACTATTTTAGCTCTGGTGACAGGGGCTATCTTCAAAGTCATAGAAATGCAGCAAAACATGCCTTGTCTGGTTCCATAACCACTCTGTCATCATGATGGTTGTTCACTGTGCAGAGGTTCTGAATAATTACTAGTACACTCCATAAGGAGTGATGGACTTTGCTGCGTATGGCTTCCAGGTTGCTGCCCAAGGATACAGATGGATTGTACTGGCAAGTTGACAAGTAACAGCTGATACTAAGAAAAATCAAAAGACAAGATCATACTCAAACAAAACGAGGGTTGACCACAAATGGGGATCCCCCAAATTACCACCAGTGGTCCACGAGAAAATTTTGGTGGTCCACAGAAAAATTACCCTTTCCGTTACCAATACACATACACATGCAATTACCCTCACACAATCCCCTTCCCTGGCACTCTCACCTACATTCAACCCAATAATTCATTCACACTCCGACTCCTTTTTTTCCCTTCTCATTAAATATTTTTCCATCCCTTCCATTAATCCTTCAATTCCATACCCCCTTCAATAATACTTTATCCATCATACTAATTCTTCCATATATATTCCTCACACATCCTACATTTCCTCTTCCCATCCCTACTGATCTTTTTACCAAACACATTCATTCATTAAGAACCCCCCATTTGGCGAGGACAGAAGTACCGTCTCTGGCCGGTGCCCCCCCCCAGCTTGGTCCTACTCCTGACCCCACTGATCACGTCCCCCGTATAAACACAACTTTTGTTGTGTCCACAGCCCTGTGCTACTGTCCCCCAGGATGTTTAGCAAGCAGGTGTGAGCCTGTGATGGGAAAATGAGTGGGTTCTGGCATCATCACGTCACTCTGGGGGAGGTTTCTTCCCCTTTGAGTGACACATGGCTGCCCTCACATTGGCGGTGTGCATTCCGAACCTGGCGCATGTGTACTCTCTTCTTCTACTACACGTCTTTATAAATAAATCCATATTAATGGTCTGCGGGACTTAAAAATTATGAATTTTGTGGCCTATTGGAGACCACTGATCCAGAGTGAGTATCCAAGGGCAGATATCTAAACCACTGGACAGTCCATGACTGTGGAAGACTCCATGTCAAACCCCTAAATTCCAGGTATGAATGCATCAGGATTGAAAAAAAGCACAACTACAAATTTTATTGATCTTGCTTAAAGTCTTGGACAATCCGCTTCCCAGGACATTGCCAAAATGTAATGTGACAAAACTGGAGAGCTCTGTGATCTTGTTAATAAAGCCAATATGATCTTGTTAATAAAGCCAATATGAATATAGAATGAGACAATGGATACCCCCATGCTTCAACACTATGGCTGACCAAAACCTATAAAGAAGTTTGAAGATATACCTTTAAGAGCTAATAAATTTCCAGTACTTTAAACCTAGCAACAGTTCCTAGGAAGAAATTAAAACTGTCCCACACTTTCACATAAATAGCAATGTCCCTCCTATCGGATCTCTGGGGATTGTAGTAAGAAGTGTGTGTAGGGGATGGAAAGAGACATAGAGAGACAGACAGAAAAAAAACAGAGGTTGGTGGAGTTTGGAAAAGAGAGAAGACATAATGGGAGACAGAGAGCAAGAGTGAAAAAACTTGAGAAAGGAAAGAATTTGTACAGTGTGTAGGTTTTAGGTGTTAGGTAATTGCTTATAAATTTAGTTGTTGCTATCCACATATGGTTTTTAGTATTTTTGCATCTGTCTAAATCAACTATGTTTATTATATTGTGTTGTGTTTTGTTCATCTTTGTTATCTTACTGGAGTATTGGGTTGCTTTGTCCTGGGTTTGTGCATCACCCACATACATATTTGACCCCTAGCTGCCCCAATACATTTTTAGTTTTTTACTGCCCCACAGAAATAAGCAACATTCAGCAAACACATTACTTGATGTGGCAGATTCAGAAGGAGGTCCTGATGGCATCCTGCAAGTGCAACCAAGTGGGGATAAAACTATTCCAATATGTATTAATATTTTTTTAATGGCTATTGTGAATCGCTGATTTGAAAAGGGACTGAGCCAGTGCTTGTTCCACAGATTTACCCTGCACAAAAAAGAGGACAAAAGTAGATAATGTGGGGGCTTTTTTACATGAAGGGCACATTAATTTCTTCATAATGTTTCAAAGAAAAAGAACATTACCAATGTGTTTATTTGCAGAGTTTTATTTTAACTATGTTACCTTGTCAATTATTGCTTTACAAATTGTTCGTACTAAAATAAATAATGGTAAGATTTTATTTGCTAAATAATGTAGGTCCTAGGCCCCCACAATAGCAAATCTTGCTTAAGCTTTATAATGCAGCGATACAATGTGCATTAGTACAAGATGAAGAATTCTCATATTTCCTCAAAAGTGTGGTTTGGAAGGGAGCACTATTGTAAATTTGAGCCCCAACAAAATAGTACTGCCAGTGTGTTTTACTAACAATCTCCAATCCCCTCCTTTCCCTTCTACTGGAAGATACAGTGCTTTGTACATTTTCATTTTCTGGAAACTTTGAAAACAAAATATATTATTATTGTATTTCTGTGCTGGGTAATGTCAGGAACTATTTTTAAGTAAGAGGGCTTGCCAAGGCTTTTTTTTTTACTAAAATCTGGCAAAGTTACTAATTCTACTGCTTTGTTTTCCTGCATTATACTGAGGGGCGTTGTTATAAATATTGGGCCATGCCAACACACTTTTCCCTTAATAAATCTCCAGAAAGAAGATTGATTCTATTGCATTCATCTATTGGACAATGCCAGGCCCCATAGAAATCATGATGCACTGACAACATAATTGTTCTACAAAATTCCCATTCATAAACACTGCTGCTACAACTTATTCTACTGGAGGATATGGAAACTTGCTGTACATGTGAAGAGCTACTCCATTTCTCTAGCAAAGCCTTCAAAAATAAGTTGCTATGATAGACATTGCAGGGTCTGGTCGTAAACATGAGGCCTTGCTAACATTTTTTACACAATATTTTCCTGAAGAATCTAGTAGTTTACTGTATCTATCTATCTTTCTATCTATATATCCTTTAATTATGTCTTCCTGCTGTCATGCCAAGATCTGACCAGCCAACTTTCATTTTGCTTAGACTCATATCCTGCTATGAGCTCTGCCTGTCTGCCAAGGTTCACTGCAGGCCAGGAAACAGGACCATAAGTAAATATGCTTAGATTGCCATTAGAGAAAGTCCAACCAGAGGAAGGAAGATAGGAAGGATAGATTTGGTAATGACAAGGACTTTTCACAAGATATACATTTATATATATATTATACAGATATAAGACCTCAGATTTATGTCTGTTCATTAGGCGGATACAACTAAACAGATGTCCATACTGTGCATTAGACTCTATACTAGATATGTCTGTTTATAAATTGCATGAGATATGGCCTATTTTTTTGGGAAAGGCACATATTCCTCATGACCTTATTGCATTCAAAACTATTTCTTTATATTTTGGCACTTAATAGTTGACATTAAAGTAAGAATGTGTATCCTTATCCATTGTTTGTTTCATTAAACTGAACTTTACTTGATCAAGCTCATAGCAATAAACATGCTTGTTTGACCTAAAAAATCAAAATATAAAATTGTTTAACATTTTTTCGGAATTGCTTGTTTTTATTTGTGATTGTCATTGGTGGAGTGGGACTGGAGAATTGTGTATCTGTCATTTATTGCCATTGCTAGCTCTGGGTATGTGACGTTGGATTTGGGTGATAGATAGATAGATAGATAGATAGATAGATAGATAGATAGATAGATGATAGATAGATACTGTCTTTTGGTAGATGACAGTAGAACAACTTTTCCTATAGAAGTAAAATGACTAAAGCATGTTTGTTTAGTATTTTAGGTATTTTCCCTTTGCTCTATATCACTATATTTTCAGTAGGCACACAATTGTACATAGTATATCTCTTCTCTATGTGGGCTACCAATTATCACAAATGTCTTTGAGAAATTTATCATAATTTCTGGCACATTGTATTTTGACATAAGCACAAACATCATACAGTATTAGAAGCTATTCTGTAGTTTAGGTGTGATTCTTTTAACGGAAAAGGAAACCAAGCCTTACTAAAATGCTCATTTCTGTGTTACATTCTTCCTGCAGTCAAGGTGATGTGTATTACTACTGCCAGCTCTGCACTTTTTGTCTATATCATCAACATGATCTAGAGTTCACTGCAGCTGCTGGTTTAAGCAAGTTGGATGCTGCCCCTGGGTGATAGTGTATGTGATATTTCATTTGTATGGTTCCTGTGATAGTCTGGGCTGCAGTAAATTGTTTTTTAGAACAGACTTTCAATTTCACTTTATTTTTATCCATCATCAAGCTTGGATTTATCATCTTCTAGATCCCTAACTGTTCTCACCGATGCCAATCCTTCCTGCTCAAACCCTCAGAATTTTTCTGCTGAATGCATGATACAATGTCCAAAATGATAAAATATTTAGCTGTATCCAAAAACTTAACTATAGATATTCCAGCAAGTGTAAATAACATGCTGCTCAGCATCCCATGGGAACAAGAACGCATACACAGTGCTATTTCTTTTCTGGCTGTAATAAATAACAAAAGTGAAACACAAGAAACCAAACAGTTCATGTGCTGAGAAGAAGCATGCTGATAGTAAGGAAGAAAAGAGTGACTGAGAGATGGGCTCATTACTGTGCTGGTTCTCTTTTCACCATTTAATAACAGGCTGGAGTAGTGCAGGGTGATCTGGGCTCAGATTAAGTGGGTTAAATGATGCTAACCATCAGAATGAGGACATCTAGAGACAGAACAAAAGTACAGCAGGGGAAATCTCTGAATTGAAGGTGGAAGCATAAACTGGTTGCTATGTTATCATTTTTTTTGGCTGGAGTTCTGCTTTAATACAATTAAAGCTGCTGCAGTCTGTACATTCCATAAGTCATAAAAAAGGTTGCCTGATGAAATTGCTAATGATTTGGAATTTGGTGGCTGATAGTTTACCATACTCTACTATATATAGAAAACATCTTTGTGTCTCATATAAACGGTACACCAGAGGTGCCCAACAGGTGGATCGCGACACTGGTAGATCTCAATGAAGGCCATGAAGGCAATGAGGGTTGATCGCGCAGCCCTGCCTTTCAAAATAAACTCTACTGCGCACGGGACTTATTAAGTCCAAATACCGTTCCACCATGACTGATGATCATTTGGAAGTCTGTTTGAGGCTACTTTTCGGACTATGCAACTTTGGCAAGTTCCATTCGGTTTAAGATGTCATCGGAGTAAGGTAATGGCCAAAAATGTACAGAATTCTATTGTGCCATACATGTTTATGCTGTTATGCAAGGTAAACATGTATATATTTTAAATATAAAGTATACTCGATATATTTTAAATAAATATATGTTTAGCATTTTTTTATTGTTGGCAGATCATTTTGACCTGGTCATTTTAAAAGTAGCTCACAAGCCAAAAAAAGTGTGGGCACCGCAGCTATACACACTTGCTTTTTTGTTGTTATATTATTACCACACAACTTTTTTTTTATTTGAAAGCAAATTGCAAGTCTGTCTGAACAAGTCCAGCTTTGAAGATAGGGAAGAAAGACACTTTTTTGCTTGCAATATATAAATGACACACCCAAACCATAAAAAATAAATTTGCATAAAATGATTGTTTAAACTGACAAGCACTTTTCTCATATTATTCTAGCTTTTCAAAATACCAATGGAATCATTTAGAAGCAGGATTAAATGTTTAGTACAAAATAACACCTGTAATAGGTAAATATTTAATACAGGTGTACAAATCCACCTACAAAGAGGGGCAATTGAGGAGAAAAGAGGGATAGAGGGACTTGGATCTAAAAGAGGGACAGTCCCTCCAAATTAGGGACAGTTGGGAGGTAAAAATGTTCTTCAAATCAGGAACACTTGGGAAGTAGAAGAAGGGACAGTCCCTCCAAATCATGTGCAATTAGGAGGTATAAAGAGGGACAGTCCCTACAAAACAGGGACAGTAATGGTATGTGTATTTATTTCCTATTGACAATTTACTTTTAAATAGTATATAGTCTTATGAATGTATTTTAGAGTGCAGTGTAATGTTCTTTAAAAAATAATTACTTTGTAACTTTTTGACAGACAGCCTAATGCATTTCAAGCAGCTGAAAGCAAGTCTATAGAATATTTTTGCATGGTAAGAGTTAATGTGTAGCATACAGGGATGGGGTAGGCGTTCCTGAGTGTTGTGCTAGCGGTAAGACTGATCTCTTTACTCACTTTCGTTCTCTCCATCTAGCAACATGGCTGCTGACATTGTGCTGCTTGCTGCTGTTTCTCTGCTGTCTGCCTGCCAGCTAGGTAAGTTCATTCTTATGTTCAGCCATTGGCCTTGATATGCCCTGATGTGTGCCAGAGCTAGGGGTCCTTCCTACTCCTCCAGATGACCAGGGAGAAGTTTTCTACCCAATTCAATGTCCTGGGACCTTGTATATATCTCTCCGCATTCTAGCAATGCTGGGGCTCTGGACCAGATGTTTTGATGACAGGAACATCCCTGAAGCTATTAGCTTGTTTTTGGTTATTACCGGTTTGAAAAGTTCACCAAATGGGACAGTAAGATCTTTTAGATCCAAGTAGCTTTTTAATTATCATTGGATTGAACATAAAAGGCATCCTTGCGGTGATAAGGGTCACGAGATGCAGTAAGACTGTTTCTTGGCCATATGTTTTATGATGTAACTTCCAAAAACAGATTTGTTCAATTAAACAGATATTCCCGCAAAGCCATATAAGAGGTAAATGTACCTCTAGGGTATCCCCTTCTTTATACCATAGAAAAAGATCATGTGTAATATTGATTCTGGAATGGTCATCTTATACAAATATATTTATATTGTTGACAAAAATAAGTTTTCCTGTATTGTATACAATATTTTACTATGATCATATTTTCTAAATGACCAACTTTAAAGGTATTTTAGCATGTAATGCATTTTTTAAATCAATACAAATATAATTTTGCACGAGTTTCAGATAATGTGAAACTTCAGACAATGATCTCTATTCACAGACACAGTTCATGAATAAGAATAATTTAGGTTCCTATAGGATTTGCAATTCTAATCAAGCTGTGATTCACCAATATCTTTGATTTGGTGCTAAGTAAGCACCTGAGAAGCAGAAAGGTGTTCAAAGTTGAACTAGGAAATGGGGTCATCAAATAGTCCAAAAAATGTCAAATGACCCACATTGTACTTAACTGTTAACCTTGATTTCTACTTTAACAACTACAGTTTATATATTCATACATTAGGAATAGATCACCCAATGTTTCAGTAATTTATTTTGGCCTGTCACTTCACCAGTTGTTGCTATTGTGGCATCAACCAGTAAAATCATACAGTGAAAGCCAGACTTTTTTTTGGTGGTTATTAAAGTTGCATGCACCTTTTAGTTTGTTTTTTGATTGGTTTTGGTTTAGGACATCAGTGTTTTAGTGGTTAAGTATGATTGGCATATGTAAGGGGTAAAGTTTTGATGGGTTGGAATGTTAAATATTAAAAATTAATTTTAGGGCTTACATTACATTATAGTGTTAAGTAACTGGTTAAAAGTCAAGGCTTGCAAAGGATTTTAAAGTATTTCCAAAGCCAAGTTCTTTTTCTATTTTGGATATAATAGGAAAGAATTAAACCTGCTGCCAGATTTTGAAGGGGTTTTTGCTGTGTGTGACTCATTGGGGATATCTGTTTTCTTCTATATAGGTTCAATAGGAAATGATGAGATCCTTCAAATGTACAGGGATCTCCTCTTCGACATTTGTCACATTAAAAAGATCCTCCCCCTATTTATACTCTAGTGGCAACTTAAAATTTTGGCAGTGGTTTTATTATACTTCTATTCTCTATCCAAATCTAAAATACAAGATTCCTTTAGTTAGAGGGAGAATGAAGGCTTTAAGCTAGGTACACACTTCCAATGGTGCTCAGGGCTGATATCCGGCGAGAATCTGGAGTGTGTCAATCATCATCCGAACGACGTCCTGGCGGATCCACAGACGATGAACGACGAACGACTATAATTGGAAGTGTGTACGCGGCTTTAGTGTTATTGGGCAACGACTCTAGAAATCCCCAGGACCTCATGTAGTGGTTTTATGTTGCAGATTCATTAGCTCCATACCTTGAGAGAACACATTAATTTACGAGTATGTTATTATGTGTCCCACCTGTTATCCAGTTTTATATGCACCTCTGGGGCACCCAGACATCAGTACATGTGTGTAGGTGCAATGCATTTTAAAGTCATTGTAATACAAAAGCCTACCCTGAAGTCCCACCACAAACTGCATTGTGGTAACACCAATTCCTCCTACTTTGCTTATGTAAAGCACGTACAGAACATGCAGTGATGGAGGCCTTGGATGTGGGCAGGATTAGAAATCACTGATTTTTGTTTTTTTCTAAAAAAAAAAAGATTTCCAAATAACAGTTCAACATTTGTAACTTTGTAAAACACATACAGTGCTGACAAAATATTCTAGCTATACCAAAGTACAGAAAAAATTGACTATATTCCAAAGATATTTCAATAACAAATGATCTATACATACACATTGCAAATCCATTTCTTTATAAGTGCCATATCACCCTGAGATGCTGCCCAGTTGAAATCCAGTTATGTAGTCAATCACTAGGGTTTAGGGCCTTATAAATATTATTTATTATATTTTATATAATGGATTATTATTTGTCTGTTATCTAATATTCTTACACAATGCCAAGGTATAATTTGTAATAACTGTAGACTAGATAGAGTTTAAAACTAGAATAAGCAAGCAAGAAAAAAGATTGTGAGTGCATGCTGCCTTCATTTTATGCAGAGTATCCCGCAAAACTGTAGCATTTTGAGTTTCTGTGGGATGGTGGAAGATTTACATTTTGATCTACATCTTATTCTTGTACTAGGGATCCAATAGAATTGATGTCTAATAGTGGTCCTTGACCCAATCATTTAAACATAAAAATACTTGCACAGGCATTGAAGCAATACATATCACAAATATATTTTAGTTCTCATGTCACCAAGAAAAACCTTGTCCTCTAAACCTTTATCCCATTAATGTACAATGCCTGGGGTTAAGGTGAGTTAAAATCATTTAACACCCAATGACACAGACATATTTTGCACGATATAAAGGTGGAGAGTCGGAATGAAACAGGACAGTATAAAAGTAGTGGTTAGGCACACTGCGATGTAGCACAAGCCATAAAGTAGCAGAAGGTTGCTGATTCCACCAGCTTCTATAGAAGCATGTGTAGTGCCCATGGTTTTGCCAAGCCTGCATTCAAGAACAAGGCATGAGGATGGTTTAGGGCTATTTTTTATCCATTGCTTCTGCAACTAGGTAAGGGAATCCTGCCACGGGAAGTTTGCTGCTGTATATGGTTGGTGTTGGTAAGTGCTGCTGAGGTTATGGCCTTTGTTTACACCTCATTATTGAAAGCTCCACACTGTAACTCTATGGGCCAGACTTCAGGAAAGCAGTAGCCTGTATTTTGTGGCACATAAGCCTACTGTTGTTATTTTTCTTTCTGAAGGTAATTGAAGGTAAACAGCCCATCAATAAAAGGCTCTGGTGTGGACTGACCTATTGAAATTAATAGGAATTAGAAACATGGGCATTTTGTGTATATTAAGCCTTATACAGGACTTTTTATACATATGACCAATATCAAAAAACAGTTATGGTTTCTTGTTTACAAACACTCCATACACAAACATATAAAAAATCAGTGTAGAAGTGACAAAGTCCCAAACACAGGTCTACCTAACCTCCCTAGCCTATTAGTCAGGTTCAGTTAGCATGAACTTATTTGTATATTATTTAGTTGGTCATGTAACATCCCCCAAAGACAATAAACACCTCCATGTCACAAATCCTTTGCGTTTTGCCCATGGCTTCATCAGGAAAAACACATTACAACAAATGTAACTTCTATGGCTTACTTGAAATCACCGAAGAAAAGAGAGTTGCAGAACTGATTGAGAACATAATTATGAATGCTCTATAAAGGATTTATTTGTCACAAATCACCATCAGCTATAGACATTAAATGGCTAGATACAAATTGATGTTAATCAGTAACATTAGTGATTTAAAGCATCAATTACCCAAGGCTACAAAATCACTAGTGTGAGCAAGGGAAGTGCTGTTTTTTATTATTAGTTATATTTCCTTTTTCCTAGTGCTGGGGATCTAGGGGCCCATTTACAAAGCAGCAGTATGACCTAAATGGGGCTAAATGGCAATTTTTTTTTAACAATCACAGCCTGCACATTTATAAAACCATATTGTGTGGATAGTAAATGTGCTTAGCTATCCAAGATCATATTCACATTCAAGTTTTCTATTAAGTGTTACTCAGAGAACAGGACACAGCAGGCACCACATCATGCTCTGTATTTTATAAACAAAATGTAAGTGAAGTATTTCCTACATTGCCCTATGGTGTGATCTCCATCATGGACAGACCTCTAGGTTTGAGCAAACCTGTGCTCAGATAAAAATGAAGGCTGACATTACCGATCACCGGCCAAAAATGCTAATTGTCTGTGCGTCATGCTGATATAATTGTAGGAAAATTATTGAGATTGAGGATAATAAAAAGTATGGTACAAATATTCTTTCAATAATAAAATCCTAATAATAAATAATAATAAAATATGTTCTGAGTCAGCTGTCAAAAGAGTGAACAGACCATTATTGCATAAATGCATAAAATCTAAATGTTTACACTTGTGATGGGAGTCCTTTCTCACATAAGGTGTCAAGGTTTTGTCAACAAAAGGGTGACCATACCAAAAGTCCATGCATATTTAATTTAAACAACCATTTAGAGACACGTTTTTATATTCTGAGCAGGGAGGAACCAACATGTCTGGCCTTTAGCTGAGAGTTTCATTTACGGTACATACACAGATCTTCAAACATAAGCTAAAACCACTCTCCAACACTAAGCATACATAATTAACATATTTGGCGTTTTCCCTGAGATGGTAGCAGAGGATTTATGTTTGGATTTACATTTTAATTTACGGGTTACTCTTGTATCAGGGATCCAGTGGAGAGTATACCTAATAGTTGTCCCTTGACAATTAAAGTGGTCATAAAGTCAAGGGACCACCTGGGTCATAAAGAATTTGAACCTGAGATTGCTGATTCTGATTGTGTTAGGAATTAATGCTAATATTGGGGGAAGTTTTTAAATTGAATAGGGGTATGTTGAGAGAAGGTAAAAATAACCTCTATATCATATTTGATTGGGGTGAAAAGTGGAAATTACTGTTTTAACATACTCTATTGTGAAATATCATTTACTATCACATTCTTCTATAATCAAGAAGAACCAAATACCACGAACTAGAAAACATGGACATAAAATGATCTCATTTCTAAGAGAATGAACGAAGGGTGAGGTTATTTTGTCATTGCTGTCCCACAGCTGCAACACTTTTCTTGTTACACCCAGTTCTAGGATTTCTGGAAATTCCATGCTGGAAATCATAATCCTGAACACATTACACATGTGTATTTATAACTGAGCATGGACAGCTATGGGTTATGCTATCTTCATGATAGGTTCATCCTTCAGCAACAATCCACAATCCATCAGGTCTGTTTTACCTTTGTCTTCAGATAAAAATGTGTTTGTGTAAATCTTTCTCAAGGTTTCTTGTGGCGTTAAGTCCATATGACTATTATTAGGAATGGATACTGTCAGAGTGTTCTCAACCTTTGAAGTTGTTATATTAGATATTCTGACATGGAAGTCAGTAAACGTTTTCTGCAGACAATCTGACTTTACTGTTATTTCAGCACAAAACTATTTGAAATTGTAAATATAAAAAAAAACACAAAATGTTTCCCATTCCCTAAAAAGTATACAATTCCCTATCACGAGGATCTACTGGAGGCTGGGTAAACATAGATGCAAATATCTGTAATATGGCCAATTTCATCATTCATATCCCCTGAGGTTCTCCATTGTTCATGCACCTGACGCCCGGTGGCATAAAGACAGATTAGCTTACACACACATTGAATACAGACAAAGGTTCAGTGCTTGAGGGAAAAACTACATGCCCGTCTTTGTATTAGGTGTGAATATTAAATTCCCCATCAGAATGAACTAGAACTCAGTTGCCTTCCTTGTAGTGTAACATGGCACAAGCATTTTGCTCACAGCCTGTATTTGTGGGGTCATATGGGGCAATAAACTCAAACTATATTGGGCCTTGAGGAGTGTTAGGGGGGAGGCTAGGAAAATGTTGCAAATGTTCACTTAAAAGCAATTTCCAATTAAATATATTAATAGTGTGTGTAGTAACCTGGGGAGATCATTTTTTCCTTCAGTCACATATTAAAAAAACATTTATTTGTAAATGGGAGTTAGACTAGACCAAAATACCACACCAAAAGTTGGCGCTGCATTGTGCTAGGGTAAATTTATGTGACCTTTCAAAGTATCATTTGGAATATCATTGTATTATACTACATTTGTAAAAGCATTAGACTAAAGTTGGGCTTACCCAATAATTGATCACATGGTGAAAAAATGCATAACGCAGAGATGAACTTTAATAGTTAATAGATGATCAATTAAAATCTTGAATTTTTCTGTAAAAGGGCAGGACGGAGCTTTTATAACCCCCAAGCCTCCATATAGGTCTTTTAAAATAATTTGACCGATGGAAAGGTTAAAGTCAAGTTCAATATTTGTTGAAAAAGTTAAAATTTGCATATAATTCGGATGCCAGTTTCTTTTTACCGATTACTTTTACATGCCATGTTCACTGTGGGTAACCCCTGCTTATAGCCTAACTCCAGCCAAAAATATTTTTTTAGGATTGGGAAGAGTTACAACCTCAAGTTTAACTGTTGTCTGTTCTTGTTAACAAGTTAGATGCTGTTTGTGTCACAATAGATAAGATTCCTTCTCGCTTCCTGCCTGACACTAGACATTTCCTAGACAAGAAAATCAACAGAAATCTCCCTCACAGGGACACAGGGAACAATAACATATTGCCAGCCCTTCTGTGTTTATATATTTGTCTGAATTTCCTCTTTCTGTCTATTCTAATACCCATCAAATTACCAAAATGTGAAGACATTTCCTTTCACTCTCTCTTCTGTCTAATACATTTTACATAGACAGGAAGCTGGGAGATTTTTCTTCACTTTCTTTTCATACTTTTTAATTAGAAAATTCTAGATTTTCTTTGATATTCATATATTCTATGATAAATGCAAAGGTTCCCCTAAACTTCCTGTTTTCTCTAATACTTTTTAGGTAGGCAAGTATTCAGGAGTTTTCCCTTCATTTTCTGTTTTGATACCTTTGATATAGACAGGAAGTGAAGAGATTTCCCTTAAGTACCTGTTCTGTCTGATACCTTACAAGATTTTTCATAATTTTGTGTTCTATCTCACTACTGAACAAGAAAATAGTAAAGTCTCTCAAAAGGTGACAATGGACCTGATGGATTAAAGTTCTCCAAGACTGGAGAAGATAGACTATCATGGGGGAACCTGGGTGATACAGCAATCCTGGAATGCATATAGTCGAGGAATGAAAGTATTTGCCAACTAATAGCAAATGGTTTTTAACTATTCCATTCCAAGTTTGCTGGATCACCCAAATTCTTCTATGATAGTCTATCCTTGAGGAGCTTTAATAGATGTAGGGCCAACAACAAATGACAACATTTCCATCCTTCCATGCATTAAAAAAATTGTTTAATTATGCTCCCTTCATACAGTCAGTTTTTATTTACTTGTTTTTGACTCCTTACTGGCCTAGAATGTGCTCAGCCCAAAGCTGCCCCCACTTTTGTATGGAAAATCAACAACTCCAATGCTTTTTTCTAAAAAGTAAAACAATATTCCACTAATCAGTAAACATGTTCAATGCCAATTACTTTGTGACTCATTCCTGGTATATTTGTTGGAGATTACAACACAAGAACCATGAGCAGATAACTCCAAGCATGCTGAAACACAATATTCATCATGATAGACGAATACTTATCCATTAGTCAGTGTACCCAATGCAGTGTAAACTTTGGAACCATTCAACCTAGCCATAAAAATGAATCACAAGAAACTGGTGTTATAGTGAATACTCTAAAATATATGAAATGTTTGTATTTTACATGTTGAGGAATCAGGAAAGTTTAAATTTAAGCAGATTACCTTAATCCTTACATTTCAACCTCTACTTTTTGTATTGTGTTTGTTGTTCATCTGAATATTTTCAAATAATCTAAGACTGTCTTGTTTCA
Source organism: Pyxicephalus adspersus (assembly GCF_032062135.1). NCBI lineage: Eukaryota > Metazoa > Chordata > Amphibia > Anura > Pyxicephalidae > Pyxicephalus > Pyxicephalus adspersus. Next base: position 102,057,790 of record NC_092860.1, read on the forward strand.
TTGCAGCATATTTTGCCAACCTGGTGGGGAAATGTAGAATAAAACACAAGGTGATACCTCCCGCTGTCACTGGACCTCCCGAGTTTGAGAGAACCTTCAGAGCACAGTATGTGAATATAATATACACAGATACCATTGTCTATACCTGCGTTTCTCAAACAGAGTTCCTCCAGAGGTTGCTGGGGGATGAGCAATGAACAATTTGTTCCTCTCAGATCAGTTTAAGTGACACCAATAATCTTGTTGGCTGATTTTAAGGTGGCATTCTTCCAACTGACCAGCAATGTAAAAGGCATTCTTCCCTCTGACCACTATGCTAATATACTCTGAAATGTGGATATAGTAATTGTAGTAGGAGTTCCCTAAAGACCTGAAAGTTATTTCAAGGGTTCCCCCATGGTAAAAAGGTTGATAAACACTGATCTATACTGACCAAAAAGCAAATACACAACCACACTGGATTTATACACAAGGATGTATCATAGCCCTAACCTGACATGTAGCCAATCATTGCCAATATACATTACTGCATTTTGTCCAGTGAACTATTAAGATAAACTCCAGGCAAATATAAACTGCATTAATGAAACTCTGTATTCATTAATAAAAAAATAAATACATATATTTAATGTGAGCAGTGTAAGAACCTCCTATCAGCTTTTAGTAGGCTCACTGCACAGAAGAGTTCCGTAAGGATAGAGAGAAGCAGCACAAGGAGCCAGTTAGTGATCTGGAAGTACTTCTATTATAACAAGGAATACACTGTTAGGAGGAGGGAGAAGAATGACTGATAAATATGCTCATCACTCCACCACTTTCTGTTCATGATTGGGGGAGGAACAAAGAACAACGGCTTCTGGGGTTCCATGCCAACTGACTCCATGTTTCGGAGTCAAACTTCACCCCTGAAAAACAGTGTCAGTTGCTATGGAATTTTCAAAGAACTGTGAGTACTTTGTTATTAGGTGCATTTGCAGTGCAAATCTGAGGGCTGAATGGGCAGAAACACCAATCCTTTGGCACATAAAAAACTCCTATATTTGTATTACAACTGTGTTTTTGCCTTGTGCTCAGCTTTAAACAAGCTTGCCTAAATTGTTCTTTTGGTGTAAGTTAGCCTAAATGGATGTACAATAGTAAAATAACATGGAACCACAAAAACACCCATTAGGATAGGTATTACTGGTAAATCTAAACAAAAATTGTCAAAATCAAGACACAGAGAAAATAACATGAATAGACGACTGTTTAATAAACTACCCATAGAAATGGTTTGATGTCTGTCACCAGCAATACATAGGGGCTAATTCTTCTGAAGGGACCTATACAAGTTTGATTAGCGCTGCACAGCTTGTAGCTTACAGTCCTCATGTGGTCCTTTTTGTCTTGCCTTGCTGCCTCTGGGTAAAATGTCATTTTATTTATGAATTTCCATTTTTCTCCATTCATTCTCAGCTGTGAAAGTGAGAATGAGGTGAAAGCCTGTAATTCATTCATATTAGGCAACACAGGAGCGTAGATATTAATGTCTGTTTTACAAAGCCACCAGATCATTACAAGGCATTAATGTCAAATGACTCCACAGTATGACTACCACTGCTTTACATCCATCCAGGCAAGGTGGCTGGAACACCTAACACCTTCATTTTTATTTAATATTGTAACAAGTCAGCCTTTGTTGGAGTCAAGGGGTGTTAAAGCATTTGTACACCATATACCTAAATGTGTCATTTTGTGCTTTTTTTGTTCCATGTAATATACCATTGCTCCAACAGACTAATGTTAAGAAGCAGGGAATACTCCCTGCAAACTATCAGCCAATGGGTGTGCTGCCTGCTGTTTATTATAACAAAACGTCTTTGCTTGTAGTTCTAGTAAACAGCAGGGAGTGCTGATATTTGTTGCTGGTTGTTAGGAAATGTTCCCTACTAATTTACAACAACCTATTGGATTGGGGGTTGCAGCACTTGATTGGGTCTGGTCAATTCATAAACAACATGACAGGTAAAGAATCAATATCAGGGACGTATCAATTATTCAACTGTGTCATGCACCTATCTACCTGTATATAGCCACCTAAGGCTAAACGTAATTCTAACAGATCTATAATTTGGGGAATTTTTCTTTACGTGTGGGGTCTTAAAAAGGATAAAAGGTGGAACAATCCAATCCCACCAATGGGAATAAATACTTTTGAAAGGTGCAGTGCCCCAGTGGGAGGGGTTAAAAGGATTTGGTAGGTACAACTAGGTAATAGAATTAGACCCACACCACCGCTTGCCAATTTGCCAAGTCTGGGGATGTGTGAAAAGTGCAGGCATCCATAGGCTGAGTTCAGACTGGCAATGAGGTTGCAGTGTGGTTAGGTCTGAGGCTGAATGTCAGGTTTTAATAGGAGACAGGGTTTTCAGGGATTTCACATATAGTCATAGTGTTATGATCTGGGCCTGCTTCTGTTAGTCAGGTCTAGGATCAGCAACATGATCTGCCCAAAAAAGGTCACCCAACCACTTGAATATACCGATTGAACAGGTTTTTTCTTCCTGATGGCAAAATTATATTCCAAGATGACAATGCCAAGATTCTTTGGGCTCAAATTGGGATATTTTCACACTTTTTTGCCAGACTGTAAACCCCAAAAAGATCTTTATTATGTTCTGGACAAAATTTTACACAACAGTCCAACTATCCCATCCTCAGTACAAGAGCTTGGGTAAACATTAATGAAACTCTGGCTAAAAAAAACAGTGATACTATGATTGTGAAGTTGCACAAGACGGTCAAAAGATTACAAACACATGATGATTACAATTCACTCACTAACTATAAACACTTTTGAGGGCATTACTTCCTTTACAGTTTTATTGCTTGCAATAAAAACAGCCACATGAACAATGTAGCACATTACAATTAAGGAAGTTTCCCAATGGCAGCAGGGACAGGATTAAAAAGGTAGAAAAACTAGCGGTGAACCACTTTTCACTATTCAGACACCTCACCCAGTAGAATTGTTATTGGTTTGGTATTTAATTGAGGAGATCATTAAAATAAAGGAAATTGCTACTTTGGCCTTTTTTTATATATGCAATTGTTATGTAACAATTTCCTCTGTTATCTTCTGTACATAGCTAGTCTTGGTAATTTTTTAATATTGATGCACATTTTATACTATGTTCTTTAAAATATGTTGACCCCTCTTATCTTTTGTAACCCCTATTTGCCCCCCAAAAATTATTTTTGTTACACTGTTTTTGTATAACATAATTTGAAAACAATCAAAATCTGTTAAAACAAAGAATAGAAAAACTAACCCCTGTCAGATTCTTTTTTTCTGTCTTTCTTCGTGTTACAGTTTTCTGTAGTTTTTACAGTAAAAGTTCTGGCTGAAGATTTTCCATCACTTCCTGTCCTGTAATGAATATACTTTCCTTTCTTTGTAGTGAAAAAATCTTCTTCTAGACTCTCTAGATGATTTTCCCTTTTTTTCCTGTTTAAGGGAGAACTCAAAATCTTAGATTTACCCTGACCTTACTGTCAACATTGGTGATTAGGACAATAAGAGAGTGGGTCTCTATAATAGGGACAATAAAAATATAAGGGGGTTTCTAGGCCTTCACCATGCCTTCCAAATCTGAAGTTTTGCCTTTAGATATTTTTTATACTATTACAAATAGCACTTTATTATCAATGGTCACTTCACTGCACTTCATAGGACAAAATGATTGCTCCCATTTTTAAATATCCTCAGCAGATAAATTATCCCTATTTTTAATTCAGAAAGGTACTTTATTGCTATAAAATATGGTGTAAGAAATTGAGTCATTTATTTATCTACATCAAGCAAATTTATTTATCAACTCAAGCAAATTATTTAAAAATGATTCCTTTCCTGGAAGGCTTGAGCCCTAGTAGAAGGCCGTTGTAACATGTTGCTGCTGTATGAGTAATAATCCTAATATGTTCTTTGGCCACTTTATAACCCTCATTATACCAGCTGTAAAAACTGGGCAAGCCCTGACACATCTAGCATGTTTTGTCTGCCCAGTGTTCAATACCCTTAATAATTGCACTGGGATCCACTTAATATAGATTTAGAATCAGTATTGTTTTCAGTTTATGGGTTTGTAACAATATGCTCTCTTGCAGACAAAACTGTATCGAATTCTATGGGCTATTTTTGATTGACCTTTGGACTGCCGGATGGTTCTTTAATCAAGGTAAATTATGTGTACACTTAAAGAATTTACATTTGTTTTGGAAGGAATTAACCTCAATTTCATAGCATTAAAAGAAAAGTTAAAAGAGTAGAAAATAATGATAAATGCAAGGCAGAGTGTAACTTTGAACACATCAATGTAAGTAAGATGCTTGGCTTTAGTTCCCATGTTGACCTCTCTTTTATTACGAATAGAAACCTCACAATGGCCCTGATTTATTAAAACTGGAAGCTGGAGAGGATATACTTTCATCAGTGAAGCTGGGTGATCGAGCAAACCTGGAATGGATTTCTTAAAAGTCATTTGCTATTTGTTAGCAAATGTTTTTAATCCTGGACCAGATCCGTTCCAGGTTTGCTGGATCACCCAGCTTTACTAATGAAAGTATATCCTCTCCAGTCTTGGAGATATAGACAGACAGAAAGGCTTTTTAGGCAAAAAGTGCCCACTCAGTAAGCAGTAAAACAGGCTGTTTCTCTGCCTCTCTTTTCCCACACTGTTACTTAGTTTTTTGCAATGGGCACTAGGAAGATTACATCCATATGGGTCTGAACAAACCCCTTTTGATTGTCCAGACATTCCGCATTGCATGTCGCAATCACCCTTGAGGAAGCCTTGTAAAGGTGAAACATGTCGGGAATACAGACAGCTGCAATCATTGATTGGACACTTAAACCAGCAGTTATCTGCTGCAATTATCCCTTGGTACATTAAGAATACCCTCTATAGGCAATTTTGGCTGAGTAATTAATGTTGTAATTGACCATGTTATGCCACTGTTATTACATTTAAGGCTACTCAGTAAAATAGTATTTTTTGCCTTAAAAGCCCCTGTGTCTGTCTATATCTTTTAAAACCTTTGCTGTGGTTACCCAGGGCTGACGTCATAAATAGGTTGTACTTAAATAAGGAACAGTGAAGAACACCCATTACTATCACACTAATATGGCATGGTAAAATGTATCTGACAAGGCCTTATTGCAAGGGTCATATCTTTAATCATTAGAACTGGGTTTACATACTGTGAAATCTTTATGGAGAATCCACACATAAAGAATGACTTTATATTCACCTTCTCATTGTTTCACTTTTTTTTACACCATTGAGGCTATTATTTCATCCCCCCTCCAGGTAATACGATTTGGGTTTGGTCACTGCACTTCCTTCAGCAGGAAGAATGGTGCATTTTGCCATGACTGGGAAGAAGAAATGGGTAGTGCTGGAGCATTGTGAAAGTATAGGTTTAAGGCTGAGCTTTTGTTTTTTCAATTTTATTTTTTCTTGAGAATTTAGAGTAATACATATATATACAAACAACATCAGGCCATATTAGGCAATCACATATAACTTCTTAATACAAATACAATTTCCGTATAAGCATATTAAGGCGGAGCTTTTAAAGATCAAAATGATGGATAATTTTTTAACAGATAATGTTGTATGATCATTGTTATTAATTATTAATATTAATCAATACTTATCATAATTAAACTATAATACTAAAAATGTATTGGTAGTACTGGACCCAAATAAAATAAAAATATTATCATGGCATACAATCGTGTGATGCCAGCAAAGCCAGATATTGTAACTATTGCACACAACACAAGTATTAGGAAGAACCTGAATTCTAATAGCTGTGCCTGAAACAGTCGAAGGCAAATAACTAATAACAATTAATGTCTGTGGTTTCCTTATAGCCAAATTACAGTGCCTTGCTCTACACTCTGGAGGTGGCATATCTCTTCCCCTATGACGAGTGGTGGGGGAATATTCAAAAAGCAGCAGGGGACGTGAACAAAGCACACATTCTGAAAATGAATAAAGAAAAAAAGCTTAGATATTGATGTGGTGCACGTCCTTGATTATAGAATCCTCCATAGCAAGCAGCACTGTAGTGACATCACCAAATCTCCTGAGACAATGTCCTATAGCCCCCACCTACTGATTGTAAGCTCTTTGGGGCAGGGTCCTCTCTTCCTATATCACTGTCTGTATTAGCGCTATACAAATCCTGTTTGATAATAATAATAATAATAATAATAATAGCTGCTTTGGCAGGTCATACAGCTAAAGAACTAGTAGAGGCTTAATGGATGTAGATAATGTGACACTGGAAGCAGGAGAGGATCCGTTTTCAAACAAAGCAAGGATTTGATTAATGTCGGTGTGTGAAGGAAGTACAAATAGAGATAAGTTTGTTTTTGGAGGTAGCAAGCTTAGCACTGTCCATGATAGGAGATATTCTTATTCAATGCTTAGAACAATATGATTTGGAAAATAACAATTATAATTTAAGACTGCTATGAAATAAAGCCGTTGCCAATGTGATCCTGTCATTTCAGAACTGGCATCCCTGTTCGGCTTATTATACATTTATGGCCGTCACGTGTACTTTTTTGGCTACTCGCAGTCTGCTAGAGGCAGGTAAGTTGGTCTCTTGATCATGTGTAACACAATGTAACTTATTCATGGTTGTTTTATTCCTAGTAATAGATATTTTAACTTAAGTGTCATACAATTTATTAAAGTGCAAGTATATAAAAGATCACGTTGGTAAAGGCAATACCATTTTTCTATCCTTCAATTAAAAAGAAATAATATAGATCATGTTTTTTTTGTACAAAAAGTTATACTTTTAAAAGACATTTTCTTAGTCCTGTACTCACAAGGCCAAAGCATTAATATGGAAGTTTATTTAATGCAATATAAGTACTATATATAGGCAGGTCCGGATACACAGATAATGTTATAATCTGCATGTATTCAAAAATTAGGTGTAATCATCTTGTTTTTAATGTGTTTATAAGTTGAGTTATCTGAATATTATATCTGGACCCACAAAACATTCCCCTATATTTGGCAGTATAGATTCCAGAGGTGTTCCTGGGTACTTGGAGAATACTGTGCAATACTAAAGATTACTCCCTTCTCTTAGGAAAAATGTAACATTTTATTTATATTCATCTTGTATGTAATGGTGTGTATTCTGCACCTGCCATGACAACTTAAAAAAAAATGAGATGGGACTATCAGGGGCTGCAGGTTTTGTGGCATCACACAATCTACACCAGTGATCACAAAGCTGTGGCCCTTTCCATGATTTTTGGGGCACTTCCTCCCAATGCATGCACCTTTGTATGTCAGATCCAACCCAATGCATGCACCTTTGTATCTTAGATCCATCCCAGTGCATGCACCATTGTATCTCAGATTTGTGCAAGTGCATGCACCTTTGTATCTAAGATCCGTCCCAGAGCATGCACCTTTGTATCTCAGATCCGTCCCAGTGCATGCACCTTTGTATCTCAGATCCGTCCCAGTGCATGCACCTTTGTATCT